>NC_087221.1:45279909-45299909 GCF_015104395.2 Macrobrachium nipponense
ATATATATATATATATATATATATATATATATATATATATATATATGAATGAAGCATTCTCTTGGAGGGGAGAAGTGTAAACAAATTGGTATAAGTCAACTGTGGTGGATCACTGCAAGAATGAGGTAAGTGATAAGGCTAGGAACCTCATTCCATTATTCATTCTGGAAAGATATATATATATATATATATATATATATATATATATATTATATATATATATATAATACCGCCATATAAATTCAGTGGTTCGATATTTGTACCTTAAGGGTTTTTTGTACGTATATATGTAAGGATGCATGTATGTATGCAAGTATGTAAGTATGTATGCATGTAAGTAAGTATGTGTCTCGTAGACTCTCACCCCTTACATTCGCCACCTGAGAGCATTTCCTGTTCGGCAAATATTAAAGGGAAGGAGATTAAACAGAGAATCCAGTCGGAAAGAATGAATGAGAAAATCGATATAATACGACTGTCTGTCCTGGAAAAAATGAAAATAAAAATAATAATAATAAAAAAAATATAATGCTTTCCGGTAAGAGTTTTTACGGTAGAAGGAATCTCAAAATTCAGGTGAATGAGTTTCTGAATGAGAGAGAGAGAGAGAGAGAGAGAGCGAGACCTTACCTTACCTTACAGACCTTACAGTTCGTTCGGGTTGCCCCAGGTCCCTCAGTGTGAGGCGCCTCTAATGTCTACCAGAGAGTTGCTAGTACATCTTCCGGTATATTTTGCATCTTCCAATCTTGGATGGTCTGGGATGCAGTTTAGATATTTGTCGAGCTTATTCTTAAACACATCTACGCTCACTCCTGATATATTCCTCAGATGAGCTGGCAACGCATTGAATAGACGCTGCATTATCGATGCTGGTGCGTAGTGGATTAATGTTCTGTGTGCTTTCCTTATTTTTCCTGGTATAGTTTTGGGCACTATTAATCTACCTCTGCTTGCTCTTTCTGATATTTTTAGTTCCATGATATTTTCTGTTATTCCTTCTATCTGTTTCCATGTCCTGAATTATCATGTAGCGTTCTCTTCTCCTTTCTAGACTATATAATTTTGTTTTGGAAGGATTGTAGTCTTTCCCAGTAGTCTAGGTCCTTAACTTCTTCTATTCTAGCTGTAAAGGACCTTTGTACACTCTCTATTTGTGCAATATCCTTTTGATAGTGTGGGTTCCATATCATATTGCAATATTCAAGTGGACTACGAACATATGTTTTATAAAGCATAATCATGTGTTCAGCTTTTCTTGTTTTGAAGTGCCGTAACAACATTCCCATTTTTGTTGCTTACATTTTGCCAACAGAATGGCTATTTGATCATTGCATAACATGTTCTATCATCATCACACCAAGGTCTTTAACTACTTCCTTATTTGTGATTGTCTCATATTAGGTCCCCTATATGCATATAGCTTTCTTTCTCTGTCTCCATAATTTATTGATTCAAATTTATCAGAGTTAAATACCATCCTATTTACCTCTGCCCAATCATATACTTTGTTAAGGTCTCTTTGTAGAGCGTTCCTATCTTCATCACAAGTAATTTCTCTACTTATTCTTGTGTCATCAGCGAAACTACTCACTACCGAATCCTTAACATTACTGTCTATGTCTTCAATCATAATAACAAACAATATTGCTGCTAGCACCGTACCTTGTGGCACACCGGATATTACCTTGGTTTCATCCGATTTCTCATCGTTTGCAATAACTATCTGTTTTTCTGTTGTGTAAAAATTCTTTTAACCATCTTCCTACTTTATCTACGATATTGTGTTTTCTAATTTTCTTTGCTAATATATTATGGTCTACTTTGTTAAAAGCTTTTGCAAAGTCTAGATAAACCACATCTGTTTCATTTCCGCTTTTCATATTTTTGAATATGTTCTCACGGTGGACTAACAGTTGGGTTTGTGTACTTTTTCCGGGTACGAAAACCGTGTTGTCCCCCTATATTAAACAAATTATTTTTTTATTAAATGTGTTTCATAATATTTTTCTTCATTACCCTTTCATACACTTTCATAGTATGTGATGTTAGACTCACAGGCCTATAATTACTTGCCTCTAGTCTTGATCCACTTTTGAAAGTAGGGGTGATATATGCTAATTTGTGCTCATCATAAATCTTGCCTGTATCTACACTTTGTCTTAATAATATTGCAAGTGGCTTTGCGATAGAATGAACTACTTTCTTTAACAAAATAGCAGGGACTCCATCCGGCCCTGCAGCAGCTCCATTTTTAATTTCATTAATTGCCTGCACAATATCAGCTTCATTAATTTCTATGTCAGCTAATTTATTCACTATTTCGTCCCTTACTTCTATATCATTATCTTCATTATCTATTCTAGGGGTGTGAATTCTCTCTTATATCGTTCTGCCAGTATGTTGCAAATTTCCTTTTTTTCATTCGTTAATCTCCTTTTCAATTCTCAGAGGGCCTATTTCTATTCTTCTTTTATTCATCTTCTTCGCATATGAGTATAATAGTTTGGGGTTTTGCTTGATATTTAATAGGGTTTTTTCTTCCAAGTCCCGTTTTTCATTTTCTTTTGATTGTATAATCTTTTGTTCTGCATTTTTTATCTTACTTTTTAGTTCTATAACTTTCCCATGCATTTTTTTCTTTTGCAAGACCTTTTTTCCACTTTCTGATTTTCTGGAACAAGATCCTTCTGTCTCTTGGTATGCATGAATGATGTTTACTTTTCTTCTTCGGTATATATTTATCCCACTATTTTCTCCAATATTTTATATAATATCTCCGTATTTACCCATTATGTCATCACTTACGAAAATGTTATCCCAATCTTTGTTTAATTCTTCATTAATTTCTGACCATTTTATATTTTTACTGTAGAAGTTGTATTTTCCATATCCTTCCCACTTTTTCATTTCTTGCTTATCTCTATTTTCACTTGCTTTGGAATGAACTGTTAATTCTATGACATTATGATCTGAAATACTCGCATTATAAACTATTATTTCTTTAACATAATTCATCTCGTTCACAAATACTAGGTCTATATTTTCCTTTCTTGTTGGCAGGTGATTTATTTGTTGAATGTTGTATTTTAGTAGCATATCTAATAGCTTTTCAAATTGCCTCTTATCTTCTGCACTACTATTACTCTCTTTTTTAAATGTATAAGTACAACCACAGTCTCCTATTCGTTCTTTCCATTCTACGAAAGGAAATTTGTTGAAGTCACAGATAGGAGAATAGTCCAGTCCTTGTGATTTCTACATATATTCATCCAATCAATTCCAATTATTAGTCAAAAACTCTTTAGTATTAGGAGGTCTATATATTACTATGTTCATCAATTTTTCAGATTCAAATTCTTCCTACCGCTATAGTTTTTCAACATTCTGAGTTACTATATTTCTCATATATTTTTCCTTGTTTTTTGTCTTTCCCATATATTGCGGTTCCCCCTTGATTCCTATTTTTTCTATCTGATCTATAAGTTTGGAACCCTTTTATTTGATCATCATTCCCAGTCTCTTTGGAATACCAGGTTTCACTTATATTCATTATATCTATTTTCTTTTCATTTTGGGTTAGTTTCTTTTAAGTACTCTATTTTTCTTTTGAGTTACTCGTAACTAAACCCTGCGCATTCATCACTATGATGGTTTGCGTGTTTTTCTCCTTCATTTAATATTGGTAGTAATAAGGATTTTCCCATGTCTCTTTCCTGTTCTGGTATGTTGTTCTTTTTTTCATTTCCAGAAATTCTGACATTAAAAAATCCAACTTTTCCATAATATTTGATCTTCCTTCATCATAATTATTCATTTTGTGTGTCTGAATCTGATTTGCAATTTTTCCCTCCGTTTCATTTCTGCAATATCCTCTTGCATAATAAATACAGTTATTATCTCTTGAGTAGAATTTCGGAGCTGATGCTTTGAAATTTTTTGCTGACACCTCTGCATATCTCATTGGTGGTTTGCTTTTCTCTTTTACCTGATATTCTTGATTTCTCTCTTTATTTGTTTCTTTCTTATTTTGGATTTTATTACTTGGTTGGTTATTTATTTGATTATGATTCATGGCTACAGGGTACATATATTTGCATTTTTTGTCGAACTTACATCCTTTTCCTTCTTTTAGGTTTTTACATATTTTTGGATGCAGATCTCTGCAATCATCCCATAGCCATCTAAGTATGCACAAATTTACCCATATATTTTCATAGTTTTGACATACCTTAGGATGTTTGTAGTAACTCTTTCTCCAAATCTGCAATTCCCTCTTTTCAAAAGGTTGCAGATTTTGTCTTTCTTGTCTATTTTTTCCTCTTTCCCGTCATTGTGTATATCTGGGTAGAGCCTCTTCGGGATTTGCTTTTCTGTTGTCATATCGTAATTTATTTCTTCGTAGGTATGCTGCTTTTATTGCCTCATATGTAGTATCAATGAGTATCTCTGCATCCATACTTTTTATCTTGTTCTTTGTTTTCCTTATTTTTTTCTGTCATTTCATTTTTGTTTACTTCTCTTCCCGTTTTCCTCTTCTTCTTTTTCTTCTTCTTCTTCCTCTTCTCTTCTTCTTCATCCTCAAACTATTTGTACATTCAATCTTGATTTAATAACATTGTCTATCCATGATAGACATGTTGAACAAAAAATTCTTGTATCTTTTCTCAAATCTTGTATTACCTCAGCACACTGTGGATGGGTCGGAATGTTGCATGCAGCACATTTTCTGATTAGGTTTTGTGGATTGACTATGCTATACCAAACCTTACACAGTTTGCATGCTTTTGGCATTCTTTTTCCTAATGCATCAATTAGGATATTCACAAGATTCATCCTTATTCATTTTCCATTTATGTCGGAAATATGTTGGTTTATGTATATTTTTGTTCTTATGAGTCTCTTGACCACTTGGATTTTATTTGGAACTTCTTCAATTATTTTCAAGATGTTTTCATTAGATTTGTTCCAGTTTGAAGGATTATATCCTTCTAATATATCTATGAATGCTTTGTATCTTTTTGGTTAGGACTGTTGCTGATTTCATAGATGAGAAATGCCAGTTCCCTTCCTGCTACCTCATCGTATTGCGAATCCGCCAAGCAAGCTAAATTACGCCACCTCTTCCCGCAAAGTTGGAACTTACTGCCATCTTGTTCTGATTTCCGTAGTAAACATCTTGTTTAAAACTAACTTAGAAGACGCTTTATCCTACTATTTCTTTTCACACTAATCTTATCACCGATAGTTCACGAACACATCTAGATATTTCTCAAATTCTAGTCGTATGTTAAACTTGTGATATTTGTTGATTAATCTGACTTCACGCGGGTACGTCTCACCAAGCAAGATGGCTACTACGAGAGAGAGAGAGAGAGAGAGAGAGAGAGAGAGAGAGAGAGGAGTATTTTTACGGTAGAAGGAAACTCAGAAGTCAGGTGAATGAGTTTCTGAATGAGAGAGAGAGAGAGAGAGAGAGAGAGAGAGAGAGAGAGAGAGAGAGAGAGAGAGAGAGAGGGGGGGGGGAGGGTTTGGAGGGTTGGTTAACGCATGAATGAAATAAGAATAATATTGACCAAGACACAGGAAATAACACGGGAGAAGAAAGGGGCGATATGAGAGAGAGAGAGAGAGAGAGAGAGAGAGAGAGTGAGAGAGAGGGGTGTCTTTTAAAACAATGAGGAAAAGTATTAGCGAAAGCAACCGCTTTCATTGAAAGTGAAATAAAAAGGAAATAATACCGCTACTACTGACGATAATTATAAAACTAACCAAAATCAGTATCATGATAATAGATCTTAGAGAGATAACAATAGAAAAGGAGATCTAATTATCCAAAAAGGATATGAAATAATTGATTATACAGTGAGCAGGAACTGAGGGGAACCGTGAGAGAGGGGAACGAATTTTGTGGGGACCACATGAATTGCGGAATTTTGAGAGGGACAAATCCAATGCGGAATTTTGAGAGGGACAAATCCAATGCGGAATTTTGAGAGAGACAAATCCAATGCGGAATTTTGAGAGTCTTGCGCATCAATTGGGAATTTTGAGATGGCCACATCAACTGCGGAATTTCGAGAGGTGGACAAAAAAACCGCAAAGGGAATTGGAGGAAAATGCAAGAAGCATGAAACGAAAAATAGAAGGAATTACGGTAAAATTCAAGAAAGAAAACTGGAGTAAAAAGAGTTGGAAGGTGATTCCGTAAAAAAAAAAAAAAAAAAAAAAATTAGCGAAACAGGAAAACAGATGCGAGGATAAAAAAAACAACAATAATAAAAAATTGTGTCAAGGAAAGAACGGAAGAGGCAATGAGCAGAACGAATAACAGGGTTTTCGGTGGAAGAAGGAAAGAGATAAAAAGAGGTAAATGAAAAACGAGAAAGACAAAAAAACAAAAGGATAGGATGAAGATGAGGAAGAGGAATAGAATATGAAATATGAATATGAAACAATAGATATGATTATTAAAAGAGGAGCCTTGAAACACCGGAAGGAAAAGTTATTGGGCGTTTGGAAGGACACAGAGAGAGAGAGAGCGAGAGAGAGAGAGAGAGGGAGAGAGAGAGGGAGAGAGAGAGAGAGGGAGAGAGAGAGGGAGAGAGAAGGGGACTAAATACAGCAACAAAAGAAAGTAATAAATATATGTTATTGATATACAATGGAGAGAGAGAGAGAGAGAGAGAGAGAGAGAGAGAGAGAGAGAGAGAGAGAGAGAGTGTACACAACAGCAAAAGAGGAACACATATTAATGATATATAATTACTTTATCAATATTATGTCAACAAACATTTGATATTCAAACCTTTGACAACGAAGTTATTCCAACTAATAGCTGATTATATATATATATATATATATATATATATATATATATATATATATATATATATATATATATATATATATATTATATATATATATATATATAGTATATATATATATAGGCTAATTACTATTATTATTATTATTATTATTATTATTATTATTATTATTATTATTATTATTATTATAATCAAAAACAACTTTGTGAACTTAATCGACGAACGATAACTACACTTCACCTACACATGGCTGTGACGTCACGCAGTTCCCTGTAGCTCTGTAGCACAACGCTTGGCAACGTGCTCGCGGGTGCGCACGCCCGCGAAGAGACCGCGAAGCATCGGCGGGAAGAACCATCACTTTCGTTGCAACGGCTCCCCCCATTCATTCTCTTGTATCGTTTTCTTCTTTTCTAGTTTGACGAGAAGTTTTTTGATACCAGATGAATGATGCTGAATGGTGTAGGGTTTAGATGCTGGGGATAGATTAGGTCACAGGGCACTTTTTTCTTTGGCATTTCGTACTTTTAACTTTGACCTAACCCCTCACGAAACAGAATCTTGATACTGGATGGGTGATACTGAACTGATGCAGGATATGGATGCTGGTGGTAGATGAGGTCACATTTTAGCCCTCTGTAGCCTTTTCTTCCCTTTCTTACGAGTTGACCTTTGACCCAGCCCCTCACACAAACACACAAACGCACAGACACAAAACACATTTTTCACCACAGCACAATGGCACTCTCTCCGGAGAGTCACTTTTTAGACCCACTTAACACTCGTTTCCCCCGTTTCAAGAACGAGAGACCAGACTTCTTCCTCCCTTCTGAGGACCTTCCAACCACGGCGGAGTACGTAGAGCAACTTGGAAGTAGAAGGCGAAAGGAAGGAAGGTAGGTAGGTAGGTAGGAAGGTAAGGGGGTGCCCGAGGAGCAGAACAGCGAGGAGATACGCTACAAGCTCCAAGGAACAAGTTAAGACAACATACGGCCCACTGACTGACCAACCATACATAGATTCACCGACTGCCGACCGTGAAAATTAGTTTTTTTTTCAGTCTCTCTCTTTCGTTTTCTCTCTCTGTGACGGCGTAATTACTCCTTAATATGATTTTCTTTTTTATATCATTAGGCTTTGTATATATTGTCTTTTAGTTTCAAGCTTAGCCCAAGTCTCTCCTACGTAACCTGACGCTTTCAGTATACGAGTTCGTCTTCCCTCGCAGGTCAAGGTGTATACATACGCCAGAGGAGGAACAATTTGGAGGGGAAAAAAAAAAAAAAAAAAAAACACGTATTTATGACTTTCGGTTTTTTTTCCACGCTCTCTGGGTTTTCTCGTTCCGACGGACGTGAATTAATCACCTTCGCTATTTGTTCCTGACCACAACCGTATATGTTGTTTTTTTTTTGGCAAGTTTGTGCGTCTGTGCGTTTGTGTGTATGTGAGTGTGTGTGTACACGTGTAAGTTATAGTATGATTGTTTGAAGATATTGAGCGTGGTACTCGTACCTTTCCATAGTATTTTATGTTTATGAGAGATATGAGTTATTAAATTTGATCTTAAGTTTATTTAGGTATTATAAATATAAAATGACAAATGTGCGTATGTGTGTTTGTAGGAGGGTGAGCGTGGTACTCATACATTTCCATAGCATTTCACGTTTATGAGGAATATGAGTTATTAAATTTCATCTTAAGTTTAGTTAGATCTTATAAATATTAAATGACAAATGTGTGTGAGTGTGTATGTGTGTGTATGTGTTTGTATGTGTGTGTGTGTTTGTAGGATGGTGTGAGTGGTACTCATACCTTTCCATAGCATTTCACGTTTATGAGAGATATGAGTTGTTAAATTTGAGTTTGAGTTTATTTAGGTATTATGGAAATAAAATGACAAATTACAGCTAAAACAGTTTTTCACCTCACCGGAAACGTATTACGATTTGGAAAATTAATATGAAAACGACACGAGAATCACCGAAAGCGAAAAGAAGAAGAAAAAGAAGAATAAAAGCCACTCAGGTAAGTGGATTAAAAAAAAATGACCGAACTCCAGATTCCCACGGCATACCTCGATTCATTAAGTGAGTCAGCCAGGTAAACACGAAGGAAGCTTTTCGCTTGGATTAGAAATGCTCACGGAGCATTACTGATCTTTTGGAGTACTCATATTACTGGAATTGGAATTTTAACTGGAACTGGAATTGGACCTGGAATATAAAATTTAGGTCAAAGGCCAAGAGCTGGAACCTTGGATGAGGTCATTCATTGCATTGCTGATTTTTTTTATTTATTTGTATCACTGGAATTGGAACTGGAGCTGAAATTGGAATTGTTACTGGAACTGGAAATGAAACTGCAATATAAAATTTAGGTCAAAGGCCAAGCGCTGGAACCTTGGATGAGGTAATTCATCGCACTGCTGATTTTTCATTTACTTGTATCACTGGAACTGGAACTGGAACTGGAACTGGAAATGGAAATGGAAATGGAAATGGAATTGGAACTGGAACTGGAATTATTACTGGAACTGGAACTAGAATATAAAATTTAGGCCAAAGGCCAAGCGCTGGAAGACCTTTGATGAGGTCATGCAGTGGCTGGAGCAACGGGCCGGAGGCACGCTACGCTGCCAAGAACCTCGAGCGATGCCTACAGTGCACCGCGTGAGATGCACTGACGGCACTGCTACCCACCTATGGGGACTCGTATTATTTATGGAATATTTTGACATCATTAAATCATGTCACTGCTATCACGACAGTACGACATTTCACTAAAATGTTCTAAATTGAATCTGTGAAAAAATGGAAATTTGGAAGCTAAAAAAAAAGACTTCTTTTCTGTGACCTGGAAAGTTGAAATACCACAATTAAAGAGTTTAAATTTTTTTTTTTTTATAAATGATGAAAAGGTCAACCAACCTACTGTCCTTTGTCTAGAGAGAGAGAGAGAGAGAGAGAGAGAGAGAGAGTGGGGGGCGGGGGATGTTTGGTTTAAAAAATGCAGGCATACGAAACAAGATGACCACTAACCGGATTATCAACAAATTACAAAATAAAAATCCTCCACAGGTACAACAATAACGTCAACAGAAACCTTCAGAGAGAGAGAGAGAGAGAGAGAGAGAGAGAGAGAGAGAGAGAGAGAGAGAGAGAAACACCCCCGTGCCCAGGGCGCTTGGTATGACTCATGCAGTCCCGAGACATGGAATTTATGAGTAAAATTTACGTAAACAAACGTAAAAGGGAACTTTCAGCTGTGAAAAATCAAGTTTTTTGACAATTTCACTTCAATATCACAATAACAAACGATTTATAACACGAAAAATAAACAGATGTCCGCTAAAAATATCCATTTTAAGAACACGTGGCTTCGCATTTCTAATATCATCTCACAAATTCCATTCGCAAAAGTCGATTTTATGAGAGAATTCGTCTAAAAATCGCTATTGATTAGCGTAGGCCTAGTTTAAAAAGACAGGTGCGCAAGATTCCACCCATAAGGCACCGGGGAAGGTCACACCCCCTCGGGAGAACACAAATGCCTTTCCGTATAAGGAAAGCGAAGACACAGGTGCGAGGAACAACACGCAGGTGGTTAAGGTGAAGATCGGAGGGGGTAGAGGAGCCCCCCCACCCCGGCCCCCACCCCTAACATCCCCCTTACCACACAAGACCGCCGCGGGGAAGGTCTCCAATGAATGAAATCTCGTCGTAGACTCATCGTTCGCTCCAGTGCCTTTGGATCCGTTTCAGAATGTTTCGTTAAATCGCCAAGTTTCGTCTCGTAGATTCGTTTCGTCGTTGTTTTTTCCAGCCGAATTGATGTGAAAGCTTAGTTCATATGTTATCTAAGTGTTAAATAAACACTTTCTCGTATGAGAATTCTCCGTTATCGTGAACGAAACGCAAAGAGGACGAACGGAAGTGAACGAGAGAGTGGAAACGTTTCGTTCAGTGGGGGAGAGAGAAGTAATGACTCGAGTGGCCAGGACGCTTTGTTTACGCTGATCAGCTGTTCTTCGGGCGACAGATCCCAACCTCCCCCCTCCCCCCAACCATACCTCCCCTCCCCCCATACCACACTCGTCGGACAGGTTTCAATACTACAACCGGTGGTGTGCTTCGAAGATGACTCTGGAAGCTCCTGCGGGACCTTTAATGTTTTTTTTTTTTATGTTTTTCATTTTTTTTACTTTTATTTTCGCGGTTAATGGCGTTTGGTGTTGCCTTAAAAGGCGCCAATTATACAAAAAGGTTATTGTCCAAAAGGAAATGGCGCGTGTGACTTCGCTGGTGAGAATCTGTTTTGTCATATTCTCTCTCTCTCTCTCTCTCTCTCTCTCTCTCTCTCTCTCTCTCTGAAGTAGTTCCACTTCAGTTACCACGCTAGTATAGATCTAAGGTGACATGATATAGGATTTTTTTTTTTTTTACATCTTGACGAGACGCGCAAATCCATTCTCTCTCTCTCTCTCTCTCTCTCTCTCTCTCTCTCTCTCTCTCTCTCTCTCTCTCTCGTGTGTTTGTGTGGCATTGTCAACACTGCAAATCCTAAATTACCATTACTTTGTCCCTCAAAGTAAATAATGTTATCACTGAGACAGCACTCCACAGCCTTTGCCAATTACCTGCGTTCATTAAAATGATTTATATCACCATCTAATGAAATCTGTTGGTCATTGTGTGTGTGTATACCAAGCCTCTCTGTTGTTTGTTTGTTTGTCTCTGACGTAGGTCACTCAGAGCGTGAATAACGGTTCTGAATGAAAGTTCGAGAAAGTTCAAAGTAATGTGTTCATTAAGAAGAGGGGACACGATTTCATGATGGTGGAGAATCAGCATTCTCATCACCCACTTCATTATCATTTTTAACATTATTTACATTCCTACGTCATATCCGCTACTTCTCTTATATCAAAATGCCACGACGTATAGACGAAGAAACGCGATCATTAATAACATCCAACGAAGGAAATGGTTGATATTTTTATGGGTGGGAAGGAAGGAAAAGAATAGTATTTTTAATTATATATTTAACCATTAAACGTAATCAGTAATGTTGAAATAATTACATTGTTGTTTTATATTTATATTTGATTTATTCATTTCGCCAAAAATCACCGAATAAAAATTAACATCGAAGAGAAGGGTCGAGTTGTTTCCTCCTCCTCCTCCTCATCCTCCTCCTCCTCCTCCTTCATTTTATCTCTGTAAATCTTCCCCCTTAATGTTATTCCTATTAAATCACAGAGAGAGACAGACGTAAGACTTTGATTACTTTCTACGTTTTTGCGCATGCGTACCTCATCTGGACCCACCTTTGTTTCCCCGCGTGCCCAGCGGATCCGGAGGGGCACGTACATACGTACGTACCACCCGTACGCCCGTGCTTTTAATGGGTCGATGCTTGCTTGGGTTGATGGGCGATACCCACCCAACTCGATCGCCTGCTTCCTTCTTGCAATTAAACCCCGAGAAGTTCAATCCGTTTGGAAATGGACTCTGACGTTTACGAGCGTCAGGTATTTAATTAAGTACGTTCGATGTTCCATTTTAATAATGCTGCTAGGATATATACACTCGGTGGCAAAAAAATAAAAAACATTCCTCAGTATCATCGAATATCAACATTAAACTTGGGTGCAATTTCTGAGGGTTATTGAGGATGAGAATGAGGTTTCTGGGCAGTAATGTCATTTCCTCATTTCCTACCTTCATCTTGATGAGGATTCTGGGTAGGAATGGGGACTCGAATGTTGTTATTATTTTTTTTACTTTCTACTTTCATCTGTGATTAGCCTTGCATGGGTGCGAGGCTCGATGAGAAATGATGGTTCATCTCCTTGTTTGCGAATATTTAAAATCGAGTCTGTTTTTGGACAAGTTCCAAGAATTGAAAATAAATTTTTCAGAAAAGTCCTAAGTATTTAAAGTATAAATTGTTTTCAGGAAAGTCCCAATTATTTAAAGTAAAGATTGTTTTCAGGAAAGTCCTAAGTATTTAAAGTATAAATTGTTTTCAGGAATGTCCCAGTTATTTAAAGTAAAGATTGTTTTCAGAAGAGTCCCAAGAATTTAAACTCAAATTTGTCTTTGAAAAAATTCCAAGAATTGATATAGAATTGAAATCTCTTTTCTGAAAAATCCTGAGAATTCAAACTAAAATTTGTCTTCGAAAAAGTCCCAAGAATTAAACTCAAATTTATCTTTAGAAAAGTTCCATGAATTTATATAGAATTAAATATTTTTTTCTGAAAAACCCTAAGAATTAAACTGAAATTTGTCTTCGAGAAAGTCATGAGAATCTAAACTTAAATTTGTCATCAGAAAAGTCCCAAGAATTTAAACTAAAATTTCTCTTGGGAAAAATCACAAGAATTTAAAGTGAAATCTGTCTTCAGAAAAGTCCTGATAATACCGGTCTTTAATTGGACTTTTAATGCAGACAAGAAATGTTTTTTGAAAATACAAAGTCAGATTTATCTTCAGAAAGTCCAAAGAAACCCGAGAATTTTAACCGGACTTATAATGAAGACGAAAGATGGCTTTTGGAAATAGTAACCAAAAAATGATTCATCTGAATCAAATGATAAAATGAAATGTAAAGAATCCTATCTAAAGATATGGCTGCCTGTGCGTTTTCTTTGCCTGTTCATTAAATACGTCGACCAACCCGCATACCCGGCTTACCAATTCGTCATGCCCTTCAAATAACCCCAGTTTATCCCTCTGCTTTCACATCGAGATGACCTTTGCATGCTTGCTTTAAAATTCCCGTCAAGAACTTCTTCGAGAGCCAAGATTCAGTTCAGACGATTGATAACGAAATTGTTAAATTGCTTACAATACATCATGGTTACTCGGTAGTTACCTGCAGGTCAAATTACTTAAAATTACTTATACAACCTACAATGCAATCATCAGGCTACATTGCTTCGAGGCTACAAAGGACAAATGCCTCCGTGCATATTAATGTCTTGCGTATTAAAAAAAAAAGGGGGTTGGGGTGGTTATTTAGACTGGCGATAATCATCTCTACAAATTGCCCTCTCATAACTAATGACAATGATGAGTCTAGGTTCTAGGTAGGGGGCGCTTCATCACGACGCCTCGTAAAAAAAAAAAAAAAAAAAAAAAAAAACGGGGAAGAATTATTCATATCTAGGCCACCGAGTGCTAACAATAGCGGGTAATGATAGCAGTCGTAAGATCAATTAAGACTCTGGAAGAAGAAGTAATCTAGAGGAATACAATGCCATAATATTCGAATTATTAACAGGGACGTCCTCATCTTCAAGATCGTCTCTTGCTTGCTGCTACAAGCCCAAGCAAACGATGACAACCACACAGCGGAATGTGCGAGTCTCTTTTGAAAGCTTACACAGGTGTTGGAGTGAGACACTCGTACTATTTTGTTTTTTGTTTTTCCTCACTTGCTACCAGACTGCGGTAGGGTTTCTTAAAGAGAGGCTCATCCAGCCCCAGAAGAGCGGCTGGACCACACACTGAGAAACATTACGCCGCGTTAAAGATGTGTGGTCCAAGGACAGCCATCATCAAGCATTATCCTCCTTTGTGTGCAAGTTGAGTGTCTGTTATCAGGAGCTTCTCTCTCTCTCTCTCTCTCTCTCATGATAAATATTCATCCTTTTTTTAATCTTAGTAAAAGTATGATATACACAACTAGAAATCTAACAACAGCTTGCCCCCCCCCTCTCTCTCTCTCTCTCTCTCTCTCTCTCTCTCTCTCTCTCTCTCTTCTCTCTCTCTCTCTCTCTCTCTCTCTCCTTCTCTTTCTCTTTCTCTTTTTATGATAAATATTAATCCTTTTTTCTCATTTTAGTAAAAGTATGAAATATACAACTAAAAATCTAACAACAGCTTGACTCTCTCTCTCTCTCTCTCTCTCTCTGTGTGTTAATTCCTCTCCTTATTCTTGCTCTTGAGTCCCGCCTTGTCATCAAGTTCCTTTCTCCCTTCTTTTTATTTTTTAATCATCTGGGTTTCTTTTTTCTGATCTCGTACCTTTGTTGCATCAGACTAGCTCTCTGGATCTCAGAGAGAGAAGAGAGAGAGAGAGAGAGAGAGAGAGAGAGAGAGAGAGAGAGAAATATTCTCCTTCCTCTCTTCAGAAATAATTCGTAAATTAGGGAAAATATCTAATATTTTATCACCCACTCTATCGTAGAAACAGAAGTTGCGAATTCCAAATCAAGTCGTTGCAATATTTGCGGTCTGATTAGATAACGTTTCTCGTTGT
The DNA here is from genome assembly GCF_015104395.2 of Macrobrachium nipponense. Taxonomy (NCBI): domain Eukaryota; kingdom Metazoa; phylum Arthropoda; class Malacostraca; order Decapoda; family Palaemonidae; genus Macrobrachium; species Macrobrachium nipponense. The sequence goes on from NC_087221.1 coordinate 45,295,008, forward strand.
TTGTTACACAATTTTACTTCTTAGATAGGGGAAATATTTAATATAAGAGAGAGAGAGAGAGAGAGAGAGAGAGAGAGAGAGAGAGAGAGAGAGTCAAGCTGTTGTTAGATTTCTAGTTGTGTATTTCATACATTTACTAAAATTAACAAAAAGAGAATATTCATTATAAGAGAGAGAGAGAGAGAGAGAGAGAGAGAGAGAGAGAGAGAGAGAGAGAGAGAGAGAGAGAGAGAGAGAGAGAGAGTGCTATATTTGCCGTTTAAATCGATTATGTTTTACTTGCAAAATAACAGCGATTTTCCTTTGAAGAAAAGGAGAAATATTTATATTGAGAGAGAGAGAGAGAGAGAGAGAGAGAGAGAGAGAGAGAGAGAGAGAGAGAGACATGTGTACTAATGGTTTTATAGACCCTTCCCCCCCCCCACAGGAGTCGTGATCTAACTTTTTATTTCTCTCTCTTTAATGAGAAGAAGACCCCTCGAACGAAGCTAATCCTTATGGTTACATCCTGCAGGATTACATCAAAGGATGCCCCGGGCAGATTAGCAACATCAGGATGCTTACTTTTACCGCAGGAGGGACCACACGCAGCAGAAGGCGCCATAGTAGGAGGAGACTCATACTACAGAAAGCTACGTTGATATCCTTCAATTCGAAATTTTTTTTCCTTTGTGGGATTCTTTTTTCTTCTTCTTGGAGACTACCTCTTTTATCCATAGATTTAGGATTATATGGGTCTCTCTCTCTCTCTTTTCTCTCTCTCTCTCTCTCTCTCTCTCATTTTTAATTATTCTGTTTTTATATTCTATTTATTTGTAAATTCCTGCTCATCTGCGCAAAAGCCTAATTCCTCGTCCGTATGTCAAAATCCAACCTGAACTCTCCTCCCCTACCTCCCAACCCCCGCTCTCTCTCTCTCTCTCTCTCTCTCCTTCTCTCTCTTCTCTCATTACCAGTCTGGAATGGGTTAAAAAAAAAAAGAGAGAGGCTCAGCAACCCCCTAATTTTCCAGTTGAGAAACGTGGGCCCCCATTCCAGACTCAGGGCCCCCATTCCAGACTCAGTGACACCCGGGCCATATTCCAGCCGCCATTAAAAAGACCATCAGCTTGTTAACGGTGCCAATTAAATCCGTTTATTGTCTAGCTAACACTACTTTGATGTGCCTAGTTAATAGGACTGTAAGTTTTAAAAGGGGGAGGTGCGGGGGTAGGGGGGAGGGGGAGGGGGGGGATGAAAAGGCTATTTGGTCTGCGCTGGAATCATCGGTGTTTATGTTTGCCTGGATAAAAAAAATACAGATAAACATCAAAGCATGGAAAGATGCGTGGGGCTTCAAACGCTCTTTCCAGACCCCGCCCTGGAAAGGTAAGGAGAGAGAGAGAGAGAGAGAGAGAGAAAGCGAGAGAGAGAGAGAGAGGTTACAATTCTATGTGACTGATTATATGAGGAATGCCTATCACAGCTAATCAATATGTCAGAAATTCTGTACACAAACCATCAAATTTTTAACGAGAGAACTGGTACTAACATTCAAATAAATTCATGAATATTCCTCTCCTGTATTACTTATTTCTCTAGTACAAACCAACTGTAATGAAATGTAACTGTAGTTACAGAGAGAGAACAGTGGTCGTCAGGAGTACCTTGGTGAAGGAACTGGGTGACGAGTGCTACCATTATGCTCGTACCCCCATTATGGAACCAAACATAGAAAATGGGAAATCGACCAAATCAGGAGAGGCGTTGCTACACCAACTATAGTTTGCTGGGACTATTAACATTTTCTTCCAATTTGACACCGAGCAGGCGGTATTTGGTGTTATGATGGTGTTAACGAATATTTTTGCTTGCGATTATTTACTTAATTTTGTGTGCAAAGTTTGGCATTAAGGCTCTAGAAGGCGCCAGAAAATATGCAAACTCAATAGACATCGGAGAGAAAGCAGAAAAAAGTAGTATGGGATACTGTAGGGCTATAGGTCTTTTAGAGTTCTTTCTAAGAGATAAGAGAGAAAAACGGCACTTTTAAATGTCTGATGGACAACAGAGCTTATAAAACAACGTTGGAAAGCTCAAGAAAGCTAAGGAAAGCCTCAGAAAGCGCAAGAAAGTGCAGGAAACTCTCGCTAAAGATAGCTTTCCCTCCAATTGACGGCCCTGAACCGGTCTTGAAAGGCTAGCTAGCTACCTGGAAACTGGATGTTTGGCGTGTCATGTTGAAAGGTCATATAAGTTTTACTATGCTGGGTGGAGGGGAGGGGGTTTGAAGGGACGTGAGAGAGAGGAGAAGGAGAGAGAGAGAGAGAGAGAGAGAGAGAGAGAGAGAGAGAGAGAGAGAGAGAGTGTACGGACAAGATAATAAGATAGCGAAAAGAATGGTTGCAGGTTCTGGTTGGGAGAGAGCCTACCCACGGTGATGTAGAGACCTCTTGGTTGTGGCTGGTATTTTTAGAAATGGAAATAAGTTATTTTTTGTTTGTTTATATATATATATATATATATATATATATATATTATATATATTATATTATATATATATATATATATATATATATGATATATATATATATATAATTATATATATCTTATATTTTAAGAAACTGCAATTGAAAAACAATTTATATTAAACAAAATCAAGATATTCTATATATATATATATATATATATATATATATATATATATATATATATATATAATATATATATATATATATATATATATATATATATACATACATAATATCATACATACATATGTATATATTTATTTACTTATTTGTTTATATATATAAATACCATTGAAAACAAAACTTACACTGAAGATAATTAAATATTCAACCTTAACAAAACACGAACGAATTATGTAACAAAAAACAAAATAATTCTAAATTTAAATCCTCCCAGGCAAAAAAAAAAAAAAAAAAAAAAAAAAAAAAAAAAAAAAAAAAAAAAAAAAAAAAAAAAAAAAAAAAAAAAAAAAGAAAAAAAAAAAAAAAAAAAAAAAAAAAAAAAAAAAAAAAAAAAAATTCGTCGTATACATATTACAATACTTCATCGTATATAAATTAAAACGCAATCTCCCTTCAGTTATTTATGCCGTACCGGACTGATACCAGTTCCGTGTGTGCGTGCAGTGGAAGCCTTTGAAATCGCGTACACACAAAACTCGTACACACAAATCACGTACACACACAACCCGTTCGCTGGTCAGCACCCAATGAGGTTGTAGTCAGTATGAAATATCAAAGTTTGTTTTTGTTTTTGTTTTTTGTTTTTAAATTTTCTGTTCATGTCTTAAGTATTTTTTTTTATAAGATGGGGTCATTATCTAAGCGGAGGCTTTGTATGGAAATGGAGAGTGAGGTTATTCATTATACTATAGCATTATTAATTTTTTTTGTATGGGCGTAGGAGGGGGGAGGGGGGTAGATGCACTTGCAGCAACAGCCATAAGCAAATAACCAATTTGGTCAGGTAAAAATTCTAAAATGACCACTGCTGGTAATTCCAGCAGGGTCTTGAAATTCCAGCAGAGGCTACAAAATGCAGCAAGGGTTGCAAATTCAAGCAGTGGCTGGAAATTCCAGCGGCGGCTGCAAATCCAGCAAAGGTTGGAAATTCCAGCTAGGGGTGGAAGCTCCAGCAGGAACTGCAAATTCAGCAAGTTTAGGGCAACTAAAAAAATTCAGCATATTCCAGCAAGAGGTACAAATTCAGCAAATTCCAGCAGCAGCTGGAAATTCAGCAAATTCCAGCAAGGCTGCCAATTCCAACAGAGGCTGGAAATTCTACATTTGAGCAAGGGCTGCAAATTCCAGCAGAGGCTGGAAATTCCACATTCCAGCAGGACCTGAAAATTCAGCAGAGGCTGGAAATTCCAATTTCCAGCAAGGGCTTCAAATTCCAGCAGAGGCTGGAGATTCAGATTTCCAGCAAGGGCTTCGAATTCCAGAAGAGACTGGAAATTCCAAATTCAAGTAAGGGCTGCAAATTCCAGCAAAGGCTGGCAATTCCAAATTCAAGCAAGGGCTGCAAATTCCAGCAAGGGCTTCTAATTCCAGCAAAAACAGCAGGTGCATCGACCACCCTAGCTGTCGATTAACAAGAGCTCTTCTTCCTGCCCACCCACCAAAAGCGCTCGATATTTTTCTATCTTTTTCTTCGAGTAATTTCAGAAATCAGAGACAGCCACTTCCTTCCGGAGGGTTCCAGGAACTACGCCACAGGATTCAAGGTGGAGTTCCGAGAAAGGCAAGAAGCGAGAGAGAGAGAGAGAGAGAGAGAGAGAGAGAGAGAGAGAGAGAGAGAGAGAGAGAGAGAGAGAGTCTCTGCCCTGTTTAAGTTTCCGCTTTTCTGGCGACTTTGTTCTTGATCCGCTCGCAATCTTTCTTGATCGTGAAATATGGACTTACTTCCTTCCTGTCTGTCTGTCTGTCTGTCTGTCGTTTATGACCTCTGTTTTCTGTAGCCCATTTACAGGCTAAAGTAATTATTTTCCACTCTCTCTCTCTCTCTCTCTCTCTACTCTCTCTCTCTCTCTCTCTCATCGTAAAGAATCTCTTCTGGAGCTCATTTGCAAATTAAAGTAGTTATTTTCCTCTCTCTCTCTCTCTCTCTCTCTCTCTCTCTTCTCTCTCTCTCTCTCTCTCTCTCTCATTTCTAAAGCCTCGGTAAGTCGCAGCATCAAATTTTAAGATTCCCAACTTGGGCAAATTTTATTAGAGCTCCCTTTCTCTGGTGACAGATCCCGCAAAGATACGAAAAACTCAGGAGTCACCAGATTCAGTGTCAAATTTCAGCAGGAATAATCTTTTAGAGACAAATTTCTGCTTCTACCTGCTTCCGCTATCTGCTGATACGAGTCAGAAGTGAAAGCTAATGGTTGGTATAAAGCCAGGT
>NC_087221.1:45304909-45319909 GCF_015104395.2 Macrobrachium nipponense
AAAAGAAAAAAAATCCATGGGGGGATACCCGCTTCAGCAAGGACTCGTAGATTGGTCAGGTTTGGGAATTGGTCTCTTTCGTAGCTTACAAAGGAATTGATTTAAGAAAATCCTGAATGGATTGAATGACTGCAACGCATATATATTAATATATAACTTGAATACATATTTACCGGCGGATATTGTTCATATAAATAACCCTTAGAAATATATTCATAACTGAAACATGTACAGAAATTGATTTGAGAATATTCGGAATGGAAAGACGGACTGCAGCGCATATATATTAATATTAAATGTATAGTGATATTAACCAGCAGATATTGTTTATGTAAATAACCCTAAGGAACATATTTGATATAATTGAAAAATATACAAAAATTAATTTGAAGGTGTCCGGAATGGATTGAATGACCGTAACGCATATATATCAATACATAATGTATATACATATTTACTAGCAGATATTGTTTATGCAAATAAGCCTTAGAAATATAAGCATGACTACATTAGGGGATTAAACATATTTCTAGGCCACATTACTGAATGCTATTTTCATTTATATATTAGTATATAATATATATATATATATATATATATATAGAATATATATATATATATATATATATATATGTATATATGAATGTTTTTATGTGTGTGTATGCACATAATGTCCATACGTATAAAACCTCGATTTTGGCTCATTTCCGTCAGTTTTTTCTACGCAGTGATTCATTGGAGTTTTTTTATGCTTTTCCCAAACACACAAACACACGTATCGTACATAATCACAACTTCTCTCTCTCTCTCTCTCTCTCTCTCACCCCTAGAATAGATAATGAAGATAATGATATAGAAGTAAGGACGAAAAATAGTGAATATTAGCTGACATAGAAATTAATGAAGCTGATATTGTGCAGGCAATTAATGAAATTAAAAACAAATGGAGCTGCTGCAGGGCCGGATGGAGTCCCTGCTATTTTGTTAAAGAAAGTAGTTCATTCTATCGCAAAGCCACTTGCAATATTATTAAGACAAAGTGTAGATACAGGCAAGATTTATGATGAGCACAAATTAGCATATATCATCCTACTTTCAAAAGTGGATCAAGACTAGAGGCAAGTAATTATAGGCCTGTGAGCTAACATCACATATTGGGACGTGTATGAAAGGGTAATGAAGAAAAATATTTATGAAACATTTAATAAAAAAATAATTTGTTTAATATAGGACAACACGGTTTCGTACCCGGAAAAAGTACACAAACCCCAACTGTTAGTCCACCGTGAGAACATATTCAAAAATATGAAAAGCGGAAATGAAACAGATGTGGTTTATCTAGACTTTGCAAAAGCTTTTGACAAAGTAGACCATAATATATTAGCAAAGAAAATTAGAAAACACAATATCGTAGATAAAGTAGGAAGATGGTTAAAAAGAATTTTTACACAACAGAAAACAGATAGTTATTGCAAACGATGAGAAATCGGATGAAACCAAGGTAATATCCGGGTGTGCCACAAGTTACGGTGCTAGCTCTTGCAATACTGTTTGTTATTATGATTGAAGACATAGACAGTAATGTTAAGGATTCGGTAGTGAGTAGTTTCGCTGATGACACAAGAATAAGTAGAGAAATTACTTGTGATGAAGATAGGAACGCTCTACAAAGAGACCTTAACAAAGTATATGATTGGGCAGAGGTAAATAGGATGGTATTTAACTCTGATAAATTTGAATCAATAAATTATGGAGACAGAGAAGGAAAGCTATATGCATATAGGGGACCTAATAATGAGACAATCACAAATAAGGAAGCAGTTAAAGACCTTGGTGTGATGATGAATAGGAACATGTTATGCAATGATCAAATAGCCATTCTGTTGGCAAAATGTAAAGCAAAAATGGGAATGTTGTTACGGCACTTCAAAACAAGAAGAAAAGGAAAATGAACACATGATTATGCTTTTATTTAAAACAAAAAATATGTTCGTAGTCCATTGAATATTGCAATATGATAGGTACCCACACTATCAAAGGATATTGCACAAATAGAGAGTGTACAAAGGTCCTTTACAGCTAGAATAGAAGAAGTTAAGGACCTAGACTACTGGGAAAGACTACAATCCTTAAAATTATCTAGTCTAGAAAGGAGAAGAGAACGCTACATGATAATACAGGCATGGAAACAGATAGAAGGAATAACAGAAAATATCATGGAACTAAAAATATCAGAAAGAGCAAGCAGAGGTAGATTAATAGTGCCCAAAACTATACCAGGAAAAATAAGGAAAGCCACACAGAACATTAATCCACTACGCACCAGCATCGATAATGCAGCGTTCTATTTCAATGCGTTGCCAGCTCAATCTGAGGAATATATCAGGAGTGAGCGTAGATGTGTTTAAGAATAAGCTCGACAAATATCTAAACTGCATCCCAGGCCATCCAAGATTGGAAGATGCAAAATATACCGGAAGATGTACTAGCAACTCTCTGGTAGACATTAGAGGCGCCTCACACTGAGGGACCTGGGGCAAACCCGTACGAAATGTAAGGTCTGTAAGGTAAGGTAAGGTCTCTCTCTCTCTCTCTCTCTCTCTCTCTCTCTCTCTCTCTCCCAAAGCTCGCCCTTCGCCGCCGCCGCCGCCTCGCTAGTTCATTTTCCCGTTTTTCGGTCGGAACCGCCGAGGCAGGCGGCCGGCCGCCCTCGCCCGCCCTACCCGCCCTCACCGTCAGCCCGTTCGCCCCCGCGTCGCGTCGCCCGAGGGCTGGGTGGAGGACACACAAGACATGATTGCTCAGATTCTACGCTTCCGGTTACACAGCATCCGGTTGAGATGGGGCGGTCGGTCGGCCCGGCATGGCACGGATTTATGAGGGCGAATATCCGGCCACGACGTCGTCCGAAAGAAAGAGAGAGAGAAGAGAGAGATGAGAGAGAGAGAGAGAGAGAGGAGAGAGAGAGAGGGGGGGGAGGGGTTTGGGGTAGGGTGGGGGGGAAAAAAGGTCGTGAATGAAGGAAATGGCTACGACGACGACGACGTCGATGATAAGAGGTGCTGGCAATGATAACAATGATGCGTGTGTGTGTGTGTGTGTGTGTGTGGGGTGGCCATGATGGTGGTGATGATAGTAACGCCACAGCGATCGAGGAGGAGGAGGAGAAATAGGAATAGAAGAAGAAGAAGATGATGATGATGATGGAGAAGAATAAACAGGGGAAGAAGAAGAAGAATGATAAACGGAGGAGGAAGAAGAAGAATAAATGGGGGAAGAAGAGAAGAAAGAAGGAAAAAGAAGAAGAAGAAAAAGAAAAAGAAAGAAAAGAAGAAGAAGAAGAAGAGAAGAAGAAATAGGGAAGAAGGATAAGAGGAAGAAGAAACAGGGGAAAAGAAAAGAAGAAGAAGAAGAAGAAGAAGAAGGAGGAGGAGGAGGAGGAGGAGGAGGAGGAAGAATAGGAGAAGAAGAAGAAGAAGAAGAAGAAGGAGGTCCTTAGGAGGAAGAGAACAGGTAGGAAATGGAGAAGCAGGAGGATTTCGAGTGTAAGTAAGGTAGGAAGAAAGGGAAGAAGAAGAAGAATAGAAGAAGAAAGAAGAACTGAAGAAGAAGACGAAGAAAGAAGGAAGAATACAAGGCGACGGAAGAGAAGAAAGAAGAAGAAGATCGAAGAAGAAGAAGAAGAGAGAGAGAAAGAGAGAAGAAAGAAGAGAAGGAGAATGAGAAGAAGAAAGAGAAGAGAAGAAGAAAGGAAAGGAGGATGAGGAGGAGGAAGAGGAGGAGGAGAAGACGAAAGAAGAAAGAAGAAAGGCAAGAAGAAGAAAAAAGGAAAAAGGAAGAAAGAAGAAAAAGAAGAAGAAAAGAAGAAGAAGAAGAAGAAGTAAAAGGTAAGACGACGGAGGAGGAGGAGGAGGAGAAGGAGAAGGAGAAGAAGAAGAAGAGATAGAGAGAGAAGAAGAAGAAGAAGGAGGAGGAGGAGAAGGAGAAGAAGAAGAAGAAGAAGAAGAAGAGACAGAGAGAGAAGAAGAAGAAGAATAAGAGGAGGAGGAGAAGAAGAAGAAGAAGAAGAAGACGAATAAGAAGAAGAGAAGAAGAAGAAGAAGAAAAAGGAAGAAGAACTTAAGAAGAAGAAGAAGGGAAAGAGAAGGAGGAATGACTTAAGTCAGAGAGAAGAAGAAGAATGCAAGAGAAGAAGAATAAAAGGGAGAAGAAGAAGAAGAATGAAGAGATAAGTAGAGAAAAGAAAAGAAGGAGAAGAAAGAAGAGAAGAGAAGAAGAAGAAGAAGGAGGAGGAGGAGGAAAGGAGGGGAGAAGACGAGAAAGAATAAGAGAGCAAGAAGAAGATAGAAGAAGAAGAGAAGAGGAGAAGGAGAAGGAGAAGAAGGAAGAAGATATAGAGAGAAGAAGAAGAAGAAGAAGGAAGGAGAAAGAGAGATAAGAAGAAGAAGAGACAGAGAGAGAAGAAGAAGAAGAATAAGAGGAGGAGGAGAAGAAGAAGAAGAAGAAGAAGAGATAGAGAGAAGAAGAAGAAGAAGAAGAAGAAGAAGAAGAAGAGATAGAGAGAGAAGAAGAAGAAGAAGAAGAAGAAGAAGAGATAGAGAGAGAAGAAGAAGAAGAAGAAGAAGAAGAAGAAGAAGAAGAAAAGATAGAGAGAGAAGATGAAGAAAGAAGAAGAAGAAGAAGAGATAGAGAGAGAAGGAGAAGAAGAAGAAGAAGAAGAGATAGAGAGAGAAGAAGAAGAAGAAGAAGAAGAAGAAGAAGAAGAGATAGAGAGAGAAGAAGAAGAAGGAGAGTAGTAGAAGCAGAAGAAGGTCCTTCAGAGTGTCCCTCAGCAGAGTCCTACCCGATCTTCCGTGAATGAGATCGTTCACGATTTCATGAATGGAGACGCACGGATTTATTTTCTTTCTTTCTTTTTTTTTATTGTGATTGCGGTCTGTTCCAGGTGCCTTCACTTCCTTCCTCTCTTCCTCTCTTCCTCCTCCTCCTCTCGTTTCGGATTTTTCTCCTCCTCTTCTTCTTCTTCTTCTTCTTCTTCTTCTTCTTCTTCTTCTTCTCTTGTCGTGGGGGTCATGGGCTGCTGCCCACTTTGAGTGCCTATTTCTTCTTCTTCTTCTTCTCCTTCCTCGTCAAATGTCTTCCTTTATCTCTGTCACTTTTCCCTCCTTCTCCTCCCTCATCTCTACCTCTCTACCTCCTATTCTATCTCTCTACCTCCTCCACTACCTCTCTACCTCCTCCTCTATCTCTCTCCTCCTGTACCTCTCTACCTCCTCCTCTATCTCCCATCCTCCTCTTTTCTCTTTCTACCTCCTCCTCTTCCTCTCTACCTCCTCCTCTAGCTCTCTACCTCCTCCTCTACCTCTCTACCTCCTCCTCTAGCTCTCTACCTCCTCTTCTACCTCTCTACCTCCTCCTCTATCTCACTACCTCCTCCCCTATCTCTCTACCTCTTCCTCTATCTCTCTACCTCCTGTTCTCGCTTTCTACCTCTTCCTCTATCTCTCTACCTCCTCTTGTCTCTTTCTACCTCCTCTTCTACCTCTCTACCTCCTCTTCTCTCTTTCTACCTCCTCTTCTACCTCTCTACCTCCTCTTCTCTCTTTCTATCTCTATCTTCTACCTCCTCTTCTCGCTTTCTAACCTCCTATCTACCTCTACCTCCATCTTCTCTCTTTCCTACCTCCTCTTCTACCTCTCTCCTCTCTTTTCTCCTTTCTACCTCCTCGTCTATCTCTCTACCTCCTCTTCTCTCTTTCTACCTCCTCATCTACCTCTCTACCTCCTCTTCTCTCTTTCTACCTCCTCTTCTACCTCTCTACCTCCTCTTCTCTCTTTCTACCTCCTCGTCTATCTCTCTACCTCCTCTTCTCTCTTTCTACCTCCTCATCTACCTCTCTACCTCCTCTTCTCTCTTTCTACCTCCTCTTCTACCTCTCTACCTCCTCTTCTCTCTTTCTACCTCCTCGTCTATCTCTCTACCTCCTCCTCTCTCTTTCTACTTCCTCCTCTACCACTCTACCTTCTCCTCTACCTCTCTACCTCCATCTCTACCTCTCTATCTCCTCCTCCTCCATCTTTACTTATCTACCTCTCTACCTCTCCTCTATCTCTCTACCTCCACCTCTATCTCTCTACCTCCTCTTCTCTCTTTCTACCTCCTCCTCAATCTCCTCTACCTCTCTATCTCCTCCTCCACCTCCTCCTCTACCTCTCAACCTCCATCTCTACCTTTCTACCTCCATCTCTACCTCTCCACCTCCTCCTCCCCCTCCCCCATCTCTACTTCTCTACCTCTCTACCTCCTCCTCCTCCTCCATCTCTACCTCTCTACCTCCTCCTCCTCCTCCATCTCTACCTCCTCCCCCTCCTCCATCTCTACTTCTCTACCTCTCTACCGCATCCTCCTCCTCCATCTCTACCTCACTACCTCCTCCTCTACCTTTCTACCTCCTCCTCTCCTCCTCCTCCTCCTCCTCCATCTCTACCTCTCTACCTCCTCCTCCTCCTGAATCTCTACTTCTCTACCTCCTCCTCTACCTCTCTACCCCCTCCTCAATCTCATCCTCCTCATATCACCACCCAAAAGGGTGAGCGCCTCTGCAGCAGCAGCAGCAGCTGTGCATATTTCACGCCTTTGGTCCTTTTCTCCCACGATGAAATTAAATCACCTGAAATTTTTGTCGATTAACCCGTCATTGCCGCCCCATCCCGGTCGCCTCCTCCTGACGGCAATGCCCTTCCTTCTACGTGACATGACCGGAGGAGCTTTCTTCTTCTTCTTCTTCTTCTTCGCCTTTTTCTCCTTCTGCTTCCTTCGTGTCAGACGCGCCTGTTCAGGTGGACACGCTACCTTCCTCTCAATCCCTTCCCCACTAGCCATGGGACGACAGGGTTTCACAAATCCGGTTTTCACAAACAATCTTTCCTCTAACTCCGTCCATACTCTCTATGGAACAATTAGGTTTACACAAACCCAGTTTTCACAAACAACCTTTCATATCCCCCGTCCATACTCGCTATGGAACAATAGGGTTTCACAAACCAATCTTTTACAAACATCCTTTCTCACCCCCGTCCATACTCTCTATGGAACAATAGTGTTTCACAAACACATCTTTCACAAACATCCTTTCTTCCACCCACTCCATACTCACCATGGAACAATAGGGTTTTCACAAACCCACTTTTCACAAACATCCTTTCCTACCCCCCTTATATACTCTCTATGGAACAACAAGGTATGCATAAACCCACTTTTCACAAACATCAAATTCCCAGAAAAGTTTAGCTTTTATGTGAATTGAAAACCAGATAGTTTTTTTTTTTAAACCGAAGTGAACTTTACCTATTCATAAAAACAAATAAATCAAAGATTGTATTAAGCTGCAGAAACACGAGCTGCAATAACATTGAAGGAAACTAAAAACAATGAAATAAAAAAATAAACAAAGACTTGGACGTTTAAACTGAATCAAAACAAAGTTGACTTAATACCGATAGTGCGGAAACACCCCATTTTCTGTTGAAAAATCATCCTGAGCTGCAATAACTGAACGAAAAAACAAACAAACAAACAAATAAACAAAAATAAACAACGACTTAAGACAATTATTCAGAATAAGAAAAAATTAATACTGCAGGTCAGAACATAAACAAAACCTGCTTTCTATTAAAAGAATTATAAATGCATTGTTTATTGGAATTAAACAAACCCAAATTTCTACTTAAAACGAAAAATGATTCACACCTTGCCTATAGACATATGTAGTAACATTCAAATTCAACAAGTACAACTCCATTTCTGACCCCCATCGTTACATGGACCACCTTCTATTGAGTCCATAACAGTACTTTTCGTCCATCAAATGAATGAGGCGGCTTCGTTCTCCTCCTGAGGAAGTGTCAAAGAAGAAGTCTCCCCGTTGGTGAATACTACGAAGGAATCAGGGCATCACGGAGACGCTACTTTTCATATGGACAGACAATAGGTGTCTGAGATATATAATCTGGATGGAGGCACATCAAAGGCAGACATTTGTCACGAGGAGGGCGCGAGAGATTGTCGTTCTTATCTTTATGTCTCTGATGATGGAACTGAAGATGATAAAACTTGATGATAGAATGAAAAATACGAGGAGTGGTGTGTGTTTTTTTTCCGCTACATTTTTGTTCCCGTAGTATTTCTGTATAACTCTGTCGAAAATTCAAATGGAACTGGAAATGATGAACTGTTTTATAAACACAAAGAAGAGCATCGATTTTTCAACATCTTTGTTTCTATAGTACTTCTATATAACTATAAAAGATTCAAATGGAATTGAAAATGACAAATTGTTCTATAAACATAAGAGTAACATAGATTTTTTTAACATTTTTGTTTCTATAGTATTACCTAACTATAAAAAATTCAAATGGAATTGAATGACTAATTGTTCTATAAACACAAAGAAGAGCATTGATTTTTTCCAATATTTTTGTTTCTGCAGTATTTCTATATAACTATAAAAAATTAAATGAAATTGAAAATGATAAACTGTTCTATAAACACAAAGAGGAGATCGACTTTTCATCATTTCTATATAGTATTTATATATAACTATAAAAAAAACTAAAATGGAATTTAAAATAATAAACGTTCCATGCAACGTAAAAAAAAATCAATATCAGTCGGAGGGAGAGACAGATGCCTGAACGATACCGAACACCCCTAAGGAATATAAAAGTTTGATATTAATGTCCTAATTTGCATAAAGGTTTTTATCTTTAAAATACAAAACATACTTAACAGCTTTTGTGATGAGTTTATTAACGTCTCGTTGACAGATGGATGACATCTGCGTTGCCCTGAACGATTGAAGACTTATTTCATTTGGAGCTAAAATTTTTTTTGATAATTCTAATAAGAAATCACTTCGAAATGAATAATTGAGATTTTGGATTTATATATATACACACACACACACACACACCACACATACATAAAAATATATATATATATATATATATATATATATATTATATATATATATATATAAAACTTGTCTTGTATATGTAAGAGAACCAGTTGCTAAAACAGAATTTTATACTGCGATTCAATTATGAAAAAAGCCATTACATTGAAATCTACGGTTTCAATTCATACTATTTCAGAACCTACTACATGACGCGAATATAACATTTAGAAAATTCAGGATAATGAAACAGAGAGAGAGAGAGAGAGAGAGAGAGAGACGTCAGAAATAATTTGGAATAGCAATAATGGGGTAGTACGGATGAAGTGGCGGATGGGAGGTCGCAAGGGTTGTGAGATGATCGGTATGGAACCCCGAGTATTACGGAGGGGAAGAGAGAGAGAGAGAGAGAGAGAGAGAGAGAGAGAGAGAGAGAGAGAGAGAGAGAGAGAGAGGAAGGAAGTTGCATAAAAATGAACTGATTTGGCGATGCACAGGAGAAAAAGGATGGGATGACTCTGCCATAAATAGGCAGATGGACAGATAAACGATGAGAGAGAGAGAGAGAGAGAGAGAGAGAGAGAGAGAGAGAGAGAGAGAGAGGAAGTAAGCTGGATAAAAAATGAACTAATTTAGGGATGCAGAGAGAGAGAGAGAGAGAGAGAGAGAGAGAGAGAGAGAATAAACTGATAAACTGCATAAAAAATGAACTAATTTAGGGATGCATAGGAGAGAGAGAGAGAGAGAGAGAGAGAGAGAGAGAGAGACTGCATAAAAAACAAACTGATTTGGGAATGCAGAGGAGATAAAGACGGACATAGAGAGAGAGAGAGAGAGAGAGAGAGAGAGAGAGAGAGAGAGACTAGGGGACTGGCGCAATGTAATAAAGCCATAAAGGAGAGACGAAGGGGCTACGGTCCTATAGAATAAATTTAAAGGATCCGTTATCCCCTTCCCAGCTTGAAGCGTATCAAGGGGGTTTCATGGAAAATAATCGTACGATTCTTTCAATGCATAATATTATCCCGTCTCAAAGGATTCGTGTCTTCGAAAGAGAGGTCAACATTGAACTTTTGTCAGGTTTTTGTTAAAAACGTGGTTTTTCCAATTCATTTTATTTTTGTATTTCACTTTAAAGGGGTCGGATATAATTTGCTATTATTATTCTAGAAAGTAAAAGATAACTATTATTGCTATATTAGCTATTCTATTGTAATTTGTTTTAAAGGGTTTTTGTTAAAATAGTTTTTTTCCAATTGATTTTTCTATTTTTCTTGAGAGTAGTCTGATATTTTTTTGCTATTATTAATCTAGAAAGAAAAATATAGCAATTATTGCTATATATTAGCTGTTCTATTGTATTTTGTTTGAAAGGGGTTAATATTAGCTGTTATTATTATGTAAAGAAAATGATAAACATTTATCATTGGTGTATCAGTTGTACCATATACAGGGTTAATAAAAGCCATTTTATCATTCGAACCGGAAGAGAATTAAACTTGAAGAGATTGGCCTTTATATATCTTCCTCCTTTTAAATCTCTCTCTCTCTCTCTCTCTCTCTCTCTATCTCTCTCTCTCTCTCAGGGCCACGGGGCTGCTTCCTACGGAACTGAGAAAGACGAAGGGTTATGGAAGCGAAAGGGGGGGGGGGGGTGCGAGGGGGAAGGGGGAAGAGAAATATCATACCTAACCTGACACTCTCCGTCCCCTCCTCCTCTCCCCCACCCTCCAAAAACCCCTCTATTGCGGTTGTGATGACTCGGCCCCTACTCGACACCGAGAACCCCTTCCAAAACACAGTTGCCCCCCATCCCTTCCTTACTTCCCCCCCCTACAACCCTTTTCTAATGGGACCAAGAGCAATTTATTTCCCCCCACCCCACTCCCCCCCCCTCCCTCCAAAACCAACCCCCTCTCTCTCTGAGGCATCTGCGGGAGTTGGTGGAGATTACGATGTTGAACGATGCGATCACAGGCCCCTAAAGAAGCACACGCCCTTCCTTTGGTTAACCTCAATTACATATTTAATGGCTAGCACTTTGCACTCACGTAGGAGCGCGCGTGCGCGCCAGCGCGCATACAAGTGTGTAGTGTATTGTTTATTATAGGAGATCGCTCTTTATCTCGACTCTTATCTGTGAGGGAATAGAACTTATCGGAGATATTTCTTAATGTTTGTTTTCATCTGGGTGGGGAAAAACTATTGTTTATAGGAGGCAGTTTTGTGTTTTTATTATTATCAGTGTGGGAAAAGAGCTATTGTTTATAGGAGGTAAAGATAGTTCTTTATCTTTGTTTTTTATCTACGAGATGAAAGAATGAAGTAGGTAGATAGATCAATAATATTATTAGACTTTGATTGTTTGTGGGAAGTTAATATGAAAAAACAGGCAAGTCATGATGGTTCAGAATGTACGGCCCTTGATTTTCTACTTATAAATATCTAGTCTGTCATTTTAGATTTATTTATTAAAGAAAAGGGAGGTGTATTCAGAAACAAACCCCAAGATAACTAAGTAGGTTAATTATCCTTACATATCAAGAGACATAAAAATGATAAGACTGCAGAAACTTTCTGAAGGATTGGATTCACACAACGCTTTCAAATTTCGTTTACGAAATCGTGAATATTTATTATGTCCTTTTAAAGGTGGTGTATGATGAAACTTACTAATATATAACTTTAGGATAGCTGCCTGCATTTAAGCATTCACGCATTGCTTTGTAGTTTTTTTCAAACTGTCTAAAAATCCAAAAATCAAAAGTCAGTGGTTTTTAGTCTTTCCAGACTTTATCCAAGAAATAAAATATCCTTTTGAAAACAGGACGAAGAGGAGTTTACAATGCTATGTAGTTTTTAACAAACTGTCTAAAAATCCAGAAATCAAAAGTCAGTGGTTTTTAGTCTTTCCAAACTTTACCCAAGAAAAAGGAATATCCTTTTGAAAACAGGACGAAGAGGAGTTTAGTCTGCGAAGTATCCTATGCTGAGGATGTATAAATACACATCGAACAGACCATACATTGTGTCACAGTGAATATCCCTCGCACGAAGTGACTTTTGTTGCATTCTGGTCGGGCGTAACCGTGAACACTGACTAGAGAAAGTCACCCTGGGATGAGTGTCAGCACATAGGAGCCTGAACTCAAGGGAATGAATGTTGTTTTCACTGCAGAAGGTCAAACTGGTGTTACCTAAGCTAAGGTTTGTAATAATGATAATAATGACTGGGTAGAAATCTCAATTACGTGGGCACAAGTAATCTTCCACAATAATATACTGATAGTAGCAGTAGTAAAATGTTGTATAAAACTATATAAAAAATTGTCCAAACCTGAATCGGCTGGGGATGAACCCAGGGTAGGTAGGGTTCGAAAGCTTTTATATAGTTTTATAAAAATTATACTACTGCTACCATCAGTATATTAGTGTGGACATTAAAGAAAATAATAATAATAATAATAATAATAATAATAATAATAATAATAATAATAATATTATAGTTCAGAAGGTGATATATAGCTACATCAACTACTTCCATTCAATTTGCATAGTTTGCTCTACGAATTGAATGTAACTGATGCACATTTCACCTGAGTGAAAGAGGGTCTGCTAATTTCGCAGGCAAACTGAACCCTCTGATCACAGCTGCTATTGGACAACAGACTTCTTGTCAGGAGAGGCGAATCAACACCAATAGGACGCCCGGATAAGATAGGAGTCCTTGTCAGGAGATAGAAAAGGACTCCAATAGGATATCCGGATAGGATACAGCTACCTGTTAGGAGAGGCAGAAGGACTCCAATAGGGAGTACAGATAAGATAGGAGTCCTTCTCAGGAGATAGAAAAGGACTCCAATAGTATATCCGGATAGGACAGGACTACCTGTCAGGAGAGGCAGAAGGACTCCAATAGGGTTTCCGGATAAGATAGGAGTCCTTCTCAGGAGATACAAGAGGACTCCGATAGGATATTCGGATAAGATAGGACTACCTGTCAGGAGAGGCACAAGGACTCCAATATGGTACCCGGATAAGATAGGAGTCCTTCTCAGGAGATACAAGAGGGCTCCAACAGGATATCCGGATAGGATTGGACTACCTGTCATGAGAATCACAAGTACTCAAATAGGATATCAGGACAAGATAAGATTCCCCAGAAGACAGCAAATCAACACCAATACAGGACGCCCAGATAAAGATAAGATTTAGCCAATCAGCCTTGCATTATGCAGGAAGGAGGGGGGCGGGGCTGGCGGGGCTACCCACGGACCGGAAGAATTTTCAACCCTTGACAACTGCACCACCAAGGAGGACTGGAATGGAATTCTGCGACGCCAGGAACTCGAAAGCAATCAGCTCGTGATCACGAGTCGGCCTCTGGAATGAAAGCAATCCGAAGTCTAACGAGCCATGATTCAGTAGAGAAGAAAGGAAAAAAAAGGTGAAAGCCTTGGAAGGAAAGAGTTTATTTGGGGCCGTGGATAGAGAGTACACACACACACACACACGCACACACACACACACACATATATATAAGTCAAATCACATTACCGTGATTCATATACATAAATCGAGCTACAAATGTCCTTTAATATCTAATTCGCTCTACCTCGGAATTAATATATTTTCATATATGTTTAACCGAAGGGGAATTTATTCAGCGATAATAGAATTGCCGGCCGACGGGCACGAACCATCGACATCTTCAATTCCTGGACTGACAGTGAAGCCTTAGCCAATCCCGCCACCGCAAGAGATATAAGTTTATTGAAGATGTCGATGGTTCGTGCCCGTCGGCCGGCAATTCTATTATCGCTAAATAAATTCCCCTTCGGTTAAACATATATGAAAATATATTAATTCCGAGGTAGAGCGAATTAGATATTAAAGGACATTTGTAGCTCGATATATATATATATATATATATATATATATATATATATATATATATATTATATATACACACAGAGAGAGAGAGAGGAGAGAGAGAAGAGAGAGAGAGAGAGTGCCCAAGATTTTGTTCAGAAACATGCTAAACAGCTACATTAATCATTCATTGTATAGGAATTGACTTCCGAGAGAGAGAGAGAGCAGATGGGAGAGAAGAGGAACGGAGAGAGAGAGATGAGAGAGGAGAGAGAGGAGAGAGAGAGAAAGAAATAATGCTCAATTTCTTGTTCGATAATATAAGCTGAAAAACTATAGCAGCCATTAACAACTATATAGGAAGAGATTTCCCAGAGAGAGAGAGAGAGAGAGAGAGAGAGAGAGAGAGAGAGAGAGAGAGAGGAAGGAGTTAATGCAACAATCATCGACTGTATATAAGGAAGAGACTTCACAAATACATAAAGAGAGAGAGAGAGAGAGAGAGAGAGAGAGAGAGAGAGAGAGAGAGAGAGAGAGAGGAAGAAGATAAAGAAAGGCGATAATGCAGCAATCATTTACTGCATATAAGGAAGAGACTTCACACATGGACACAAAGAGAGAGAGAGAGAGAGAGAGAGAGAGAGAGAGAGAGATAAAGGAAGGAGACATATCTATGATGATGAACGTTCTAATCCAGAGGATGCGTAAAAGAGTGTAGGAAGAGGCAAATGATGACTTACGGCGCCACCTCCCCCCCCAAAAAAAAAAAAAAAAAAAAGTTATGGCAATTGCTATCGGGTAATAACCACAACGGTAGTTTTCGGCGGCTACCGAAACTACCATACGATCGCGAAGGTTTCCCGATCGGCTAAATACGGCTGATTTCCGGACGTCCTGACGGCCGTGCTAATAGCCGCTCTAGCAGGAGTCTTAATGCCGAAATTTAAAGAAAACGGGACCATTCTCTTGTTTATGAATACCACTGAAAAGAGTATTAAACAATTTAAAAGTATGATGGCCAAAAACGAGGACTTTCGGAAATGTTCCGAAGTGGCAACCGTGTTGCGGTGTTGAGGCCCTGGCTGGTCTTAACCGGCCGACGCCCAAAATAATTGACTGGGGTCACATTTTCCGTGTGAAATCTCCGAAAATTAAGGATGTGTGAGATGGGGGA
>NC_087221.1:45324909-45334909 GCF_015104395.2 Macrobrachium nipponense
CTGAGGGGAACTTCAAAGGAAGCCCGATTCAGCCTTTCGGGGTTCCTACGGCGGTGACTTTTATGAATGGAACGACCAGGCCGTTCGTTGTCGAGGGAGCTGTGGTATCCTGGAATTCCCGTTGGAAGAAAGAAGATCCCTACGGGAATACGACAATTCCCATTCACTTTGAAAGGGTCTATGAATACCTTTCACGGTAGGACTATGACCCCATTTCGTGCCAATCTGGAAACTACGACGAGAGTCATGGCGAGACTAAAAAGGGCGATTATGTCATTTGAATATCCATGACGTGACGCAATGTTCTGCCTTCCAGAATCAAGTGGGCACATCTAGACTATGAAGGAATGCTATCGGTTCACATTTCCGTGAAGTACGTTCAAGTTTAAGTCTTTTGTCACGTTATTCTCGTGGCCGGAGGAGCTCGAGATGATTTGTCATTCAAGGATTTAGTGGAACGGTCTCGAATTATTGTTTTGGTTGATGGGCGGCTTTATGAATGGCCGGGTCTCCAGCAGCGACTGTCCTTGGGGGAATCCCGCGTAGATACACGACGCCATATAACATGATATAGCGATTACGTCCGCGATTTCCCGTTGATTGGCAATAGCAGCAAACTGTGCCTACTGAATGTGCCAATCAGATTGCCAATCTGATGGCTTGAAGGGCCATTTGTTTTCAGTTATCCAAAACTTGTTCAAGGTATTTGGAAATCGAAGTCACGTATCAGAGACTGACGAAACTGGCTTTGGGCAACATATGGCTCTTTTTGGTCTTATGAGGAACCAACCGGCGGCTTTGAAAACCATGGGGCATTTAGGGGCACTGGATACCCAGATTCATTTAAAGAATGATCGCCCTTGAAGTCAGCGACTTATTTGAAAAATCGTTGCTAAACTAGATGCAATTAATAATCCTAGTGCGACTTGCATTGTAACTTCAGAGCATCGATCAATCGACAATCTAACATTACAATACGATCTAGAGGCTTAGCATTGAGTTTAATTTCAGAAGCATTCAGATTAGTATTTGCAGATTAGTATTAGTATTAGTATTAGTATTTGCAGATGGAAACCAGCGTTTCTTCAGATTAAATCATCTCCCATGTATACATTGACACGCCATTTTCCCCTTTCCAGATAAAAGCAATGCTGACTGGTTTCGTGATAACACTGGTTTCAGGAGGCTACCCTACCGGAAGGCAGCGTCGATCGATGACGTCACAGGAAACACGTCTGGGCGGAGAATCATGGACCTTGTAAGCAACACGAATCAGGAGGAATCAAGGAGCAGAAATATCCTTCCGAGGAAGTCAGTTGCAAATGGGATGATAAGTTTCGGCTGTCAATGAGATTTACTTTTCTATATGGATATATTTTGCTTGAGTCTCAAATTGTCGAGATTCAGTGTTGTGCTACTATAAGTGGGCTAGCTCGTCTTTGGAAAATTGGATGAACAGAATTAATAAATTTAACCAGGAAGGAAACAAAAGTTGACATTTAACTTAAAATTGGATGTACAGAATCAAAGAATCCCAATAAATCTAACCAGAAAGTAAATAAAAGTTTACATTAAACATAAAACTGGATGTACAGAACCTAAAAATCCCAATAAATCTAACCAGAAAGGAAATAAAAGTTTACATTTAACATAAAATTGGATGTATAAAATCAATAAATTCAACCAGAAAGGAAACAAAAGTTGACATTCAACTTGAAATTGGATGTACAAAATCTAAGAATCCCAATAAATTCAACCGGAAAGGAAATAAAGTTTAAATTTAACTTGAAATTGGATGTACAAAATCAAGGATTCTCAATAAATTCAATCGGAGAAAAAAAAGCCAAAGTTTACATTTAACATAAAATTGGATGTATAAAATCAAGGTATCTCAATAAATCTAACCGGAGAGAAAACAAAAGTTTACATTGAAACTTAAAATCGGATGTATAGAACAAAAGAAAAACCAAAAATTCAACCTGAAATGAAACAAAACTTTACTTTTAACTTGACAAAATAATCCGCACAACTCAAAAAAGCAAGTGGTTAAAATATAAATTAATAAAATATTCACTGACGCCAAAAGTCGTCCATCCTCATATTTTTGGGTAATTTGAAATCTGAATGATTTTTATTATTTATGATATATGAAAATGACGAGACGAAAGTTTCCAGCTCGTTTATAATTGATTTGACATCATTCAAAATCTGAATGACTCTTCACTTCTATTTACATATTTATCACATTTTACCATGACTTTTCTCTCTCTCTCTTTGGATGAATTATCTCTCTCTGTCTCTCTCTCTCTCTCTCTCTCTCTCTCTCTCTCTCTCTCTCTCTCTCTCTCTCACACACACACACACACACACACACACACACACACACACACACACATATATATATATATATATATATATATATATATATTATATATAATATATATATAATTAATATTATCACCTTTTCCTATAACTACTCGCTCTCTCTCTCTGGATGACTTGTCTTTCATATAAATATATAAATATCTATATATGTATATCATATTTTCCAATAACTTCTCTCTCTCTCTCTCTCTCTCTCTCTCTCTCTCTCTCTCTCTCTCTCTCTCTCTCTCTGATTCCTTCCTTTTGGAAACCAATTGGGTTTATAAAGAGGTTTTCAGCTGAAAATTCAAAGACAGAAACAGAAGAAAGGAAAAAAAGTGAATCCATTTGACTTTGTGTTTTCCGTCATTCAGTCCAGTTACTCTTTCTTATTCGATTATTATTTTTACAATAAACATACATATCCATAACTCAGTTTGGGGCACGGCTGTAATATCGGTTACGTCACGAAGAGGGACTTGGAATCCAGCTGTCTAATCCAGCTGTCAATCTTGACTAGAGAATGGAAAGACCTGTCACAGTTAACATTTCATAGATTTTGTAATATTTTATATACAAATCAGTTTGAAGAGAATGAGGCAATGCAAGACTATAGCGCGAACAAGATTCTGGTAGACAAAAACCAAAGTACGTCTTTGTCAGTAAAAGAAATATAAAAATATTGCAAATCAGTTTGGAGGAGCAGGAGCCATTACAAGACGAAGAAAGCACAGCCAAGACGAAAAACCTTAGTCAGGCGAGTCGAAAATAATAAAATAAAAAGATCGGTCTGTCCTACAAGTGCTTGCAGGGCTGTGGAATATTTTTATAATGAAAAAAGGAGGAGACGCCCACAAGTGCTTGCAGAGCTGCGGAATATTTTTTAAAAGACGAAAGCACACACAAGACGAAATACTAGTCTACACCTTAGTCCAAAAATAATAAAATAAAAAAAATCGGTCGCTCACACAAGTGCTTGGAGTGCTGCGGAGTATTTTCATAAAAAAAGAGGAGACGCCCACAAGTGCTTACAGAGCTGCGGAATATTTTTTATAAGACGAAAAGCACAGACAAGACGAAATACCAGACTACACCTTAGTAGTCAGTCGAGTCGAAAATGATAAAATAAAAATATCGATCAGTCCTACAAGCGTTTGCAGAGATGCGGAATATTTTCATAAAAAAAGAGGAGACGCCCACAAGTGCTTGCAGAGCTGCGGAATATTTTTTATAAGACGAAACCACAGAGAGACGAAATACTAGTCTACACCTTAGTCAGTCGGGTAAAAACTAATAATAAAAAAATAGATATGTCATACAAGTGCTTGTAGAGCTGCGGAATATTTTTCACAAGAGGAAAGCACAGACAAGACTAAATTCAAAAATAATAAAAACAAAAAAATTATGTCCCACAAGTGCTTGCAGGCCTGCGGAATATTTTCATAAAAAAACGAGACGACGCCCACAAGTGCTTGCAGAGCTGCGGAATATTTTCCATAAAAAAAAAGAGGAGGAGACTTCCCATTGGCGACATTTTGCCCCCGGAAGCATGAAAGCATCGGCGGGGGAGCGTGAAAGCAATTTCTCGCGGCTCATAAACAGGGCCTATGTTGTTGTTCGCGGATATGGAGTAGGTCCGACGGTAAGGATGAATAAGACGAAGCGATCTGTCAGCGATTTGATGGTCGCCGTTTGTGAAGAGATGGAAAAACGGGCGCAGTCCGTCAGTTTCGGGCGGGGCGGCTGTTTGTCGGGCCAAACCGACCCTGTCCTGATGGCGCACACACCATTTTTATGCCGCTTGTCGGCTCGTTACAACGCCTGTTTAACCGAGGCCGACCCTCATTCCCGGCCGACTGCTTTAATGGACGTCATTTAATTTTGGGGGGGAGGGGGGAGGTGGCCTTTTTTTATTTTGGTCTCTCTCTCTTCTCTCTCTCTCTCTCTCTCTCTTTTTTGGTCACCCCTAATCCTCCTCCTCCTCCTCCTCCTCCTCCTCCTCCTCCTCCTCCTCCTCCTCCTCCTCCTCCTCATTCTTCTCCTCCTTATTCTCCTCCTCCTCCTTCCTCCTCCTGTTCCTTCCCCTCCACCACCTCTCTCTCTCTCTCTCTCTAACCCAAAATTTGGGAGAGGGTGAGCATTTTTTATCGGTCCGCCTCCTCCTCCTCCTCCTTCCTCTCTCTCTCTCTCTCTCTCTCTCTCTCTCTCTCTCTCTCTCTCTTCTCTTCGCCCCCGCCCCCCCCCCCCAACAAAACCCGGGGCACAATCACTGAAGGTTCATTATCGTCCTTTTTTCCATTGAATTTCGCCGAGCTCGTACAAAAATTTTAAGCGCCGTAAAACTCATTTGCCCTGTGCGTTCATTTGGGTTTTCCCCATAATTCAGTGCCAGTGGGACCCATTCCCGAGGCACGGTCACGCCGATTGCGTCATTTTTTTTTTTACTCTCTCTCTCTCTCTCTCTCTCTCTCTCTCTCTCGTTCAACCTCTGGATGAGGATTAAAAAAGAAGAAAATATATGGCACTGGACAACCCAGAAAAAAAAAACTTGACACCGGACGACGGCCGGAAGTGCCAAATATAAACGATAAGGGAAAAATGAATCGATGAAAAGCTCTCTCTCTCTCTCTCTCTCTTTCGTCCCATCTCTGGATGATTTAAAAAAAATTGGCACCGGACGACGGCCAGAAATGCCAAAAATAAACAATGAGGGGAAAAAATGATCCCATGAAAAGTATCATTTACAGATATGCTAATTATCATACCAACAGCATAAGCTGGCGTATGATGGAACAGCGATAGACAAATGGATAGACAGATAGACTGATATATAGAGAAATTGATAGAAGATAGATAGTCAGGTGAACGAGAGAAGAGATGAAGAGAAGAGAGAGAGAGAGAGAGAGAGAGGAGAGAGAGAGAGAGAGAGAATTAATAACGTCACTAATAAATATCAGTACGAAAGTCCTCCGAGTCGTCAATATTCAATAAAAGAAAGAGTAAATATTCATGAAATGCATTAAAATTCACGTACAAGCTATGCCTCATAAAATCTGCATCAATACCTATAAGAAAATGATGTATATTCCATGTATATGCCCCTGATCTGAAGTAAAGGGTGTTATTATTATTATTATTATTATTATTATTATTATTATTATTATTATTATTATTATTATTATTATTATTATTATTATTATTATTATTATTATTATTATATACGGCTATACATTTTAGATAACTATAAGAATAAGCGAATAGGTAATTTTGGAAAGCATAAAATAGGCATGAATTATAAAGAAAAACACTTATACACAATTAGACAGAACCGTGTAAAATACACTAGAATGAGCATGAAAAGTAAACTTAACAACGATATCCAGAAAATTATTAAAAGAAAAAAGCTTTAATGGTAAAATTGATAAAAATATCAATATTCCTCCAATAACAAAAAGGACCCACAAAAGGAGTCCAAAAGATTTTGCAGGAACCCAACGTCGGGAATAAAATCCACTTTTCAGGGATGGGTAGGGTGGAGGAGGGGGAACAGGGAGAAGGATGGAGGGGGAGAGGGGTGGGGGAAGCAATCCATCCAGGAGACGAACAGAAGCAGCATCCCGATCAGCGGCGGTTGTCTAATTTACCGCATCGGAGGCTGATCCTACAGGAAAGGGGATAAGATAGGAAGAGGAAAGGGAGAGGTGGGGCGGAGGCTGGAGAGGGCATCTTCTTCTTCCTCTTCTTCTTCTTCTTTTCTTCTTCTTCTTATATTTTGATCGAAGAGATGATGACAAATCTCTCCCTCTCTCTCATTCTCCGTCTGTCTGGCGGAGACGAGAGAGAAGGCGAATTCAGCTTTCGGTCTCGTGTAGAGGCCGAGTCGAATTTTTATTACGACAAATTTCGGGAGATCAAACTTCATTCCACCTCAAACCCGCGGAAGAGAGAGAGAGAGAGAGAGAGAGAGAGAGAGAGAGAGAGAGAGAGAAGGGTGGTTAGTTGGGGTCGAGCCCAAGAAGCGAAATGGATTCATTGGTTCGATTATGGTAAAGAGGAGAAATGGAACCGGAACCATTGTCCATATTTGGTCAATAAGATTAATTTACTTTTCACGCTGAATTTATCCTCCAGTGTTCAAAACCCTACATTTTAAAAACACCAACAAATTTCCTTGTGAATCATCATAAATAAGATGCTTAAAATTGAACTGGAACGTGTCAATATTTGATCAATAATTTGGGTATTTTCCAGCCATGCTATGGAAAACAAACGAGACAAACAACAAACGATTATTTTAACTTTTGACGTTGAATTTGTTCTTCAACGTTCAAAACCCTGCATTCTAAAAACACCAACAAGTTTCCTTTTGAATCTTCATGGATAAGATCCTTTTTAACCTATAAAAAAACCATCCGACCACCAAATCCATCAGTGCTTGCTGTTAAGACAATATTTAGCAGTTCGTTGTCCTGAAAGCGAGACGAACATGAGCTCAGACTGAAAATCCACTTCTTCTTAATACCTAATTTGTGACCGAGTATAAATCAGAGTCCAATATATACTTAGACCCCCAATAATTGCAGTTACTAGACGACTGTAATTCTCTCGAAAGAGATTGATTAATTATTTGCCCAGAAACGGGATGACAGAACCTCTTCACGTGGAGCCTATAAATCAGTAAGAATTATCCTTAAGTGATTTTTTTTTTGTGAGTGTGTGTGAGAGATACCAAGAGTTTATACCCTGGGTTTTATACCTCGGGTATATGAATTGGGTATGGTTTCAGTGTCGAAGAAATCTGGGAGATGGGTATGACCCAGGGTGCTAAAAGATGTATGTATTATGTGTATCTGTCTGGCCATGTATTTATTTACTTATATGTATCTATTTTTTTCATGTTTGTATTATTCATCTGTTTATTTATTTATTTTTATTCATTTACTGATCTATTCCAAAGTCAATGATTTACTAAGATATATTCATGATTTAATACTCAAGTGTTGCCTGATTACTCTAGATGGGCATTGAGATAACACAAAAAATTTAACAATACCAGTGAAAAATAATCTTGCCTACAGAATGCGAACTAAAACATATCAAATCAGACCAAGAAACTACGTTGGACGTTTTAAAGCTGACGAATATATCACAAAGCAAGGCTGCATTAATTATTTGGGAACTTTAAACCTTATGGTGATGGACAAAATTATGTTGCTGATTTTTCATTGAACTGAGAAAAACAAAAGGATTTTGCAAAAAAAAGAAGAGAGAGAGAGAGAGAGAGAGAGAGAGAGAGAGAGAGAGAGAGAGAGAGAGAGAGAGAGAAGGACGTTTAGGAACTGAATCTGTAAAGTATTACTATGAAACATATTTGTGTCTGACGAGTGAATTATACGTAAATGTATAAAATCTATGTGTGCGTTATATATGTATGTATATATGTACGTATGTATGTGCAGCATATATCAAAATACGCCCCTAAGAACAAGGATAAGATTAAAAAGTGTCCAAAGTAATCACCACCTCCATTACTACCACGCTACAGTCATTATCTCCCTTTCATCAGTATTAAAAAAAAGAAAACAAAAAAAGACTATCCCCTTTTATAATACGAAGTTTGCATATCCTCAAATGACGCACAAACTGGAATAAATGACCTAATTACCCCCAAGTATAAAGAGGGACCGCGGTGACAAAGGACTGATCCGTCTGTGTTGAAAATCTTATTTCACGGACGCTGGTTCCCCCTGATGACGTCATCCCAGATTTTGAGCGATGGCCGCCAGATGGCTCCGGATATTTTTGTTTTGGGCGAGCAGGGAGATATAGGATATGATATTAAAGGGGTCTTTTTCTTTTCGTTGTGGCTTGTTTTCGCCGTATTCTTCTTGCTTCATTTCCCATTTCCTTCTGTTGCTTCTTTCAAATGAAGGAAATAATATACTTTGAAAGACTGGATTTCATTTAGTGGTACCTTTGTGTTCCGTATGATTAAGGTTCATCTTTCGTATAGTAATGAAATTAATAAGTTTATTTATAAAGCTTTTATCTCCTTTTAGAAGTATTCTAGGTTAATACTAGACATCTTCACGTGACGAACTGACTACCATAATTCTCGAAGAAATATACAGATTTAAATATATAAATAATATCTTTAGATTATGCAGGAATTGAGTCTGGTACTTTCAAAAGGTATACTCTTCCTTCAAATATAGTCGTGGTTTTTTAATATCCATCTAAAAGAAATGTACTTACAAGCATAAAGAGTTAAGAAATGAATGAGCAAAAAAAATATTTCCAAACCTAAGATACTTTTATCATTGGATAAAAACGATTTTATTTTATGAAATACGTACAAAATTGGCTCTTTTTTTTTTAGTAATACGTAAACAATCATTCAATGAAACCGATTGATGACATCAAAATATCAAATTTAAAAAAATTTTCAGTCACAAGAAATTTTGGGAAATTCAAAATATCTCAATTATGTCCAATCAGTCAGTAGTTCACGTAGAGATGGTGTTTTCAAAATGAAATATTTTTAATTGTAACTAGATAATATACAATAGAATTGGGGATGACACAAATAAAAGCGACACTCAATATATGACACAGCAGAATAAAGGTATTGTCGTAGCAATTTTCAAAGCCTTATACGCTTTATAGCAATAAGCCATAAGGATGAAATACCTTGAGTATTTTATGTCAGTATTATTGGGTGCTGAATAAAAATTTTACGGAGAAGGGAGGATTAAGAAAAATTAAATTAAAAGAGAATCTTTCAAAGAAAACTCTACGGTCGAACACTGTACATTTAGCTCGGTTTCACATGTGTGTGTGTGTGTGTGTGTCTGTGCGTGTTTGAGTGCATGTACGTGTATGCGTGCTTGCGTGTGTGTGTGTGTGTGTGTGTGTGTGTGTGTGTTTTGGCCAGCGGATTACATTAAAATTTCGACGTCGCAGAATAATATTGATTGACGGTATTCATAAAGAAAAGGATATGCTTATACTTGCAAAATATGAAGGAAATCCTTCTACTTGTATTCATAAACATTTCAAGCAAAAGCTTCTACTTTTAGAGCAACAGTATATCCTTATAATCACATAAAAGTAAATGGTTATACATAAAGAAGACCCTTTACTTCATATAAAGACCATATGCTTCGAAAAAGCTGAGTCTGGCCAGTAGCAGACTACAGTTCGAAGAGAAAGGTTGTTCTGTCCGATTCTCAGCACGATGGCAGATTTTGTGGATGTGAGGCATGTTAAACAATACTACATGCCCCGCTTACCCACACTTGATCGTGATTTCAAGATGTTATTCCGTTTTGAAGAACAAAATGTACAGTGGCTTGCGGACAGATTTTTAGGCACCAATGAAGAAACTCGGGGAGGCGCCTTGTCATCTTTCCATAGAATGAAGATATGTTTGCGTTACCTCAGTGATCCTGGCTATCAAAAAGGTATCGGTCAAGAACTTGGTGTTAGCCAAGCAACAGTATCACGGACTGGGAATACAGTAGTTGATAGCATAATTGCTCATGCAAATGAATGGATAAAGTTTCCAACTACCAACAAAGAAATAGTAGAGGCAAAACAGTTATGGCAAAGGAAGTATAAGTTTCCGACTGTTATT
>NC_087221.1:45342409-45364909 GCF_015104395.2 Macrobrachium nipponense
TCTCTTTCTCTCTCTCTTTCTCTCTCTCTCTCCATCTAAACGTATGAAAACTTGAAGTATTCTTAACACTAGCTAAACGGTTAAGAGTGTTTGTTTTGTATTTATATTAGTAATGCTATGATTAAGTCTGCGTTAGTCTTTGCTCAAAATAAATCTACTAATAATGGTGCTGACAGGAATAGGGTTCTTTTACTGCTGACACTACTACAAACTGTTGGCAGATCAGTGTTGATAAGCAAATGTAAAACTAAATCATTTTTTTTTTACATTAAAAATCGAACTTATTCTTGCATAGTTTCGTAAGGTGAGATCAGCTGACGAAATGTAACGCTAAAACATTTATCGTCACAGTAAAAATCGAACGTATTCTTGCGTGCTTTTATATGGTGAGATCAGCTGACAAAATGTAACGCTAAAACATTTTTTGTTACAGTGAAAATCGAACTTATTCTTGCATACTTTCGTATGGTGATATCAGCTGACAAGGATTTAAAAACCTAAATTTTCTTCCACATGTAGGACATGGATCAAAAGTCCAAGATTAAGTGATTCTAAAAGATTCACAGTAATAATTTAAAGTATTATCGTATACTTTCGTAGGGCGAGGTCAGTTTGACAAAGGGATTCAAACACTTTTTTTCTTCTCGTGATTCAAGACAAGGATCAAACGTCCAAGGTTAAGTGATTATCAAAGCATCTATAAAAACCACAACAGCAACGAAGTATGAAAACTCACATCCCCAACACCTGCGTCAATTAATCAATTGTGAGACGCAAAAAAAAAAAAAAAAAATAAATAAACTGAAGATCGAACGATTAGACTCCAGAACTCTAATTGAACGGAAGATTAGATGTTATCTGGACTCTAATCTCTTATCAGCCACTTATCAAAGAGGAACAAGGCCCCCAAGAACACAGGGACAGACCAGAAAAAATAGTAATTTAAGAATATGGGAACCAACAACAATTTAGGAATCAATGAACCGTATCTGGTTTGTCGAGACTTCTCCACTCGGGGATTTGTTAAGGATCACCTTGGAAGGACTCCCGGTATTCTTGTGGGATCCTTCGACGCTGTCTGGCTTCACGAAATCTATATTAATCCTTTTTTTTTGGGCGTGGGGAGGGTTGGTGGGGGGGGTGGTTCTTTTCTTGTTTATATTCCTACACCTGGTCATGTTCCAGGGCAATGACACCACGGTATTTCTATGTGAGTAGGAAAATATCGAAGTTTGTGTTTCTCTGTAACTGTGTGGTTAACGTAGGTAACATACACACTACGCACACATATACATATATATATATATGTATATATATGTATGTATGTATTTATATATATGCATATTTATAAATATATATATATATATATATATATATATATATATATATATATATATATGTGTGTGTGTGTGTGTGTGTGTGTGTAATCTTAAATATTAGTCATTAATACTCCCTAGTTTTGGGTAATAGCCATTTCTTGTTTTTCGGTAAGCTACTATTAGGCCTCATATTTGGAAAGAGAGAGAGAGAGAGAGAGAGAGAGAGAGAGAGAGAGAGAGAGAGAGAGAGAGAGAGAGAAATAAAAAAATCACTTTTTGTATGCCATTATATATAGCTACCTTCCTTTCATATTTGAGAGAGAGAGAGAGAGAGAGAGAGAGAGAGAGAGAGAGAGAGAGAGAGAGTCGTTCTCTTGCATTAGAGAACATATTTTTAAGTGTGTTCCTTCACGCTTTGCCAGTGAACCTCAACTATGCAGACGACTGCCCTGAACCTTTCGAGCTTGTTTGTATAAAGGCATATTAAGATTATTGAATACTGGAGAGAGAGAGAGAGAGAGAGAGAGAGAGAGAGAGAGAGAGAGAGAGAGAGAGAGAGAGAGACGCAAACTCAGTTTTGAGTACGAAGACCTCAAAATATTTTATGCACATTGATGAATCTGAAATAAATTTCCATATATTTCTTGGTGAAAGGATCTAAGACCACATAAATAAAAAAAAAACTTCCATCTACTCATACTAGAGCAAAGGCCACATAAGTTAAAAGGCTTCTTATCCTCTCATGCTTGGCCTAAGACCACATAAATCAAAAGCCTTACAGCCAGCTATACTGGACCTATGACCACATAAGCAAGAAAACTATCCAGCTACTCATACTAGACTTAAGGCCATATCCACAGAAAAGGTAGACGAGTCTAACTAGTGAACAGACCGAATATATGATAAAGGATCCAAAATTTGACTAAAGAATTGAGTGGAATCAATGACTAAATAAAGAAATTCTCAAATAATGCAATCTACAAAAATCATGAAGATAAAATTCGCTTAGATAGAGGGCGAAGAATGATTAACGCAGGGGAATAAACAGTTCCAGATTTTTATATTTTATTTTTCAGAGCAGTTGTGGAGAAATTCAAAGTTCGTCGGTCCCTTTAACACAGAGTAAGAATAAAAAGTACCAGATTTTATCAGAGCGGTTCTAGAGAAATTCAAAGTTCATCTGTACCATAATCTATGAGTGGGAATAGATAGTTAGATAGTTCCAGGATTTTTTTAGAGCAGGTCTAGAGAGATTTCTTTTAACAAAAGGGTTAGAATAAATAGTTTCAGGATTTTTCAGAGCAGTTCTAGCGAAATCCAAAGTTCTGTGGTCCATTAACGAAGAGCAAGGAAAAAGTTCCAGAGTTTTTAAAGCAGAATTCTAGAGAAGTTGGAAGTTCGTCGGGAATATAAAATTCTAGAGAAATTCCTTGTACCAAAAGAGTAAGAGGGAAAAAAAAAATTCCAGAATTTTTCCCGAGCAGTTCAGGAGATATCCAAAGTTCGTCGACCCCATTAAACTTCCTTAAAAATATCCCCTGAAGCCGGACCCCCTACCCATCCAAAATAAACTGCTAAAGGCAGCAGCATTCAACAGAAAATGATTAACATTATAGTAGCGACAACTGCAATCGAAAACGCAGACATTAGTTGGGCGTGTGTTCGAAAGAAGTCAGCGATGCGTCTTCTCCTAGAGGGTGGAGGTCTCTCTCTCTCTCTCTCTCTCTCTCTCTTCTCTCTCTCTCTCTCTCTCTCTCTCTTTATTATGGTCTGATTCCTGGTCTCATAACTTGGCCTAACATTTACTTCAAATAGTGCAAAGCTTCAAAAAGCATTGATTTCGAAGACTTCAAAAGCATTCCAAAATGCTTCTTCCAAGGAACTTTATCATCACGTCAACCTACGTTCACATTTTAATACGCTGATTTGAATACCCGTAATGAAATAGGATACCGGTGTAAAAATAGAGATTTCTCTTGTTAGATTAAGAGGGTCTATACAGAAGGAAAAATATATGTATTTTTCTCACTTATACAAGTGTGCCTCGACAGCCAAGCATCGGTTCGATTCCTGGCCCTAGGCATAAAGAATTCTATATTAAACCGGTATTTGTAGCTCTCTCTCTCTCTCTCCTCTCTCTCTCTTTCTCTCTCTCTCTCTCTCTCTCTCTCTCTCTCTCTATATATATATAATATATATATATATATATATATATATATATATATATATATATAATGTTGATACCCTAATATGGATTATTATACTGACGAACATATTTTTTTTATATCTATAAACCCGAAAATACAATGACCCTACCAACCACAGAGCTCTGTAATCTCTTCATTTACCTATAGGTGTGTAAAAGTAGAGAGAGAGAGAGAGAGAGAGAGAGAGAGAGAGAGAGAGAGAGAGAGAGAGAGAGAGAGAGAGGTAATTTAAACCAATTAAAAAGATTGAATTCACGTTTACGGAATTCCCTAAGAAAATGCAACTGTCAATGCTGATGATCCCGTAGAGAGAGAGAGAGAGAGAGAGAGAGAGAGAGAGAGAGAGAGAGAGAGAGAGAAAGAGAGAAAGCTGCGGAGGAGGCGTAGCGGAATGTTTTCGAACAAGCGGAACACGGAACGCGGAACGCAACAAATAAGTATTTATTTTCCATTAACGGTACGGTTTACCCATCGCGAGCGATATCGGCCGCAACCATGCATAAAAAGTACGCGAGAACGGAAGCTTGATTAAATGGAAAATGCAAAAAATGAGAGGCATTACTTCGGCTCTTCTCAGTGATGGCTGATAAGGTCGGTCTGACACCGAAATCGAAAATCTTTAAATAATAAAATATGTATTTCAATGCAATTTGCATTGTTTGGAGAGCCTTTGCATTTTTAGAAAGCGGTGGATGTATCCAATTAGTTTTGTGTGTGTATGTGTGTGTGTACGTTGTGAGAGTATGTGTAAAAATAATTATGAATGAACTTTTCAGTAAGTGAAAGATGCGTAGTTTTATTCAACTTTTAACCTTGCTTCTACATGCACATTTATATTTCCCATTATTTACTTGCATACTTTCATTGCTCTTTTATCATGAAATTACACCATTTCTCTTTATTTGATGCAACCTCTTCTTTAATCTTCTCTAAGGTTTAACGTTTCAATCTCAACTTCCGTTTATGATCACTTTTGATGAATTCTTTCTATATTGTCCATCAACCTCAACTGGGGAATTTTGATTTTTATGTTTCCTATCTGATGGTACGTGCCACATGGGGCTTCCTAAGTCAAATATCATGTTTATTTTGTTTCCATTTATATTACCTCTCTGCTATTTGAATTCTTGACCAATAATATATTAAGGTCATAAAACTTATTCTGGTTTCTCAATATTAGTTTCTCACGAAACTAATATTTTTGCTCTGCCCATCCGTGTACTTAAAATTCTTGAGGCCCAAAGTTTCTCGTCTCAGGGGTACAGTACGAAGTTCTATAACTGTAACTGTAACGTTAAACAGTGGTTCGGATACAGGTATACAGACAAACACAATTAGAAGCACAAACAGAAGAGAAACGCGGGATTGCACATATGCAAGTGAAACCACGAAAAACAGCAATGTTGACGCATTTTGCTGCGTTCTTTTTGAAGGCACTGCAAGCAAATACGGTTTCCAAGAGTCTGTCTCTTACCTCCATGTTTATTGTATTAATACGGTTATGTTGTTCATTAGGTTGTTTATTTATATGTATATATATATTTATATATATCAATATATTTGTATACATATATTATACATAAATTATGTATATATGTAAATATATGTATTATAATGTGTATATATATATAATATATATATATATATATATATATATATATATATATTATATATATATATATATATATATATATATATATATATATATATATATATATATATATATATATATATATATATTATATATATATATATATATATATCGTGACGTCAACCATAATATATATATATATATATATATATATATATATATATATATATAATATATATATATATATATATCGTGACGTCAACCATTCTTACTGTTACCTTAACCCAAATCAGAACCGTGGTTTCATTCAAACAATAAGACTTTCACTCTGTGTTAACAAAACAACGAATAAATTCGTATCGTGCATCTTTGTTAATCATTTACAAACATCATTTCAGTGCTTAAATTTCCTTCACAATTGTGACTCTCTAGTGAAATTATTTCTCTTATGTTGGGAAGATGGAGACCTTATCTTGGGAGATTGTTGCAATGAATTTGAATTTGAATTTATATTTGCACCTAACTAGAATCTCTATGTTCACCTATTAAAAGGGGAGAGAGAAAGATGTCTATTTTTATTTGCAATTTGAATATTTCATTATTATCTGATACTTAATTTTTCTCGTAAAAAGATTAATATTGTTTGGGGATATCTCTCCTAATTTTTTCCTCTGAAAGGACAGTTTCACGATAAAAACTAATATTCTTTGTGAATGTTTCGCCTAATTTTATTTTTTTATATACCTGAAAGCATGTTTTTACGCAAAAAACTAACATTCTTTGCATAAAAACTCATTTTTAAAAATTAACTATGTCCTTTTTTCCTGAAAGGATAGTTTCACGAAATTACTAATATTCTTTGTGAATGTTTCTCTATGTTTCCAGAAAGGATAGTTACTAAGTACTACTAATATCCCCCTCTCTTTCAGCCATTAGGAGTTTCATAATTGGTGACCACATAGATCTGATGTCCGTCATTTACTGGAATTCCCTTTGTGTCCAGCTCACTTATCTAGTCCTTCTCTCTCACTCTCTCTCTCTCTCTCTCCTCTCTCGTCCAGCTGTCTCTTGTATAACCTATACTCTCCACTCCCCGACATGCTTAACTAACCCATTAGTGACAGAGAATTACCCTCTCTTTGTCAGTCTCCAGACTCAGGAAATGGACGGAACTTCTGCCAAACATTCTAATATTTAAATGGGTCCTAGATTATTCAGTGGCGCCAAGCTATCACACAAGAAAAAAAAAAAAAAGAAAGCTTAGTTGATTATTTTTAATTTTTCAATGTCTCGATGTACAAAGGTTAAGTTGAAATGAGCGTCAGATGTCCCAGTGAGCTGCCAGTGGCTGTTAGATCCTTTTAGCCCACAGGCCGATGAAACCATCAGGGTAATTAGTCAAGGATTTGGGAAGGTAGCTCGTAACGCCTTACCCTACGAGAAACAATAGCGTTCCTCTCGCTCGTCCGAATTCCTCGGAAACGTGAGTGATCTCGTTAAGGGAAATTAAGAAGTTTGAGAGAGAGAGAGAGAGAGAGAGAGAGAGAGAGAGAGAGAGAGAGAGAGAGAGAGTCTTTTGTGAAACAAGAGAATTCTTGAAATGAGACTAAAAAATCCAAGTCAAAACCCGAAGATCCGAACAAATAGGAAAAACGCATACGTCACGTCGGCTGGACCAATCAGCGATGAGGTTTCTGTGAAGCCAGCTGCCAAGGAAGTTAACAAGAAAACATTATAGGATTTCCTCCCCCCCAAAAGAAAACTAGATCGCTCCTTCTCGCTTCATTATTTTCCCGTTTAATCTTCAGGCTCTGCTTCATGCCCGTTTAAGAAATATCAAGTTGGGGAGGCCTGGCTGTCAGCCATTAGTTTTTCCCCCAGTGGATATTATTGTACTACAATGTGCTTTGGCGGGTTTCGTTAAATGAAACGTTGGCTTCAGAATAGTTTTATTCGCTTTTCTCCCACAGGGGATTCTATTTGAGTAAGTTTGCCAGAATGTGAGGATTAAGATTCTTTGTCGAGGATGTTTGACTCCCGGAAGAAACTGGAAGTTATATGTCGATTAATTTTTTTCTGCCGAAACGACAGAAAGGTCAAATGGTACCTAGAGAGTAAGGTTTCAGTTTTTCTCTTTACTAAAAGCCACAGAAGAGAGAGAGAGAGAGAGAAGAGAGAGAGAGAGAGAGAGAGAGAGAGAGAGTCAAAAGGTACCTAGAGAATAAGGTTTCATCTTTTATTTCCTCACTAAAAGCCACAGAAGAGAGAGAGAGAGAGAGAGAGAGAGAAGAGAGAGAGAGAGAGAGAGTCAAAAGGTACCTAGAGAGTAATGTTTCATCTTTTATTTCCTCACTAAAAGCCACAGAAGAGAGAGAGAGAGAGAGAGAGAGAGAGTCAAAAGGTACCTAGAGACCGTTACCTACTTACCTTACAGACCTTACATAAAATTGTTCGGGTTGCCCCAGGTTCCTCAGTGTGAGGCACCTCTAATGTCTACCAGAGAGTTGCTAGTAACATTTCCGGATGCATCTTCCATCTTGGATGGTTCGGGAGCAGTTTGAGATATTTGCGAAGTTTATGCTTAAAACAGTCTACGCTCAACTCCTGATATATTCTCAGATGAGCGGCAACGCATTGAATAGACGCTGCATATCGATGAATGGTGATAAGAGGATAAGTCCTGTGTGGGTTCCTATTTTTCCTGGTATAATTTTGGGCACTATTAATCTACCTCTTGCTTGCTCTTGATGATTTTTAGTTCATGTATATTAATGCTATTCCTTCTATATGTTTCCATGCCTGAATATCATGTAGCGTTCTCTTCTCCTTCAGACTATATAATTAAGAATTGTAGTCTTTCCCAGTAGTCTAGGTCCTAACTCTTCTATTCTAGTGTAAAGGACCTTTGTACACTCTCTATTTGTCAATATCCTTTTGATAGTGTGGGTACCTATCTATGCAATATTCAAGTGACTACGAACTTATGTTTTAGCATAATAATGTGTTCAGCTTTTCTTGTTTTTGAAAGTGCTCGTAACAACATTCCCATTTTTGCTTATTTTGCCAACAGATTGTTATTGATTCATGCATAAAACCATGTCCTATCATCATCACACCAAGGTCTTTAACTGCTTCCAATTATTTGTGATGGTCTCATATTAGGTAATTTATGAAATATAGCTTTCTTTCTCTGTGTCCATAATTTATTGATTCAATTTATCAGAGTTGAAATACCATCCAGATACCTCTGCCCATCATAATACTTGTTAAGGTCTCTTTGAGAGCGTTCCTATCTCATCACAAGTAATTTCTAATACTATTCTTGTGTATGTGCGAAATACTCATCTACCGATCCTTAACATTTAGTCTATGTCTCAATCATAATAACAAACAGATTGCAGCTACACCGTACCTTGCGGCACACCGGATATTACTTGGCTTCATTCCGATTTGTCTCGTCGTTGCAAATCAACTAAAAGCCACAGAAGAGAGAGAGCTTTTTAAAGAGAGAGAGAGAGAGAGAGAGCCAGAAGCATACGACCTCCACAAATACCGAAAGTGTCGAGTTTTATGTTCACATAGATTTATTTTATCTGATTGCTAAAAGCCAGCGACAAGTAAAGTAACAGAGAGAGAGAGAGAGAGAGAGAGGACGACCGAGAGAGACAGCGAGAGAGAGGAGAGAGAAATCAAAATGGAACTCAGAGAAACAAAGAAAATGAAAATTTAGCAAGTAAGCCATATTAACCCGGCCCAATAAAACATTGAGCGCAGTGAAGGGTTATATGAAAAAATACACAATATCATTTCGTTACTATTAGTATGAGAATCATAGTGTAATAACCTCAACTTTCGTGTAACTAGACACTAAAATAAGATCAAATAAAGTTTATTGTTGCTCAAACGATGAAATAGTATTAGGTGTGTGTTACATTTATACAGAAATATCTGCAATATGAATGGAACAGTTTTGGGCTAAATACTCAGGCGCGCAATAAGGCAGGTGAAATTTTGTTGCAATGATCGATTCCCCGTAAGCCTTCGACCCAAAATTGGCGAGCATAGTCAGAATTGAAAGTAAACTCGTAAACATAGTTAGCTGTAACTATTATCATTATTCAGTAGATGAAACCTATTTATATGGAACAAGCCAACAATGGGCCATCGAGCTGAAATTCAAGCTTCCAAAAGAATATCGTGGGAAATACAGTAAGAAGAAATTTCGCTTATTACAAAAGAAAAACATAATAATAGATAAAAAAATGTATCAAAATGCAAGGGGAATAGTATTAGGAAATCTCATTTAGTAATTTTACTTATCTGACAAGAGCAACTGAAATGCAATGACTTAAGTACCTCCCGTATGTATGGTAAGAGATAACGAGGGTACAGCGAGCTGAAAAACATTTCACTAAAAACTCACTATTATCCGCAAAAGGAGATTTACGAGTGGTGATTCGCAAACTCTCTTCAAGAGTAACCGGATGACAAACTACAGCTATCTCAACAGAAGTATCGAGAGCGTTAAAAGTGATTTTTTTATATATACCGAAAGGCGTTTGCCAGAGGCTCGGAAAACACTTCGATTTTGACGATTTTAATGTTGAAAGGTCTATATTAATTTTTCTTCTTAATCAGCTGATTCGTAAAGAAAGGCAAAGCGAGTTGAAATGAATTATAAAGAGATTTAGTGGTCTTACCATACTGGAACAGAATCAAAATTGAAATAACCAACACAAACTCAAAATCACTTTTGCATGAATGCAAAGCGCAATAAAAAAACCTTTCTCGTTTAATTTAATTATAAATGAATTGGGTGGTCTTGCCCCACTGGAATAGAATCAAGATTGAAAAAGGGAACAACAAAAACTCAATCACTTGTGTATGAATGCGTAGTGCAGGAAAAAAGAACCTTTCTCGTTAAAATGAATTATAAATAAATTTGGTGGTCTTGCCATACTGGAATAGAATCAGGATTGAAATAAGCAACAGAAACTCAAATCCCTTTTACATGAATGCAAAGTGCTGTAAAAAATAAAGATATTTCTCTAATCTCTCTCTCACATTAGATTAAGTTGCTGGATTCAGCACGGACAAGCCAAACGGCTTGGAGACCTGTTACATAGCGCATGGAATGATTAAAGCAACAAAGCGCAGCCGTGCTCCTACTACGAAGACCCTCTGGAAACCGTCTCTGGAAACCATCTCTAGATTTCCAGGCGACTGGACGGCAGCTGCTGCTGAGGAGGCTATGAGCCAATGCCTGCCGTTTAAATGTCTCACCTCCCCTGTCAGTCTTACTTTATTTACACGATCCAGAAATAAAAAGAAAGATAGAAACGAGAATAACAATAAAGCTTATGCCTGGAACGCCCTTCTTCCAGGATAAAATTCGCAACAGTGATCCAGTTCTTTGATGGAGATCAGCCGTGTCGAAGATGACCCGTGTAGCCTAAAAGCATTAGAGAAGACTTTTTTTTAGGTGGGGGGAGGAGTATGTGTGAGTTTAGGGGGAGTAGTAGTAGAGAGGAGATGGAAGGTTCATTCCTTCAGAGATCGAAGACCAAAATCAGATCAAGAATTGAGTCATTTTCTCGTGTGTGTTTGATGTAAATTTTTTTTTAGCAGTAAAGTTTGATTGTGCATTTAGCTCATAAGAGACTGTGAGGTCGTGTGCGAGTGGGTGGTTGCCGGGGGGGGGAGGGATGATGGGGGGGAGATCTTTTTGGGGGAGTAGGGGGGGAGGGTTTAAGTTTGGCCGGAAGAGGGATCTAGCACAAAATCGAAATCAACAATTGAGCCAATTTTTCAGTTTTTTTTTTTTTTGTTATATTTTTAATGCAGACTTAAAGTTTAGTTACAGTACTAAGCCTTTTAGGATTGTAAAGAATAATATCTTGCTCCAGAAGCGGGAGTTGAAGGGATATTTGAAGAAACATAACAGATCCGCGTTTTCCTGTCAGTGACGGGGTGGAGTTTCGGGGCGGGGGAGGGGCGGGGGCGGGGAACGGGTGTTAGAAGGATCTTTGATCTAAATATCAGACCATTGTGTTTAGGCGAAGAACAATGGCATTCGTTGCAATTACGTTGAGTTAGCAAATAGTAAAAATATCGCTTATTCATCGCTTCTCAGGACGGGATTGTTATCGCGCGAAGGCGAACTGGCTTTCGACCGTTGGTGTCGATCTTTCTTCAGGTTTCTCTTCTTCTTCTTCTGCAATAACCGATGGCGAAGGCTGATCAAACAGTTCCTCCTGAACCTCCCCCCGTAGGTAATAACAGTAATGCCAGGCGCCTCGGGCCAAACCATGACTTAACGAGACGGATACGAAAACGCGGACGAGACAAGAACGGGACAAAAAGTTAGGTGTAAATCAAGCGACTGGAAGTAAATCGTTCGGAGATCAAAAGATGTTAATTATTACTGTCAGTTGACAAAAACCCAGAGTATGATGTGAGAGCTGATATGGTAAATATACTTATTAACAGTAAGTGTTACTTGCAGGTCGGACGATGTTAATCTCGCGATTTCTGAGTGCTGGCATAAACGGTATTGATAATAATGTTTCTTTTTATTTATTTTTTCTCCAAAAACGTAACGACCTCCATCAGTGAAATATCCTTTT
Source organism: Macrobrachium nipponense (assembly GCF_015104395.2). NCBI lineage: Eukaryota > Metazoa > Arthropoda > Malacostraca > Decapoda > Palaemonidae > Macrobrachium > Macrobrachium nipponense. The sequence goes on from NC_087221.1 coordinate 45,354,153, forward strand.
ACTGGAATTTTGTTGACAGATATCCTGATATTCTTAAATTGCTATCTCGTGTTTCAAGTAACTATATTAATATACATAAAAGTATCTCGTATATTTATGAGAAAGCATCTATAACCAGAGCATTGAAGAAAATATTCAAGCGAAAATTCAAGCATAAAAGACTGAAATCGGAATTTTAGATGTTCCGATACTTTAAAAGCTATGCTTCCTTTAGTGTGGATGTGTATGTATATGAAACACGTTCCAGGACCTTTTAACTATTGGAGTTTCAGAAAATTTGCAGTTTTCTGAGAAATAGTGCTCTCCCAAAGTCTGATATAAATGCAAACATAAATAAGTGAAAATATAAATACAAATTTTATAGGAAAATAGATAAATCATATTTACACATACATATATTCATAATATATAATTGTAAAATACAATTACACACACATATATCTATCCTAGCTATCTGTACAGAGAGAGAGAGAGAGAGAGAGAGAGAGAGAGAGAGAGAGAGAGAGAGAGAGAGAATCCTTTTGAATCTTAGTATTAATTTGAACATGAGCGAATAACATTTAGTAACTTGATAAAAAAAACATTCACCTTATTTGCAGCTTTCTAGTGAGAGAGAGAGAGAGAGAGAGAGAGAGAGAGAGAGAGAGAGAGAGAGAGAGAGAGAGAATGGATGTATACTCGCCACACTTTTTCCAGCCCGGGACTAGGCTCGTGCTCCAGCTGTTGAGTATGAATTTTGTGGACAAGAGCGAGGAACCTGTATTGATGCTTCAGGTGTATTGATGCTTGTTAATTCAATAAAGGATCGATGATATATTTCTATGATATTATAATCTAATAAAAAAATATAAAGATCGAGAATATATTTCTACAAACCAAACCAGATCAATTTTGACGTTTTGCAGTTAATGAAGATTCAAGTCAAGATTACAGCAACAATGATATATTTCTAAGATATAATAATTCAATAAAAGATAAAAAGACCAAGGATATATTTCTAAAAACTAAACCAGATCAATTTTGACGTTTTGTAGATACAGTTTTTTTTACCAAAACGTTCGAGTTAATGAAGATTCGAGTCATGATTACAGCAACAATGATATATTTCTAAGATATAATAATTCAATAAAGCTATAAAAAGATCAATGGTTTATTTCTAAAAACTAAACCAGATAAATTTTGACGTTTTCCAGATAGAGTTTCTTGACCCAAGCGTTCGAGATAATGAAGATTCAAATCAGGATTACAGCAACAATGATATATTTCTAAGATATTATAATTCAATAAAACTATAAAAGATCAGGTTTATTTTCTAAAAACTAAACCGATAAATTTTCCGACGTTTTAGATAGACTTGACCCAAGCTGTTCGAGATAAAGAAGATTCAAATCAGGATTAGCACAATGATATATTTCTAAGATATTGTAATCTAATAAAAAATAAAAAGATAGAGGATATATTTTCCTGAGACTAAACCAGATAAATTTTGACGTTTTCCAGATACAGTTTCTTGACCCAAACGTTCGAGATAATGAAGATTCAAGTCAGGATTACGGCAACAATGATATATTTCTAAGATAAAATGATTTAATAAAAGTATAAAAGATCAATGGTTTATTTCTGAAAACTAAACCAGATCAATTTTGACGTTTTCCAGATACAGTTTCTTGACCAAAACGTTCGAGTTAATGAAGATTCAAGTCAGGATCACAGCAACAATGATATATTTCTAAGATATAATAATTCAATAAAACTATAAAAAAATCAATGGTTTATTTCTAAAAGCTAAACCAGATAAATTTTGACGTTTTACAGGTACGGTTTCTTGACCCAAACGTTCGAGATAATGAAGATTCAACGATAGATTGCTAAGATATTATAATTCAATTAAAGTATAAGGGATCAATGTTTTATTTCTGAAAAGTAAACCAGATAAATTTTGACGTTTTGCAGATACGGTTTCTTGACCCAACGCTCGAGATAATGAAGATTCAAATCAGGATTACACCAACAATGATAGATTGCTAAGATATTATAATTCAATTAAAGTATAAGAGATCAATGTTTTATTTCTGAAAACTAAACCAGATAAATTTTGACATTTTACAGATGCAGTTTCTTGACCAAAACGTTCGAAATAATGAAGATTCAAGTCAAGATTACAGCAACAATGATATATTTCTTAGATATAATCTAATAAAAAATAGAAGATCAATGATATATTCCTAAAAACTAAACTAGATCAATTTTGACGTTTTGCAGATAGTTTTTTTTCACACGTGCTCTAGTTAATTTAGTTGCAAAACTTGTAATCGTTCCTTTGGACCTATACGAATTCATCTTTAGATTTCGATTTTTCCCTGCCAGTACAATACATCTCCCTTACAATACCCAGAGAAAAGACATTCGAAGAAGTTTCTCCAGACACCCCAATTCCCCTAGAGTCTAGGGGTAGGGACGTTCCTAGATTGTCTAGGGGCACGACAAATCAGTCTTCTGAAGAAGACTTCTACAATCGCCATGATGGTTCCCTTCCCCCCTCCCCCTACGATCCCGCCCATTGCTTATAACCTTTTTATCACCCTCCTCCCTACACCGACCCCGTGAACTCAGTAGGGGACCATGCCCCCCTGGGCCTCGGACACCTGCAGGAAGAAGAACTTGCGGGGTTGTTTACCTTCGAGGCGCAGCTGCAGCAGCAGCAGGACTGCGCAGGTTGCGCACCGCTGCCTCCTTGAAGTCAAGTTTGAGGTCCTCCGGAGGGGCGTAGATGAACCTAGGGGTGGGGGATGTGGCGGGGGTGGGTGGGCGGGGGAGTGGGGAGGGAGCTAAATTGGGAACCGGGAAACAAACATAATAAAGAAGAAACCCGACCGCGGGAGACGATAATGAAGGGAGAAATGAAATCGCTGATAAACCAAAGGAGAAGAAGACGAGGAAACCACTCGTAAAAGAAGTTTCCTACGTTTCCTTCATTTTTTTTTTCATTATCCGTTTTTCTCGATCAGTAACTGAACGACACTGTAAATGAAGGGTATCGAGACGTAGAGGGGGATGATGGGAAGGGCCCCACCCCGACCCCCATCAAGCACCCTCCTCCCTCAAAAAAAAAAAAAAAAAAAAAAAAAAAAGTCGAAGACAGCTAAGAAAGATGAGGTGCTGGAGCCGAGGTATTTGTTGCCATCAGGGTAGTCGATAAACCATGTTAAGTGTTTACAAGTATCTTTTTTTGAGGGGGAGGGACCATTTCTTTTCATCCATTTGCAGTTAATGACGTCAATAATGAAGAAGGATTGAAAGTATTAGCGTCAATCATTTTATTTCATCGTTAATTCCATGACTGGGACGTCAGAAAATCCCTATAATCAATCAACTAACTGTTAAATTGGTTAAATTCCATGATAACCAGTCAGTGATTATGACACAACAAAGAATAACCGTTAAATTTGTTAAATTCCATGATAACCAGTCAGTGATTATGAAACAAAAAACTTGAATTGTTAAATTCCATGATAACCAGTCAGTGATTATGAGACAGATTTTTTTTTTAATTTGTTAAATTCCATGATAACAGTCAACGATTATGAGGCAAAAAAAAAAAAAAAAAAAACAAAAAAAAAAAAACTGCTAGATTTGTTAAATTCCACGATAACCAGTAAGTGATTATGAGAAAAAAAAAAAGAAAAAACTGTTAAATTTTGTGGAAATTCACTGATAACCAGTCTATGATTAAGAGACGAAAAATGACGTATCTTCTCCTCCCTTTTGATAATAATGATAACAAAGGAAAAATCAAATATGACTGCAAATAAGAATGTTTTGCTCTACTTGACAGAGAGAATATCTCCTACGTAAAAATAAGCCAGAAAGAACAACTGTCAAAACTGAAATTTGACGACACAATACCGCAAATTACGGCAAATTTCACCTTGATTGAAGGGCGTGGCCGGATTACCTTTTTTTTAAAGTAGCGGCGAGAGGGCACACCACCTGCCATTCTATCGGATCGTCGGATCGTCATAACAACAGAATAATCTAATTACGTTGTTAGTCGTAATTGTGTTGGGCGAGGTTCGTTTCTATCCGCGTGCTGGTAGTTAGCGGTTGTAGGGCGGGAGAAAGAAGCGTGGAGAACTTGAAAAGAGGATTGTCGTCTAGTTTCGGAGGAAATTTGGAGTCGCCCACTCGCTCTAGATGTAAACAAGATTAGCCTGGAGTCTTACTCGAATCGCTTATACAAGTTTATTAAAAGATCTACGGGCCGGAGTCTGTCCGACATTGTTCTAGTACCTTCTTGCTGAAGCTGAAGGCCTATGTGCTACTCTCACTCTTAGAATAAATACATTAGGCCAACATATTACATCCGATCTTCATTTAGACACAACTAGGCCTATGTGCTACCCCAAATCTTAAATAAATACTCTCCCACTCCAATCTTCATACATATACGCACTCTAGGTCTACGTGCTACATCAAATTTTCATATACTTGCAATAGGCCTGTGTGCTATCCACAATCTTTATATAGATACACTAGGTCTCTATGCTATTCCCAGCCTTTTCATAGATGCACTAGGCCTATGCGCTACCCTTAATCTTTAAAAAGAAACACAAACACAATCCCACTGGTTATGCAAACCGAGTTCTAAGCGATTTCACCCGAATTAACACAAGGGCCGAGGTGACAGCCACGTAGATAATTTTCTTTCATTAGGAGCAGCGTAATGGGAGGTCATTAATGCGATGATTACGGTGAATTAGCCCGACTCCGATTATTAGCCGCCGTGATTCATAATTCACATGCAAAGCGAGTCGGAGTTGAGTGACTGATAGCGAAACCGCTCTTATTACTCTTATTATTATAATAACCACGGAGGAGTTTCTTGTTTACGTCGAGTGACGTCATTTCCGATGCTTCGTGCATTTCGGGATAGAGAGATTAAAAGGACCTTTTTTTTTCTTTTTTGGCAAAAAAAAAAAAAAAAAAAAAAAAAAAAACAATCTAAAATTTCATTCAGTTCCTCTGCTCGAGGTTGCCATCACTTTATTCGCTTCAGATCTTTCACTTCAGATCTTTCGTGTAGTCTGTAAGCGAAGGTCTTGACGTAGTGTGGTGCAAGAGGTCTGGTATGGACCTCTGTACTCTACCCTTTGAATATGAGGACTCACTGTATATATAAAACGTGACCTATATCGTCATATTATTCCGAGAATGTCTACTAGTTAACGAACGCCAAGTAATTACGACAAATATAGTTATTATTTCTTGCTTACGAATTTTATGCTTACATTTTGGTAACCCAAGAAGCGGTCACTGGGATCAGACATTCTATTTTTCTGTGTCATAGTAATGTTCTAAAACTGTCGTCTTGCGTAATCATGACATTTATGTCCTCAAAATAACTCTACAGTGGAATATTTTATCTAAAAAAAAAGGAACGTTGCCAATAAATGCTTAAATGATAATAAGAATTTAGTTGATACTGTTTCATTCATATATCTTTTAACGTGATGCAACTATAGGAATGAGCAGTCAGCAATTCCTTTTGAAAAGGACACATATAACAAGTCTCTTAGACATATTCTGGTTCAGGAAACACTGAAACAAACCTAAAATTTCCCCTATTCTGAGTTACCATCAGACCAAACCTCCGATGTTGTCAAAGAAAAGAGCAGCCATGCTTTATATGTCTAATGGCAGGTGCTGAGAAAAAAAAAAGCCTTAAGACAGTATCCTCTTTTCTCCGAAGTCGAACAGCAGAGCCACTCATCCTGTATGAAAGCCAAGAAACGCAGAATACTCACAAGTGATGACAAGCGATTTACCAGGCATCGAAAGGACGCTGCTGAGCTGCCCTCGTACTAGAGAAAAGCTAAAGAAGAAGAAGAGAGCAAAACCCTCGAAGTCGTGTGAGCACCTGCGCTTTCATGAAAAGCATTAGGAGCCGAGAATAGCTGTTGGTTTAATAATTAGACGTTCATCCGTCAGGCAAAATAAAAGGCCCGAATACAATTAGAGGTCATCAATCAGGTGGGAGCTGAAGAATGAGAGAGAGAGAGAGGCAAATCAAAAGAGCTTGGAGCTCAAGAATGAGAAAAGGCGAATCCAAGAGCGTGTGAGCGAGCCTGGCATCAAAGGAGTGGTCACTCTTCTTCCTTTTTGTTCCTTCCTCCTCCTCCTCCTCATCCTCAAACGCTCCTTTTTCCTCGCATTCAAGGTAGGTAGCACGAAGGAAGCGAAGGGACAAGAGGTCCCACAGAGGGAGGGATTTCCCCAAGACGGAGGTAGCGACGGATTCCAAGGATGGTCTTCGCGGACGGTCGTCAATGATGCTTCCTGAAGACAGCTATGGAGCTCCCTCGGCGCAGGCTCCGTGGGAGGCCTCACGAGCCTCCAGGGGGTCCGGGAGGGTTGTAGGGGGGCGGGGGAGGGAGGAAGAGATACGCATAATAGAATTATATACCCTTTAGGACAAAATCCAAATACCCCGGTGTCTGGCAAGGACAGCATCTCTCTTTCGACCTTTCTCCAAGTGATGAAATAAGCCTGATTTTTTTTTTACCTCTTTCAACTCTTAGAAAGTGCTGTTATAGCAAGATTGATATTTTGTGATATTTGCTATTATATATTTCAATATATTTTACGCATTGTTATTCAGTAATACATACTCATATTTGTATTACATGAATATATATGTATATATATATATATATATATATATATATATGAATATATATGTATATATATATATATATATATATATATATATATATATATATACATACATATATATATTCATGTAATACAAATATGAGTATGTATTACTGAATAACAATGCATAATATATATATATATATATATATATATATATATATATATATATATATATATATGTGTGTATGAATGTATAGATATAATCAAAGATCCCAGCACACTTGACCTTTGGCCTAAATTTCATATTCCATTTCATAAGCTCCAGATAATATTTTTAATCTTAATTTGGTGTGGGTTTATATCTAGGACCCGATTCTGTGGAAGTTCGCCCCAGGGGATTTATAAAAAAAATGGGAACACCTCTATGAAAACAGTACGAGAGAAGCTATGAAAAACACCCCGGAACTGGAGTGAATCAGTGTTCTTCTCTCGCTGCTTTGAGACCTGGCGTTCATAATAATGCATCATCGTATCAGATAACAGGCGAGCGGATGGATTCTCTCTATTCACCTGATAACAACGGCAGGTGTAACAACACCTTACTTTGAGCCTCGCCTCTGCCCGTTAATGATATGGTAATATTCATGTCTCAATCTCGACCGAGTATATTTTGTTCTCTGGGACTCGGGTTCTCGTGTTATCTCGCGCGCGGAGTTAATGAGGGGAGAACGCAATTTGCATTCGAATTCTATTTGCACACACAGCGTTCGACGAGATTATTTTTCCCTCGGAATCCGATGCGTCTCAGATCTGGAATGCTGAGGCAGATGGAAGCAAGCTGCTGGATTCGAAAAATTAACTCTTTTGAAAATGCTAGAAAACTTGAAGTAGTTTATGTTATCGATGTTCGTTTATTCTATGTCAGAATTACTGTTCATTCACATATAATGTACATTGAAAGTAGGTGATTAAAGTTATTTATATGGACTACAAGTGTTCATATTAATCAGCTTTGTCTCAGACGTCATTCTAAACTAATCATATGAAAGACGAAGGACATCTTTTCTGAAGCACAGCTAACAAGCACACAAAAAGAGATCAATATAAAACAGGCTCGTAAAGAGAGAGAGAGAGAGAGAGAGAGAGAGAGAGAGAGAGAGAGAGAGAGAGAGAGAGAGAGAGACGTACGACTATACCCCTTGCAACGAAGGAATGAAAATAAGGGACATTAAAAGATTCGTCCTTGGAGGCTGCTGCCAGCGAAAAGAGTTCACGCATGTGGTGCAAGAAGCTCCTCTCTTAGTCGGACGCCGCTACCCCTCTTAATGAAGGTTCTCCGATCTGATTTAGATTAAAGATTCACTCAAGCAAAACGTCACGTAGAGTCATATCCGTTGATAATTGCTTTAAATATAACAGCGTCCCGGAGAGGCAGTGCAGCCATGTAAAATAGGACGTGATGACGATGGTGGCGGTGGAAAAGGAGGATGAAAAGGAAGAAGGATAATGAGACTATTATCCTTGTTGATGGCTTTAGAGAGACTGGACATATATATTCTCTCTCTCTCTCTCTCTCTCTCTCTCTCTCTCTCTCTCTCTCTCTAAGAGGAAAAGGACTGGTAGCTATGATTGCAGGATTGTAGGACTGATCAGGCACTGGTTTCAACCATGGATTGGAGTGTCATATTACCATAGGTTACATTTATATATAATATATATATAAGCGAATACCACAGGAAAATGATAGTCAGAAATCCAAACGCTTTCGTCTTTACTAAGACATTGTCAAGGAGCTAATGAAATACAATTGGATAGAAAGGTCTCAGGTACACAACAAGATCAAGAATACCAGATGGTTAATTGTCAAAAGGGTAACAATTAAAAGAGATAATCCAGGATTATCGGATATCACACGGTCACAAACCTAAACAGATTTGACCCTAACCGAAATTACAAAGTATCTTTACAGTTCAAAACATGTAAAAACTGAATATGTTAATTTCGTTGCTTATATTTATCTACAACTTTTTTCATTATGAAAGCATCAAGTTTAAATAAACCAAGACTTAAATTTAGAAAATTTCTATTATTTGACTTGATGAAACAAGATTCAATGATATTCCTTTTAACTGCGTCATTACATGGGATTAAGGCTCTTGCTTGACTCCAGTTAATAGGATGATCTAAATCTCTCATATGCACGAATAATGCATTCGATATTTGCCCAGTTCTCACAGATTATTGGTGCTGTTTGAGACGTTGTGAAAGAGATTTACCAGTCTGTCCGTATATAATATATATATATTATATATATATCATATATATATATATATATATATTGGTATATATATATATCTATATATATATATATAATATATATATATATATATATATATATATATATATGATATATATATATATATATATATAGTATACTATATATATATAATATATATATATATATATATATCTATATACATACATATATATATATATATATATATATATATATACATATATATATGTATGTATGTAGATATATACATCACTGTATGAGGTGGTAAAAAGAATAAGTTTAGGCTGCTTCATTTTGAAATAGTAAGGAATTACACTTAAATGAAGATAGCGGAGGTCTTGGAAAAAAGGAAAATATAAATTCCTAGGATTATCGAAGGAGGCAATGTGCTACCAAGTTCAATGTTCATATTTTACTCGAGGAATTTAAAGTCTACAATTTTTATTAAACTCCAAACAGTCCTTCTAAAGCGAGCGTTTCTTTACCTTTAAGATAATTCAGAGAGAGGGACGTATAAAAGTTCATGTATATTCGTTCGAGTCCGTTTCTAATTCAATTCGTTCGCGTTGAACGAGGAACCTGACTCCTTTTGAGGATGCTAACTTGAGATTTGAGATCCCAGGTTAGTTTACAAAGGAATCTGACTTGTATAAGGTAACATGCGCACTTTCACATCAAAGACTGAAGTAGACATTGTTGGTGAATTTACAATCATGTCAGTATAAGTCATGTTGAAGAGAGATCAGCAAGTGTTTGATATCACTTACTACCAGGACAATAGCGTAGATGAAATTTAAGCTATTACTCAAGTTTGCCATTGCTAAAATAACAATGATTAAATCTATCGCAAATTTAAGTTCCTTTTGTAAAATTGTTTACGGAGGTAAATGGATTTCATCTCCTTTAAAAAAAAAGCAAAAATTACATCTATGGTCATTTTAAGTTCCTTTTGAGTCTACAGTAGTTTTACAGAGGTAAATAAATATTATCATTATTAAAAAAAAATCTATCCTCATCTAAGTTCTTGGTGTGTCTGTAACTGTTTTCTAACTTACAGCTATCATCATCATCTATTTGTCCGCCGATGATAAACTGTGCACGCCAGAAATCGCATGATATCAATAAAGCACGCCATTAAACAACAATTCAGAACCGCTTAGCGACGCTCGAGAAGTCATTTCTAACTCTTGATATCAATTACGAGCGTTTAACGACGCGAAAATGAGAGTCCGGAGCGCCTGGTATTAATTCATAGCATCTCAAGATACTAAACATGGCAAGAGGGAGAATGTTCTCCAAAGACCAGCTCGATTGCCCTGGCACAAGCAAGCCCCGAGATGACTGGTCGCAGATGACTGTCCTTAGGACCCAGATAGCATCAGCAAATTGAACGCAGAGCTGAAACGCGGCGCCTACGGCGTCTAACAACGTATCAATTAAACGTCTGACATCTGAAGATTACTGCGCAGGCGCTGCTTGTCACAAAACGCTATAACAACTTATCTGCGTCGTCTGTGTCGTCTGTTCAGTGGAATGACAGGGAATTATCTTAGCGTGTACTGTCATCTGTCAACGTCCGGTCTCGTTGATTGCGCAAGCAGAGTATATATAATTATATTACTTATATTAATGATGTTACTGACATTTCGGAGATGATGATGATGAAGGTTTGGGTAGAATGGCAAATCATACACATGATATAGTTGGAAATTTCATTGCCTGAATAAGGTGTATTATTAGTGATTTGAATGAAAACTTGAGAAATAAATTTCGCGAAGGTGCTGAGAATTCTATGAATGTGTGATTT
>NC_087221.1:45369909-45389909 GCF_015104395.2 Macrobrachium nipponense
ATTTATACCATTTCTGGAATTATAAATATTAATGTTAGTCTAAAAATGTCCTGAGTTTTTTATTTTTTCATTTTCTGAATACTGGAAGCTTTTAAATTACCATCTGCAGGGAATAATTTTTTTTTTTTTTTTTTTTTTTTGTCACATAAGAACTATAAAACAGACGTGGCAAATTTGCATGAAGTGAGGTATTTTTCCTCGTATGCTTCTCACAGGGACGAAAAAACTACGCTGGGAACGGAAAAAAAAATACTGTCATGATCAACTAACTTAGGAGCACTTTAATCCCCGCATCATTACGAATTACGAGTTGAACCTAGATCAAAATGAGGCACCTTTTTTAAATGCCTGAAATTGCATTCATTATAATCCTGTGAAAATGGGTGTAGAGTATATTTACAGGCCCACCGTTCCTAATTTTGATTTGCGGTGTCTCGGGTAATACCCTCACTGCCTCTGCGGGTGATAAGGCGAAATAAAGTTGGTTTTTGGCCGCCTTCAGACAGTGGGGATTAAGCCAAATCTGGATAAAGGACCGGTTATCATTCTCCCCCCCCAAAAATACAAACTGCTAAGGCATCTAGTGTTAAAAGCTGACGAAAGGTGGGTTCCTGTGTGCTTTGAACCTCAGAGTCCGAACGTGCCTGCAGGCAAGCTTGATTTTTAGTTCTCTACTCTTTGATTAGCATAAAAGGAGAAGGAGGTGCTATAGCATACTATCTGAAAGAATTTTGGTGCCTTTACAGGTGTTTAGAAAAAAAGGAAGAAAAAACAAAACAGGATTAAACCACACTCAGATGTAGTTTATTTCATAAATTGCTATTCATATAGTGCTATATAGTGCCACTGTATTTTCTATAACCCGTATACGATGTATGGAGGAGGAGGACCAGGACTGGAATATGACGTTTAGGCCAGAGGCCAAGTGCTGGGGCCTATGAAGTCATACAGCATTGGAAGGGAACATGATAGTAGGTAGGTTTGAAATGTGTAACAGGAGCAAAACCTCGCGGTTGAAACAATTCTTGTTAGGAGGTGATGGAAAGTAAGGTGGCGATGGCAGAGGGAGAACATGAACGGAGGCTGAGTAAAAGGAATGAGAGGGGTTGGAGCTACGGACAAAAGGAACGCTACAAAGAACCTGAAGCAATGCTGACAGTGTACCGCGTGAGATGCACTGACGGCCCCTGGTTTTAAGCTAGGTCAGGGTACTATTGGGTAGATTTAGTTCTGTTACCTTTCAACATAAAGGCTCAGAAACCACAAAATAAGTATTTTAACCGAATAATCTAATCAGCAAAGTATACTCTCTTAGGTACAGGTTAATAAAATAATCTCTACTGGAATATAGTCCATGATATACATTAACGCTGAAGAGTTTAAAATATCTATTCAGTGCAAGTGATCCTACAATATAAAAAAAGGCGAGTGTATATAATAATAAAAAATAACTCTAGTAACTAAATGAGCCGATTACCAAAGCATATTTTACAAGGTACTGGCTAACTAAGAAATATCCATTTAAATATAATCCATATAATGCATTACCTCAGAATGCTTAAAAGCATCCATTCACTGCAAGTGAAGCCTTCTCTATACAGGTGAGGATATACCTGCCCAAATACGTATGCATTATATTATTTTTGGATCTAGTTCGTCCTCTTGCCAACGTCGAGAATATAAACTATTTTTCGTAAAAAAAAAAAAAAAAAAAAAAAAAAAATGGAAATAGCAAGTAAATAGTTCGGCGGCCGCATCTATCTTTTTATCTTCCATGATATTTTCTCAGTTAAAAACGCGTCTTTCTTTCTGTCAATATTTAATCGCAATGCTTATCAAAAGAGCGCTCGGACTGAAAGTCAAATTGGTGCGCGCTTGCTTATCAAAGTCTCTCTCTCTCTCTCTCTCTCTCTCTCTCTCTCTCTCTCTCTCTCTCTCTTCTTCTTTTTTTAGGATCACTCGGTAAAAATGGTTTATTGAACATCTCTCATAACGAGATGCCTTATCTCAATTCTTATCTATCGCTCTGTGACGCCTCTTTGCATGCTAAGTGCTCTTATTGTCCGTCTGTACGTCATTTATGAAAGCACGAGCTACGCTCTCTCTCTCTCTCTCTCTCTCTCTCTCTCTCTCTCTCTCTCTCTCTCTCATTTTTATAGATTTCTTGCGTTCTTGCAAACTCTTTTGCACGTACAATATAATTGATTCATTTCGGTTGAATGTCATAAACATGGGCACAGTTATATATATATATATATACACACACATATATGTATGTATGTATGTATGTATGTATATGATAATAATAAAAATAATAATCAACCAAACAAAAACTTCTTTCAGTTTTCTTCTGAAGATTGAAAAAGGAACTCACAAAATTACTGTGTATAACGTGTTTACTTATAAGTATTTATAAATAAACACGTTATACACAGTAATTTTGTGGGTTTCTTTTTCAATAATAATAATAATAATAATAATAATAATAATAATAATAATAATAATAATAATAATAATAATAATAATAATAATAATAATAATAATAATAATAATAATAATAATAATAATAATAATAATAATAATAATAATAATAATAAAACAAACTTTGGTCGTTCAAGAATAAATCTAGCATGCCAGGGGTCTTCGCTATCTGATACTTGTAACATCCACGAATTTTTAGGACAGAGTAGTATTAATTATAGGAGAATTGTAAGGAAACAAGTAGATTGGTATCCTAATGGAATTTTTGAAGTTAAAGATGCTTTGGACATTTTTTTAGAAGCATCTAACGAGCTGGTTTGAAGATGTAAGCTAAAGAGGATAGTTCGCGTTTCCCCCGACAGGTTATTGGGTCGGAAATTAGCCGACGAAAGAAGGGTCAATTTGGAAATCTGAACGCGGCTGTAAAAGGAAGAAATTATTGTATAAATAAATAAGGCTGAGGGAAGGCTATATGATACCATTTCATTTACCTATAGGTATTCTAATCGATTACAAGAATGCATTTCCTCGTCTCTTCATCAACCACTGATCGTAAAGCACCCAAAATAATAATAATAATAATAATAATAATAATAATAATAATAATAATAATAATAATAATAATAATAATAATAATAATAATAAACCCGACGGAGAGAGGATATAGAAGAAGATTGGTCAACATCTGGAATGAGAGGAATAACACCCCCCAAACAGAGCAGAGGCTGGCAGACCAAGTAAGGAACATAAAGAAAAAGAACTGGCTCTCCCCAACAGAAAGAGAAGAACTGGAAAGGGAAATGTCACAGGACAACGAATTACACGAAGACGAACTGAGAGACGATGCCACAGAAGACGACAGGGAGGATGAGGTATCAAACAACGACACACGAAGAAACGCCGACGAAGTAACAGAGAGGACGGAATGGGTAGAAAAGATTAGACAATGGATGGAGCCAGATACAGAGAGAACAAAGATCCCCTCCATGATAGCCTACAACACCAAGAAATTAAGGGAGAAAACAAGTGAGGTCAATGAAATAATGGGCATAATACACACCACCAGTATCACAGAAACAAATAACTTGACATATGCAGGAGCAAGATTAGTAGCAGAACTGATGGGGATTCGAACACCAACACCACCAGCACAACCCAACCCAACAAAACCAAAAAACAGCAACCTCCTTGGAAAAGCGCCTGGAAAAGCAAATCGTGGTGATGAGATCTGACTTGAGTAAACTGAAAGAGATGGCAGAAAAAAGGCTAAAAAGCAAGAAAACAAAGGAGGAACTCAACGAGAAATACAAAGTACAAGAGAGGGACTACTAAACACAATAGAAGATGTAAAACAGAGGATTAAGGCCAAAGCACTTAAGATCCAACGGTACACGAACAGGAATAAGGGATACCAACAGAACAAACTATTCGGAACCAACCAGAAAAGACTATACAGCCAACTAAGAGGGGAAGACAGCCACCCAGAAATTTCCTGAAGCCGAACCAAGTAAGAGACTCTGGGCAAAAAAAACATTTTTTTTATGGAGCAATCCGGTATCACACAACAAACATGCAACATGGCTCCAGGAAGTCAAGGAAGAAGAAACAGGGAGAATAAAACAAAGATTCACAGAGATCACGACAGACACAGTCAGACACCAACTAAAGAAAATGCCAAACTGGAAAGCCTCAGGTCCCGATGAGGTCCATGGATACTGGCTGAAAAACTTCAAGGCCCCAGAACAACTCCAGCATTGTATCTCAAATCACCAAGCACCCAAATGGATGACCACAGGAAGAACATCCTTAGTACAAAAAGACAAGAGTAAGGGAAATATAGCCAGTAACTTCAGGCCTATCACCTGCCTACCAATAATGTGGAAGTTACTAACAGGTATCATCAGTGAAAGGCTATACAACTACCTAGAGGAGGACAAACACATCCCCCACCAACAGAAAGGCTGCAGAAGGAAGTGTAGGGGCACAAAAGACCAGCTCCTGATAGACAAAATGGTAATGAAGAACAGTAGGAGAAGGAAAACCAACCTAAGCATGGCATGGATAGACTATAAGAAAGCCTTCGATATGATACCACACACATGGCAAATAGAATGCCTGAAAATATATGGGGCAGAGAAAACACCATCAGCTTCCTCAAAAATACAATGCGCAACTGGAATACAATACTTACAAGCTCTGGAATAAGACTAGCAGAGGTTAATATCAGGAGAGGGATCTTCCAGGGCGACTCACTGTCCCCACTACTGTTCGTAGTACCATGATTTCCATGACAAAAGTACTACAGAAGATGGATGCCGGGTACCAACTCAAAAAAAGAGGCAACAGAATCAACCATCTGATGTTCATGGACGACATCAAGCTGTATGGTAAGAGCATCAAGGAAATAGATACCCTAATCCAGACTGTAAGGATTGTATCTGGGGACATCAGGATGGAGTTTGGAATAGAAAAATGCGCCTTAGTCGACATACAAAAAGGCAAAGTAACGAGAACTGAAGGGATAAAGCTACCAGATGGGAGCAACATCAAACACATAGATGAGACAGGATACAAATACCTGGGAATAATGGAAGGAGGGGATATAAAACACCAAGAGATGAAGGGACACGAATCAGGAAATAATATATGCAGAGACTCAAGGCGATACTCAAGTCAAAACTCAACGCCGGAAATATGATAAAAGCCATAAACACATGGGCAGTGCAGTAATCAGATACAGCGCAGGAATAGTGGAATGGACGAAGCAGAACTCTGCAGCATAGATCAGAAAACCAGGAAACATATGACAATACACAAAGCACTACACCCAAGAGCAAATACGGACAGACTATACATAACACGAAAGGAAGGAGGGAGAGGACTACTAAGTATAGAGGACTGCGTCAACATTGAGAACAGAGCACTGGGGCAATATCTGAAAACCAGTGAAGACGAGTGCTAAAGAGTGCATGGAAGAAGGACTAATAAAAGTAGACGAAGACCCAGAAATATACAGAGACAGGAGAAAGACAGACAGAACAGAGGACTGGCACAACAAACCAATGCACGGACAATACATGAGACAGACTAAAGAACTAGCCAGCGATGACAATTGGCAATGGCTGCAGAGGGAGAGCTAAAGAAGGAAACTGAAGGAATGATAACAGCGGCACAAGATCAGGCCCTAAGAACCAGATATGTTCAAAGAACGATAGACGGAAATAACATCTCTCCCATATGTAGGAAGTGCAATACGAAAAATGAAACCATAAACCACATAGCAAGTGAATGCTCGGCACTTGCACAGAACCAGTACAAAAAGAGGCATGATTCAGTGGCAAAAGCCCTCCACTGGAGCCTGTGCAAGAAACATCAGCTACCTTGCAGTAATGAGTGGTACGAGCACCAACCTGAGGGAGTGATAGAAAACGATCAGGCAAAGATCCTCTGGGACTATGGTATCAGAACGGATAGGGTGATACGTGCAAACAGACCAGACGTGACGTTGATTGACAAAGTCAAGAAGAAAGTATCACTCATTGATGTCGCAATACCATGGGACACCAGAGTTGAAGAGAAAGAGAGGAAAAAATGGATAAGTATCAAGATCTGAAAATAGAAATAAGAAGGATATGGGATATGCCAGTGGAAATCGTACCCATAATCATAGGAGCACTAGGCACGATCCCAAGATCCCTGAAAAGGAATCTAGAAAAACTAGAGGCTGAAGTAGCTCCAGGACTCATGCAGAAGAGTGTGATCCTAGAAACGGCACACATAGTTAAGAAAAGTGATGGACTCCTAAGGAGGCAGGATGCAAAAACCCGGAACCCCACACTATAAATACCACCCAGTCGAATTGGAGGACTGTGATAGAGTAAAAAAAAAAAAATAATAATTATTATTATTATTAAAAAAAATAATAATAATGAATAAATAAATAAGAAAAAAAATGAAAAAAGAAACAGGCTTTGATCGTAATTCCTGCTTAATCCTTGAATGAGACCAAGTGGCGCTCCTGAGATGATTTATTTATTCTTCGTAGCTTATTTGTTTGGATATAAGATAACAGGCCGATAGGCTAAAAGAGTCAAGAATAATATATACGTAACACAGGGATTTACGGCCCCTGTGATATTGTCAAGATAAAGCTGCGCGTCGAAAGTTTGTTTGCATTAGATCATCTGGGATGGAAGCCTCCGAATCTAGCGGATTTATTGCTCTTTAGAACAACAGAGGAGCAATAAATCTTTCATCCAAACAAATAAGCAAGAAAACGTAAATAAATCTTCTCAGGAACCACTTAGTTTTCCTTCTCACGTCTCGTTTCGTTTTCATTAACGGCGTAAGTGGAAACTATGATCACAACCTGTTTCTTTTTTCCACTTTTTATTTCAGTGTTTTATAATTGAAGGTTGGTAAAAAGTCCAGGTAAGCTTTCTATTAATCAATTATAATACCTATACATATACGACGTGATACGCAGACAGACGAGTACACGTCATGACTGCAGGGATACAGATCAAAGTTTTGGCTTTACCGGGAGCGAGGTTGCATCTCAAGAGCCACCTGTTCTTCACTCCAACCTTCATTTCCTTTCGTACCTGACTAAATGAAGTACCCAAGGGCGCCTGCGACCTTTTGCCGAAGGGCACGCGAGGCTTCAAGTGAGTACTCCTTATTAAGGATGGACGAGGCATTTCTGACCTGTCCATTGGCTTTCAAGAATAAAACGTCAGTGTGGACTGTCTCTCTCTCGTTGGGTTCCTTGAAAAAGCAGAGAGACGAACTGCGCCCGTAGCATAAAAAACGTCAGGTTGATGATCAAAATAGGTATTGAAAAGGTAGATTATTTGCTAAACCGAACTAGCTTAATTATTAAGATTTTCTCGCCCTATTTATTCCAGCAAGTTTTAGTGAATTTTTTATCCTCTCATTACGTCTATTTTTTACTTTTTTCAAGGAAACTGATGATTATCGTTTATTCATTCCATTTCAGGTTTTAATTTAGTAAAACCCAGGTAATTATCAGCACGTTATTTCAACAAAGAAGACTGTCAGTTCCAACTTGCTTCCTATAAAACTCAACTTGAGACTCCTGTAAAAGCAGCATTCTTGTGTTAATATTCCCATTTAGATATTTCCACAAGGCTTCAAACTGAAATACTATAATATATAATTATATATATATATATATATATATATATATATATATATATATATTATAAATATATAATATTAATCTAATATATATATAACGAGAATATCTGAGTGCGCGTTCCGTTATGGAGTTCTTGTGACTATAAAGAGATCAGTCTAATAGATGGATGATGCGTCTTTTAAAACCTCAGATATTGCTACAGCAACAGATAAGGAATTTGCCTATGTTGATGAGAAGCAATACTCTCTCTCTCTCTCTCTCTCTCTCTCTCTCTCGCTCACTGCACGATGCTAGCGCGTCCTTTTGCAACATCCAGGAACCAGTGTAAAAAAAAAAAAAAATTCCTAAATAACCCAACACTTGGCTTTCGCTCGCTGCCCCATAGATTACGAGCACTTAAAAGGTGGTTGTATTTCAACGAACTGATTGTTCAGCGGCATGTACAATTAGTCTCTCTCTCTCTCTCTCTCTCTCAGAGAGAGAGAGAGAGAGAGAGAGAGAGAGAGAGAGAGACCCCGAGAGAGAGAGAGAGAGAGAGAGAGAGAGAGAGAGAGAGAGAGAGAGAGAGAGAGGTCCTACCCCAGTGACATGAGCTCGAGTTGTCTTACTATAACTCCTCCTCACCCATACATTATAATGTGGAAGGTTCCGTGCAACCGCTAGCCCATATTTATGGTCGTTACTAATGGCGACTTAAGCAACTGGTTTCCTTATTTAGCAGGTAATGGAATAATGGGGACAAATGATATGGAGATGAAGTTGCTTCCCGCTGATTTATGGGGTTAATGGAGTGCCATGTCAAATGGTCGGCGAGTTAGTTTAACCGCTCTATTTGCAGGGCGGATGATATGCGCTACGGAGGAATTTTTTTTTTTTTTTTTTTTTTTTTTATGTCGAGGCAATAAACAAATAGGTATGGTATTTAATGAGGTACTTCAACGTACTTCAGCGTGATTTATCGTATGGTCTCTTAAGCAAACAAATTATCCCTAACGTAAACCAGCCCATATACATATGATACTGGTACGAAATTTAAAACTAATTTAAATTTAGCGGTTATTGATGCTCAATTTTGTACCTGTATAATATGTATGTGGGCTGGTGTGTGTGTATATATATATATATATATATATATATATATATATATATATATATATATATATATGTATATATATGATATATATATAGTATATAATATATATATTAATATATATATATATATATATATATATATATATATATATATATATGTATATATATATATATAATCCAGTTCCTATAATATCATATATTTATTTCATGTTTCTATAAAGCCCTCCAAACTCCTTAACTTTTAAGGCAATGTGTCCTGCTCAAACGTTTATTCAGAGTTTATACATATTTAATACAATTGGTAAACTGGAACATCTCAGAAAAAAATAGTATATATATATCCAACGAATCGAATCCCCTAATGATACCCAATGATAAAGCAGAAATAGGAAAATCAAGCTTCAGAGCTGACTTTCAACTATAAATTCACGTCGTTGTCTCCCTCAGACTTATAATTTTTTGTCATGCTTTGCAAGCGATTTAATTACGCTGAAGCATCGCGCCCAGAGCCTCTCCTGTCTTGTAAATCGCCGATGAAAAACCTCGCCGGCTATATTTAAGCGGAACTGAAAGTATTCGGGAGAATATTTGTTCGGTTCTATTACAACGCATTTTCATTATACGAAATGAAATCGCCTCGTTCAGTGTCGACGCGAGAGCTATTGTATAAATATCCCCTGACGGTGCAACGTTATATCACGAGATATCTCCTCGGTTTTTGCGGGCTCTCTGTCTCCGTGGAAACTCTTCTCTGAACATGCTTCTGGGGGGGAAAAGGAAAATGTTAAGGTTGTTCGGATGTAAATCTTCGGGTGCAAGTTAAATCTTTTGAAGTTGGCTCTAGATGCTCCTGCCGAGCTCGAGTGAGGAGGAGGAGGAGGAGGAGGAGGAGACGAAATAAAGGACTTTAGAAGAATAAAGCTTTCAGAGAGAGAGAGAGAGAGAGAGAGAGAGAGGCTGAGTTTCAGGGTAAATATAAAAAAGAAGGGCCAAGAATGATTTTGACAGGAGATTTACGTACCCTGGATGGCTAAACGTCTGTCATGGAGTTTGAAAAGTCTGTGAAGAACGAAGAAGAGGAAAAATGAATTGACAGGTCCAACGTGCCTAACACAGACGCAAAGACTATGAACAACGAAGAAATGAAGAAGAAAATGAATTTGACAGAAGACCAAAGTATCTAAGACAGACAACAAACACGGTTCTTACAAAACCAAGGTGCAATTAATAATCGGTAATGAATGAGAGAGAGAGAGAGAGAGAGAGAGAGAGAGAGAGAGAGAGAGAGAGAGAGAGAAGGGGGTGGGTGTGAGAGAAGACAGAGAACTCCTTTGATGGGAGAATGACGTATCTGAGATTAATGTCATCAATCAAACAGTCGGGGAAGGGCGGGGGAGCGTTGCACCAACAAAACCAAATGAATCGACGACTTCGACGATCATTACAAAGCAGGTAAGGGGAACGTGTGTCTCTATATATACCAAGAACTTACGAGGCAGGTAGTTTATATGGATGGCGGGGAGTTGTGGAGGGGGGAGGGTGGAGACGGTCACTTATACGAAGGAATAACTGAATAATAATTAAAAGGTAATGATAAATATAAATGCAATGTTCATTATTTAACAAATTTGGGGATGGGGGAAGGGTGGAATTAAGTACGAAATAATATACAAGACGCTAAGTAATAAGCATCTTTTGGAAGTGTATTATGTGTGTGTGTGTGGGTGTGTGCATGTGCGTATGGAGACCATGTATTCATTATGAATTTTAATGCCATACGATTAAAAAGTATGAAAGAAGTATATACGTACATAATTCCACTATTCTGAGAGAGAGAGAGAGAGAGAGAGAGAGAGAGAGAGAGAGAGAGAGAGAGAGAGAGAGACTGCCCTGCAGACTACATTCGATCTTGCCAAAGCTAATTTCAGTCAAAGCTTGTCAGCCTTCGGCGTTTACCATTTCCTTAATGCAAATGTAATGTCTACTCTTACTGCATACTTTGTGCCTTTTTTCGCGGTCCTACTCTTTTCTTTCTTTCTTTCTTTCTTTTCTTATTTACGATAATATGTACAGAAGGAAGAGGAAAGGTAACTGAGAAAACAACAGAGACTTTGAAAATGAGACAGTAAAATTACAATTCATATCTCAAGTGTATATATATATATATATATATATATATGTGTGTGTGTGTGTGTGTGTGTGTGTGTGTGTGTGTGTGTGTGTGTGTGTGTGTGTAAAATCTTTATGTTACAACGGCATTACAGTTTTATCTCTCCTAGTGTAATGAGAAAGTCGACAACTACAGTTCATTATAATCAGTGCAGGAGAGAGAGAGAGAGAGAGAGAGAGAGAGAGAGAGAGAGAGAGAGAGAGAGAGAGAGAGAGAGAGAGAGAGATTGCCTTTGCTTAATAGATGTGAAGACTGAAAAAAGTCAATGAAGCGGATACTGAAACTTGGAACCCATCGTTATTCAATATTTAACTAAATCCCACCCTCCGCCAACTGTTTCCCTACAAGGTGTGTGTGTGTGTATGTCTATATATTCAAGGTTCAGATCTTTGGGCCTTGTATATATTCATGGTGCAAGTGCCGAAACTGATGTGAACGGAATATGTTCGAAATTATGTTTTTGTCCGTAACCCATCAATTACCATGGCCTAAACCGCTGCCGGTCAGTTCAAATTAGTATTGCCTCTCGTGTGCCATCGCCGTTTAGAAAAGCTGATGGAGAATCATTAAACCAACATCTCTCGATGCATATTAAAAACGGGGCTTATTTCATCCGGGCCGAGCAGACCTGATACCATCACAGAGAAGAGTTTATAGATCGGTATCAGAAGACGACTCTGCATAAGTGCTCTCGATTAGCGAGATTACAAAGTCAATCTTTCAAACGGGAAATAAAAACACAGAACGAGAGAGGTCTCGGCTGGGCCCTTCGTTCGTTCTCCAAGCGACTGAAGTTCGGATCACCTCTTTCGCCGAAAATGAACGATAGAAGCGTTTGTTTTATACTCCCTCCTGTAATTTTCACCCATAAAGAATGTGAGGATCTCGGATTGCCGAGGTACTAAATCTGTAGCAATATTGGAGATCTAGATCCTTGGTCTGGTTCAAGGGTATACGAGTGATGGATTTCATAGAGGCTGTGGTTCGAGTCTTTGCGCGAAGTTGAAAGTGGGTTGAGGAGGCGTTTCGTATACTGTGACCATCGCTTAGGTAAAGGGCGCAAGTCATCATTATTCCCCTGGCTGATGACTTAAACATGAGGCCTCCGCTAACGGAGGCAAAGAGGGTAAAAACAAGAGCGGTTAAAAAAAAAAAAAATCTGAATGAGTAAAGTACATGGGCAAATAGCAGCAGCGGCCATGGAAATGACTGCTGAAGGCTCTTAAAGATTGAAATTAGATTCGAGAATGCAAACGCTGAGCGATTTCAAAATGAACGGCGGCCAGGGCGAGGAATTTAGTAGGCGGGCAGCTGATGAGTAGAAAAGAATGGGGCCCATGACACCTGGGCATCCAGTGGAATTCAACTGAACATTAAAAATTTGGAAGGAGGAGGTTACTTTAAGGGGAGAGAGAGAAACCCAAGGGCAAAAATTAGCGACAAAAAAAGAAAACGAGCTTGAAAGAAATGGGAAAACAAGACGCTTAAAATAAACCCTTAGAGGGACATGAATTAAAGAACATCCTTCAAGGGCAAGCTTCAGTTCAACTGCACCGCTTCTTGGCGGCTTGGCTTTCTTTTCTTCTAAGTCACAGGTGCGGTTGTACCATCGCTTCATGCTCAGGATAATTCATCAGAGCGAACCTCATTAGCAATCAATCCTAAGACATGTCTTGTTTCGCTTCTATACTTGAGCAATAATCGAGATGGATACATGTTCTACGCTTCGTATACTGGGAGTGGTCATACATAAACAGGCAAACTACATTAGATGGTAAATTATCAGGAATAAAGTATTGCAAAAAACACGCACACACTAAAAACACATTCGCTTACGCATACATACATACATACATACATACACATAATAATAATATACATACAACATACATACATACATACATACATACATATATATAGATATATATATATATATATATATATATATATATATAGATATATAACATACATACATACAATACATACAGACATACATAAAACATACATGAAATAAAATAAATAAACAGAAAGGACACTGATTCATTTATCATGGGACGCTCTATGCATTCATGCTTATAGATAACGTAATCTACGTTCGAAAATAAAGGATGAAAAACACATTAAACTCGAACAGCAACGTAACATTGGCATTTAAATTTAGAGAAGAAACAAACACAAAACATTTAAATGTATGTTATTACTAAAATAAAGTGAGCATCCTTCAAAAGAAGCTTGGAAAGACGACAATTGCCATAATAGTCACGGTTCACTGATATGAAGGCCATCTGAAAACTTTTAACAATCTTGACATCAATATTAAGGGGAGCCTAGTAGTGATCTTGAAACGGCTGGAACTCTAGATTTTACGTGACCATGACTCATAGTAAACGAGATAAAAGCTAAAGGAACCTCTTCCACATGGACCAACATAAACCAATACAAGACACTTCATCTCCTAGCTGGTGAAATGGACCAACAACTTGCACATCGGTAAATGGTGACAATTCTGTTGATGAATTTTACGAAATCACGTGACCAAAATATTCTTAAACACAGAGACGACAGTGAAAATAAATACTAAAGTAGATAATACGGAAGTAGATAATACAGAAAATAGCACGAATACACAGACAATATCATTTGTTATGCAACATAATTACTCACACTGACGAGATCTCACCGCGAAAAAATAGGCGTACCCAACTTACGTACAAATCGATCAACTTCTCGGATTCGCTCGTACTGCACGGCGAATATGACTGCCTCTGCTCGTTAATCTTACCTCGCGAAAGCTGGTGATTATCCAGTATTAGATGATGATAATAGTGATCATGATGAATTAATGAAAGATCGAAGAAATGTATTACAAAGAATTCAATTACCCGTTAGGGGTGTGTGTCAGGGGTTCACTCCAGCGATTAAGATTGAGAGAGAGAGAGAGAGAGAGAGAGAGAGAGAGAGAGAGAGAGAGAGAGAGAGAGAGAGAGAGAGAGAGAGAGAGTAAATTTAATATTTATTAGTACTTTATTTTATTGGACACACACCCACACTATATATATATATATATATATATATATATATATATATATATATATATATATATATATATATATATGTGTGTGTGTGTGTGTGTGAGTGTGTGTGTGTGTGTGTGTGTGTGTGTGTACAATGTACATATATATACATTTATATATATGAGCAACTTTGCCAATGATTTCAGATATATCTTCTAGAGCTTTCAACACATGAGTAAGTACCGATCTTACGAAAGCCAGGTTTACCCACAGATATAATTATTATCTTATAGAAATTTCAACACATGAATAAGTACCAATCTTACAAAAGACAGGTTTACCTATAGATTTGATTATTTTATGGAGATTTCAACACATAAGTAAGTACCAATCTTACGCAAGACTGGTTCACGTAGTTCATACCAGATGCGTGCACAAGGCAACAAAATGCATTACCATTGTGTTTCTTTTCCGTCGTGGTATAAGTATCTGTACGTACGTATTGAATATTTATACATTACGTACGTATGTATTCACGGACAGGCATAGAAAATCGGAGAAATAATTTTTATTTTGCGAATGAAGCATTTACAGATCTCCAGATTTAAAAAAGAAAGATCCTGTACCCTTCCTTGTCCGCTAAACTCTTAGGAGAGTAAATACTCCATTGCGAAGATTAGCATCAATTTGAGGGATTGATCCGAGATATAGATTTGCATTTCAATAGACACTGACTAAAGCCCCTATTGATGATTTTAAGCTTAATGATCAGCGCAGTATTTTCAGAAAAGCATTTTTATTTTCGGCGACTGTTCGTTTAACACCATAAGGTGAGCGTAAACTCTGTACAGGACTACTCATTTTGATGTTTATGTCCAATTTTGGTTATAAGGAAATGCCGCAAAAGTGCCCAAAGAAAACTGAAAAAAAATTAAAAAGTGATAAAAACTCATTAGTTGCTGAAGCCAAGCTAATTTCGAATCGTGTTATCCGCGTCCCGGAATATTCGTCCAAAAATGCAATTTACTCCATGGAGAGCATCTCTCTCGTAAAAGCTGTAGAGTAGACAGAATCGATACGAAAAGAGATAAAAAAAACCGCGGAGAAGAAAAAAAAAAGGATAAAAACAAGAAACCTTTTTTAATGGAAATAATTTTTGTTCGAATCCTTTTCGGATTCGGGGTAACTCCCTCCGGGATGATTCGATCACTCATGACCATATCATTTCTTTTTATTAGTATCATCATCAACTTTTTCCTTTTTTTTTTTTTTTTTTTTTTTTTTTTATTTGACGGCATGGGTTTTTTCAATTAAGGCTTCTTTGATGCTTAGTGCGTGTGGTTTATAGCACGTAAAACTAGATTAGGGTCCCTTAAGGCAGCCTTTGTTAAATGATCGCGTCGTGGGGAAGAAAGACTGTTAGCGATCAAAGAGCGCCTCCTTTGATCTTCCTCCCACGTTGGGGAAGAGAAAAGGGTAAGAATTATTGAAGGCAGCGCTTGTGCACATGTTCGACAAGGCTATATGGATGCATAGGAACATCATAAAAGGACTCACAAAGCATTCCATCCACGCGAGTATCACAAGCACATATATAGGTATATACGCAAATATACGAAATGTAAGATAGGCCCGCCCTCTCACAATCAGACTCTCTCTCTCTCTCTCTCTCATATATATATATATATATATATATATATATATATATATATATATATATAATATATATATATATATATATATATATATATATATATATATATATATATATATGTATATATATATAATGAAAAGAAAAAATTAGTCAAACAATTTTATAATCTAAAACAACAAAAGTAACTGGGATATGAAATAGTTTTTCATCCTTGTGATAGATCATTTTCTGTCAAGGAAGACAAAAATGCCTTTTGAACAGAATCAGATCAAGAGGTAATCTTAATCCTATTTATTTAAAGATCAAATTGACAAAAAACCCCTTTTTAGTAGCATGCTATATGAAGAAAATTACCCTTTGCCTTTGTTACATTTTTTTTGCCGATTGTAAGCTTGGGTACGAGTACAAAAATACGTTATGTTGAGTATACTTCTGTCATTGCCATAATTATAAATTATGGGATCCGTAATTATTTAAGGAATCATTCTTAACCCGAATAATCGTAACAGATTAATTTCTGAACGCAAAATATTTCACACAGGTCGATAAAACGTAGACAAAACTATTAACTTCAAGAAAACTAACTTCATTAGAGCGCCATGTCACCAACCTTGAAAGCCATTCCTTACTCCTCCGTAAAAAATATGCAAAGGCCATCAGGAATCATTCCAGAACCTTCAGATTTTATAAAAGACGGCCAGCAAGCCATCATCAAAATAGAAAAAAAAAAAGGTTGTGGGCCGAGAGGGCGATTCATAAACAACCCTCATGCAAAAAAAAAAAAAAAAAAAAAAAAAAAAAAAAAATTTAAAAAAAAAAAAAAAAAAAAAAAAGCCAGATCAGAATGAAGCCCTAAGGTCGAAATTCGAACATCGTTTAATTATGATCGTAATGAAAGCTAGTTTCTGCCAAGAGAATGTATACCCAAAGTAATTGATTGTGAAGCTTTTATAGCTAGGGCATAGTCAGTGTTTAAGCGAGGGTTCAAAAACAGAGCCCTCTCGCGGATAAATCTTCATTTGAATATTGCACGCTGACCACCAACAAAGAACCCGGAGATATGACCTTTAATCTTCCCGTCCAGACGTGAAATATTAATAGTTCTTTAAGATAACAAGCCATAATCTGTTGCTCCCTTCGGATTCTCTGAAAGTCACTCAAAAACGCTAAACAGTATCGTTCGGGCTAAGATCAACTGGCTCATGGAAGCGTCTGTCCCTACATATATACATACACGCACATAAACACACAACGAGAGAGAGAGAGAGAGAAGAGAGAGAGAGAGAGAGAGAGAGAGAGAGAGAGAGAAAGTTTCTTTTTTACTTACCATCACAGTATACCTACCTTGTTGTCAGTAGGCTACCATTGTGCCTCTCATATTTGGCTAGGTATTTGCACACCTTTAGGCGCCTTGCAGAATGTACAGTCTGTAATGATAGCTTGTTTGTGATTGTCTTGGTTAGATGCTATTACTGAATGCTGTGGGCTTTATTGTTCTACATCCTAAGCAAACTGCTATTTAATCCTCTACATTTTTTTCTGTTTTACGCTGTTGCAAAAAAAGAAACCTATTTTCGCACAATCATATATGTATTTCTATGTATGCATGTATGTATGTATATTGACCTGCTATGTATGTACGCATGTGTATTTCCCTGTTTTACCAGTGTGCGTTTATTTCCTTAGTTATAGTTGCTTAACAGGATGCCTCCAGGTATTTATATATCTAGATACGCGCACACATACATATATATAACGTGTGGTTGTTTATGATTACATAGAGACCTTACCTTACAGACCTTACAGTTCGTTCGGGTTGCCCCAGGTCCCTCAGTGTGAGGCACCTCTAATGTCTACCAGAGAGTTGCTAGTACATCTTCCGGTATATTTTGCATCTTCCAATCTTGGATGGTCTGGGATGCAGTTTAGATATTTGTCGAGCTTATTCTTAAACACATCTACGCTCACTCCTGATATATTCCTCAGATGAGCTGGCAACGCATTGAATAGACGCTGCATTATCGATGCTGGTGCGTAGTGGATTAATGTCCTGTGTGCTTTCCTTATTTTTCCTGGTATTGTTTTGGGCACTATTAATCTACCTCTGCTTGCTCTTTCTGATATTTTTAGTTCCATGATATTTTCTGTTATTCCTTCTATCTGTTTCCATGCCTGAATTATCATGTAGCGTTTCTCTTCTTCCTTTCTAAGACTAAATAATAAGTTTTAATGGGGATTGTAGTCTTTCCCGCCAGTAGTTTCAAGGTCCTTAACTTCTTCTATTCTAGCTGTAAAGGACCTTTGTACACTCTCTATTTGTGCAATATCCTTTTGATAGTGTGGGTACCATATCATATTGCAATATTCAAGTGGACTACGAACATATGTTTTATAAAGCATAATCATGTGTTCAGCTTTTCTTGTTTTGAAGTGCCGTAACAACATTCCCATTTTTGCTTTATATTTTGCCAAAAGAATTGCTATTTGATCATTGCATAACATGTTCCTATTCATCATCACACCAAGGTCTTTAACTGCTTTCCTTATTTGTGATTGCTCCATTATTAGTCCCCTATATGCATATAGCTTTCCTTCTCTGTCTCCATAATTTTTTATTGATTCAAATTTTATCAGAGTTAAATACCATCCTATTTTCCTCTGCCCAATCATATACTTTGTTAAGGTCTCTTTTGTAGAGCGTTTCCTATCTTCATCACAATTAATTTCTCTACTTATTCTTGTGTCATCAGCGAAACTACTCACTACCGAATCCTTAACATTACTGTCTATGTCTTCAATCATAATAACAAACAGTATTGCAGCTAACACCGTACCTTGTGGCACACCGGATATTACCTTGGTTTCATCCGATTTCTCATCGTTTGCAATAACTATCTGTTTTCTGTTGTGTAAAAATTCTTTTAACCATCTTCCTACTATATCTACGATATTGTGTTTTCTAATTTTCTTTGCTAATTACTATTATGGTCTACTTTGTCAAAAGCTTTTGCAAAGTCTAGATAAACCACATCTGTTTCATTTCCGCTTTTCATATTTTTGAATATGTTCTCACGGTGGACTAACAGTTGGGTTTGTGTACTTTTTCCGGGTACGAAAACCGTGTCCCTATATTTAAACAAATTATTGTTTTATTAAATGCATAATATTTTTCTCATTACCCTTTCATACACTTTTCATAATATGTGATGTTAGACTCACAGGCCTATAATTACTTGCCTCAAGTCTTGATCCACTTTTGAAAGTAGGGGTGATATATGCTAATTTGTGCTCATATAAATCTGCCTGTATCTACACTTTGTCTTAATAATATTGCAAGTGGCTTTGCGATAGAATGAACTACTTTCTTTAACAAAATAGCAGGGATTCCATCAGGCCCTGCAGCAGCTCCATTTTTAATTTCATGCCTACAGCTTAAATAATTTCACTAAATTTTCGTCCCTTACTTCTATATCATTATCTTCATTATCTATTCTAGGGGTGAATTCTCTCTTATATCGTTTCTGCCAGTATGTTGCAAATTTCCTTTTTTTTTTTTTCATTCGTTAATCTCCCTTCAATTCTCAGAGGGCCTATTTCTATTCTTCTTTTATTCATCTTCTTCGCATATGAGTATAATAGTTTGGGGTTTTGCTTGATATTTAATAGGGTTTTTTCTTCCAATTCCCGTTTTTCATTTTCTTTGATTGTATAATCTTTTGTTCTGCATTTTCTATCTTACTTTTTTTAGTTCTATCACTTTCCATGCATTTTTTTCTTTTGTAAGACCTTTTTTCCACTTTCTGATTTTCTGGAACAAGATCCTTCTGTCTCTTGGTATGCATGAATGATGTTTACTTTTCTTCTTCGGTATATATTTATCCACTATTTTCTCTAATATTTTATATAATATCTCCGTATTTACCCTTATGTCATCGCTTACGAAAATGTTATCCCAATCTTTGTTTAATTCTTCATTTATTTCTGACCATTTTATATTTTTTACTGTAGAAGTTGTATTTTCCATATCCTTCCCACTTTTTCATTTCTTGCTTATCTCTGTTTTCACTTGCTTTGGAATGAACTGTTAATTCTATGACATTATGGTCTGAAATACTTGCATTATAAACTATTATTTCTTTAACATAATTCACCTCGTTCACAAATACTAGGTCTAAAGTATTTTACTTTCTTGTTGGCAGGTGATTTATTTGTTGAAAAATGTTGTATTTCTAGTAGCATATCTAATAGCTTTTCGAATTGCCTCTTATCTTCTGCACTACTATTACTCTCTTTTTTTATATGTATAAGTACATCCACAATCTCCTATTCGTTCTTTCCATTCTACGAAAGGAAAGTTGAAGTCACCAGATAGGAGAATAGTCCAGTCCTTGTGATTTCTACCATATATCATCCAATTTTTCAATTATT
>NC_087221.1:45394909-45399909 GCF_015104395.2 Macrobrachium nipponense
TCATTGCCTCTCACTGCAGGAGCCCTCTTAAGATAGAATATACGAGGATATATTATTTGATTTTTAAATAATTATTGAAATGCGTTTAGTGATAACCTTGGATCACTGGGTCCTAGTATTCTCTGCCTTTTCTGTGTTCCTAGAGCCATATAACCTTCCTCTATATAAAAGGCTAACTTATTACATCTTTGGCAACAAGCAAATGAATTTTTCTGTTGCAAGTCAGTTCCACTTCACATTAAAAAAGTTAAAACGAGGAAAATTATTCTCGAAAACCTTTATTACTACTTTCAACCAGCAATGGACAAAAATACCTGCTGGGATGCTTTAAATGTTCCATTCTCATTTCAGGTCAACACTTCAATGAGTTTGACATTTGCGGTACTTACAAAAACCGAAAAAAAGAAGAAAAAAGACGCGATCGCAGACACACACACACACAAAACTGACACTTATAGTTAATCCTTTATTACTTAACGTAAGAAAAAAAAATCGTCGAAAATAATATCTTCATACACGAAGACGATTTAAGAAAAAATAATAATTCCTGATCTGACAGCTTATCTTCAGAGGAAATGAATCGTTCATTGTGGAATGTTTGCTTTTGCTAAGAAAATGTTCGCGAAGAAAACGTCAGTCAGGTTTTTTCCCAGAAATTGAACTTGGAGATTTGCTCTCTCACTTGCCTCACTCATAATTCTCATTACGACACACTGCCGCTTGCACCAGACAGCTAAGGTCAGTTAAACCATGTATTTAGAAGAATATGTTTGCGCATTCTTAAAAGAAGATAAGGACGTTAACCATACTAGCTAGGGTTCTTGTGCAAAGCTGCTCGAGTGACTGTAAAGTATGAGAGTTTGTAAGTGCATAAGAAGTCCTACCAACTAGCCAGTCTTCCTGGTTGGTAAAGACTGAGCTACCTTTGTACCAAGGAGAGCAGCCAACTCTTAAGAGATTGTAAAGTATGAACGCTTTTCAAGTGGATAAGAGGTCCTTGTGGCTCTTCGGAATCGGCCCCACCAACTGAAACCCTCTTCTTTTATCCGGGCTTGGAGTGACTAAAACATGAATGAGAGAGGTCTTGGTATAAACCCGGCCATGGCAATCTCACGCACGCGCAGCAGCTCGACCGAGCCCTTGTAGTATACCACAGAGCTTACGAAGGTAGTCATCCGAAGCTAGTGGGTATGCAACCCTGACCTCTTCCATTATTGGCACGTTCCCCCATTGTGGCGAGAGTGACAATATCTTCGTTTACGACTCCAATTATGGCCAATGGCACATAAAATGATGGAGCTCGGTTTTTGCTTATCGAATTCTTTCCACCCTCGCCCTCTCATGGCTGTCCGATGATAAATCATGCCGTATTTCAAAAGATAATAAAAGGCTCCTATAATTTCCTCCGGTTTTTTTACCCCTACCTGGCATGAACATACTAACGGGTTAGAGAAAGAGAAAGGGAGTTCATTCAGTTAACGACGGACTCTCAAAAATCAGCTCTCTTTTCCATTTTCTATTTCTTTTCCGTTTTCTTTTTCGTTTTTTTTTCAAAACTGAGGTTTCCCGTTCTTGAAGTAAAGGGTGAGCTTTTTTTTTTTTTTTTTACTAATTCGACTTTTTCTATAGCCACTCATATTAACTTTGGTCTAAGTTTCTTGATATTATTACAGGGTCGAAAATGTCAGAGGAATTGAAATCATATCTATATATCTATATCTATATATATACACACACACACACACACACACATATATATATATATATATATATATATATATATATATATACCCTACATATATACATATACATACACACACACACATACACACACACACACATATATATATATATATATATATATATATATATAGTATATATATATATATATATATATATATATATATATATATATATATATATATATATGTAACCATAATAATTCTCAAGCAATGCATATACTCTATGATTTGAGAAGAGAAAAACCCAAATGATAAAATGAAAACAAAATAATGTTTTTAAAGACAAAGAAAATATTATTTGTTATCTTGTAAAGTGATAATATAGCCAAAACAAACACGCGGAAAAACACGGGGAATAAAACATGAGAGGACCCTTTTAGAATACGTCTTGATAGTCGGGGGGATTTTGACAGCTACCACTTAACCCTTGCTGACCTTCTCCGTGACAAGATAAGCTAAGCTTAACAATGAATTACGACCTAATTGCAGTCGAGGGAGAAAATGAAATGAGAATGTTTAACTCTAATATACTGATGTATCTTATACGTGTTCATAATGAATGCAAGCATGTATACTTATATTTAGCCTGGCATACTTTCACACTATATGAAAGGCAGTGGAAAATGAAATGAAAATATTAAACTCTGTTGTAAAAATGTGGATTACACATTTATACAGTGAATGCAAGTGCGTATACTTACATAACCTGGCATACTTTCACTTCATATGAAAGGCAGAAGGCAAGATGATTTCCCACTAAATAAAAACGACACATCATTCCATTTCTGTGCTGGTTGCTTACAAGATAGATACGTATCTGTACAACGAACACAACCATGTATACTTATATACTTATATACCCTGGCATACTTTCAATCTATATTGAGAGCAGAATGCAAGATTTCTTACTTATTAAAAATAATACAACACTTTACCCGTGAGCAGGATACTTAAACGATATCAAAAAAGGTGTTGTCTTATACTGAGAATCATTTAATCCATTCTGACGCTCGTACAAACTTTTCAAATATCATACTGTCATTCTTAAAGGATTGTTCATTATAGACTAAGAGCTGACGCCTCCCTAGTTAATTGCTCCAAGCCATCATGATAAAAGTTGACTTTCATTATTTATTTACCCAAGATTTCGCGTCGCTTGTTTTTAGATTAGGCACCAACTCTTCTTGACCCCAGTCACTCATCAGATACATGAACAGTTTCGAAAGGGTTGTTGTCCACAATTAAAGGACTTTCTGCAAGGGAAACTTGAACTACCACTTTCTAAACTCTCACATTTCTTCATTGAAATGACATTTCCCAAATAATAATAATGATAATAATAATAATAATAATAATAATAATAATAATAATAATGATAATAATAATAATAATAATAATAATAATAATAATAATAATAATAATAATAATAATAATAATATAATAATAATGATAATGATAATAATAATAATAATAATAATAATAATAATAATAATAATAATAATAATAATAATAATAATAATAATAATACAATGCGCAACTGGAATACAATACTTACAAGCTTTGGAATAAAACTAGCAGAGGTTAATATCAGGAGAGGGATCTTCCTTGGCGACACTCTGTCCCCACTACTCTTCGTAGTAGCCATGATTCCCATAACAAAAGTACTGCAGAAGATGGATGTTGGGTACCAACTCAAGAAAAGAGGTAACAGAATTAACCATCTGATGTTCATAGACGACATCAAGCTGTATGGTAAGAGCATCAAGGAAATAGATACCCTAATCCAGACTGTAAGGATTGTATCTGGGGACATTAGGATGGAGTTTATTCAGAAAAATGCGCCTTAGTCAACATACAAAAGGTCAAAGTAACAAGGACTGAAGGGATAAAGCTACCAGATGGGAGCAACATCAAACACATAGATGAGACAGGATACAAATACCTGGGAACAATGGAAGGAGGGGATATAAAACACCAAGAGGTGAAGGACACGATCAGGAAAGAATATATGCAGAGACTCAAGGCGATACTCATGTCAAAACTCAACGCAGGAAATATGATACGAGCCATAAACACATGGACAGTGCCAGTAATCAGATACATCGCAGAAATAGTGGAATGGACGAAGGCAGAACTCCGCACCATAGACCAGAAAACTAGGAAACATATGACAATATACAAAGCATTACACCCAAGAGCAAATACGGACAGACTATACATAACACGAAAGGAAGGAGGGAGAGGACTACTAAGTATAGAGGACGGCATCAACATCGAGAACAGAGCACTGGGGCAATATCTGAAAACCAGTGAAGACGAGTGGCTCAAGAGTGCATGGGAAGAAGGACTGATAAAAGTAGACGAAGACCCGGAAATATACAGAGACTGGAGAAGGACAAACAGAACAGAGGAATGTCACAACAAACCAATGCACATACAATACATGAGACAGACTGAAGAGGGGAGAGCTCAAGAAGGAAACTGAAGGAATGATAGCACAAGATCAGGCTCTAAGAACCAGATATTTTCAAAGAACAATAGATGGAAATAACATCTCTCCCATATGTAGGAAGCGCAATACGAAAAATGAAACCACAAACCACGTAGCAAGCGAATGTCCGGCACTTGCACAGAACCAGTACAAAAAGAGGCATGATTCAGTAGCAAAAGCCCTCCACTGAAGCCTGTGCAAGAAACATCAGCTACCTTGCATTAATGAGTGGTATGAGCACCAACCTGAAGGAGTGATAGAAAACGATCAGGCAAAGATCCTCTGGGACTATGGTATCAGAACAGATAGGGTGATACGTGCAAATAGACCAGACGTGACGTTGATTGACAAAATCAAGAAGAAAGTATCACTCATTGATGTCGCAATACCATGGGACACCAGAGTTGAAGAGAAAGAGAGGGAAAAAATGGATAAGTATCAAGACCTGAAAATAGAAAAAGGAATGATATGGGACATGCCAGTGGAAATTGTACCCATAATCATAGGAACACTAGGCACGATCCCAAGATCCCTGAAATGGACTCTAGACAAAGTAGAGGCTGAAGTAGCTCCAGGACTCATGCCGAAGAGTGTGATCCTAGAAACGGTACACATAGTAAGAAAAGTGATGGACTCCTAAGGAGGCAGGATGCAACCCGGAACCCCACACTATAAATACCACCCAGTCGAATTAGAGGACTGTGATAGAGGAAAGAAAATTAATTATTATTATTATTATTATTATTATTATTATTATTATTATTATT
>NC_087221.1:45409909-45449909 GCF_015104395.2 Macrobrachium nipponense
ATTCGAAGGGCAAGAGAGAGAAGACTGCCCGGCATCAGGATGATTTGAGCGGTGCCGTAAGGCGTCTTACGAAGGTTACCTTCGGCAGGTAGTTCTTTTCTCCTGCTCCTGCTCCTGTTGCTCCTGCTGTAGTAAGCGGCAATGGTGCTGGGGCAAGGGCTAGTCGCCGGAAGGTGAATTGCTGAATAGTGAATACTGATACTGAATTCTTTTACGGGTGAATTGAATGAGGAAGTAAGTACCGATCTTTGAAGGTAGCATGGACACTTAAAAGTTATGAGGTAGCTGCCCACATACACACGCGCACACACACGTATATACACTCACACACAAGTATGATCATAAACACAGTATGCACGCGCATACATAATATGTAAATACATACACATCATATGTATGTGCATATATATATATATATAATATATATATATATATATATATATATATATATATATATATAAATGATGTCTCTGAATCACGTAGAAGACATTAAAACCATTTTATGCTTATGCAGTGGTTTCGAGCTCCCAAAGCTCAGCATTCCGAAGTAACCTAATAAAAGAGCGCTTTTGCAGTTCATTTAATCATGGGATAAAGAGGTCGAAGCAATATTATTAATAGATGAGGCAATGGCGCTTACATGAGTATAAACTTGGGGAAAGCACATATAACTCTAGTGTGAAGCACACAGCAATAAGAAACAAGTATTTACAAGCAAATACATTCACGCAAATACACTTGCACACGCACATCTATACGTACGTACACATCATATATATATATATATATATATATATATATATATATATATATATTATGTATATGTATATATATATGTATTATATATTATATGTATAATATATATATTATATATATATAATCTATATATATATATATAATATATAATTATATCTAATAAATGTATATATACATACACACATATATTTATATACATATATATATATATATATATATATATATATATATATATATATATATATATATATATACATGCATACCATATACAAAATCTTAGGAGGACGGCTTTGATAAGCCAATGAACTTTTATTCTATTTTTTTTTTCAAAAGCATTCTTCCGACTGCCTATTATCCCTCGCCCAAGGTTTCGATTCCAATCAAAGGTACATTTAATTAATTGGAAGCAGCAGTTAAAGGGTGTTTTCCTTTGCTTGGACACCGGCCATAAAGTGAAGGGTTGCAAGCAAAGGCCAGCCTCATACTACATTCTAAAGGCTCCGTCTAATTAACCCCCTTTACTGTTGATGTAATAGACTCGGTTCGTATTATGCAAAGTTCATGGCCTTGTTAGAGATCGCAAATTAATGCTTGCATAAATTACGGTAGTTACTCCTCTCCGGCGCCCCCCCCCCCTCTCTCTATAATGGCTGGCTAGTTATTCTAAAACATTCACAACACAACAAAGGGTCTCTCTCCCGAGAGCCTTTCCCTTTATTTAAAGGTATAAAGGACGTCGGGGCCTTGCCGAGCATGTATATATATATATATATATATATATATATATATATATATATATATATATATATATATATATATATATATATATATATATATATATACATATATATATATATATATATATATATATAAATATATATATATATATGTAGAATCTACTGGTCATTTTTACCAGATACATATGAAATTGTAATAGCCCCAATGTCCTCTGAACTTCTCAAATTCTTTTGCTCTTTTTTGGATACGCTTGTTACTACAAAGAGTTTGAAGTTGGAGCTCAAGGCTTTGTTGTGACAAGCGGATCCAAAAATAAGTAAAGTTAAGAGGGCATTGTAGTTATTACACTCATTACATATATATATATATATATATATATATATATATATATATATATATATATATATATGTGTATATATATATATATATATATATATATATATATATATATATATATATATATATATATATATATATATATATATGTATGGATGTATATTTATATGCTATGTTAGTTGACCCAATTATGAGATAAAACCAAAAAGCTTTACTATACTTAACTACGCAACAAGCGGCATACACAGAAAGGAGTAGAGACAAATTTAGGGCATGTGTGAAAGCAGAATAGCAAAGAAAAAGGTCATCACTAGTACGAGAAAACAGATACAAATCCAGTACATTCTCCGAGTCTTCGTGAAGAATGTCTTGAATTAAACTCAACACGGCCCAAAAAGTCAGCAAATAAGTTTTTTATTGAAGAGGCTGGGCAGAGGGTTTAAAAGTGCATTCAAAAAGCAAAAAGAGAAAAGAAAGTAGCTCACACATTACACAGAGCTGACGTGCGAGATGAATGAGGGTGATAATCTAAGAGAGATAAGGTGGCAATGTGATGCAGATGATATAGAACAAGTTCTGAAAGAGAGTGAGAGAATAAAAGGTTTTGCGAGATTGCGACCTCAGGTAAAGATGGTCCGGAAGACTGCCGAGGCCAGAAGGGGGGGTCAAATGGAATTCTGGGTAACATTACGCCAATAAGGAAATGCTTACTGAGGCAGTAAAATAGCAGTAAAACGCAAGACTGAGAACTTTCATAGATATTGTAATTATATGTATTATTACAATACATTAGCTAAACACTTAGCTTGGAGTTAAAACTGCTTTGTAGTAATGAATTAATTGATTGATGGCTACGTGAAATTTAAGCTGTCAAGCCAAGCACTGGGGTAAATTCAGCCATTCAGCTCTTAAGATAGTGAAAAAGAGTTGGAGTAATTGGACAGCAAGATAAAGAGCTCTAGGAAACACATAAATGAAATCTAAAAATCTAAAAGAGGAACTTGGAGATAACCCCCACATAATAAGAGTTAGAGGTGCTGGACAGCCAGATAGCAAGATCGAAGGGAGGAAACGGGGATGGAGGTAAACTTAAAAGGAAACAAGCTTTTGGTTTTGATCATAAGGGACCCTCTCTTCTGAGAGTCTTGTTGGTGAAGGAAATATGTTCTACCAGTGACAAGTTAGAGGGTTTACGAATAGAAGGATCAGAGTATCACCCAGCGATTATTATCTGTGGAGGATTGAATCATCAAGATATCTTGGATAAAGGAATTTATGTTTTATGCTTTTGTATATCTAGTGACGTTTAAAAAAAAAATAAACACAAAATATTGAAGAGATAAGAACAAAGTAAGAGAGAGAATAGTTTGGCTTTCATTTTATCATGTCTTTTAAAACTATTATAATATTTAAAATATTCACCCCACTAATTTTCTGTGAAAGCAAAGCAGAAAAAAAATCAGATTAGTATGTAACTGTGAATAAAAAAAAAAGTGTTTCAGCATACTAGTAAATTAAAAGTGAATTTTTTTTCTTCTCTCCAATAATAAACTATACAGCAGAAAGACAAAAATAAAATCTTATCATTATATGAAAAAAAAAGTTAAGGTTTTTCGGTATACCACTATAGTAAAAGGGATTTTTTTTTTATTCAGTTGTAACAAGAAACTCCCACGAGCTTACGGTACATCCTGGACGAGCCTTAATACCTGCAGGGAAACTATGGCCAGTAAACTGAATAACAATGCAGCTGCATTGGACAGCTTCCCCCCCTCTATGTTTAAAAAAAAAGAAGTCTCGGTGCACAAACCCACTTATGCGGATAACCTCAAAGACATTAGCTATTGAAATTTTTTTGTATGGCGCTGTTGCTGATTTTTGCATTGAATGAGTTGATGGGCTAAGTTTCTAATATTATATATATATATATATATATATATATATATACAAACACACACACACACATATATATATATATATCTATATATATATATCTATATATCTATATATATATATATATATATGACGTGCGTGTCTATGAACTTTCTCGATCTCAGAAATTTATTGTCAGACCCAGAGAATTCCGACCTTTGGAATGTTCGGTTGTTCTTTGCTTGTATTTTCTTACGATTAAGAAAGTTCATTAGACTTGCACGTATTATTATAAATAATTATATAGTATATATATATATATATATAATATATAAATATATAATATATATTATATATATATATAGAACGAATTTAAGTAGGCATAAGGAGAAACCTAACTAGGGTGTTGCTCCGAATTCTTTTCAGAAATTTATGTTAATCCCAGAGAATGTCAGACCTTTTGGAAGTCCGGTGTCTTTGCTGTATTTTCTACAGAGTTAAGAAAGTTCATAGACTTGCACGTCATATATTAAATATATATAATATACTATTATATATAATATATATATACTATATATATATATACTATATATATATATTATATTTAATATATTGACGTGCAAGTCTATGAACTTTCTTAATCTGTAGAAAATACAGCAAAGACACCGACATTCCAAAAGGTCTGGAATTCTCTGGGATCTACATAAATTTCTGAAAAGATTCGGAGCAACCACTAGGTTAGGTTTCTCCTTATTGCCTACTTAAATTCGTTCTCCTCTTCCATGACTTCCGCATATCTGATGCTTGACATTTGCCTGGGAGAAAGATCAGAAGCGGGGTCCCCATAAATATTCATTTTGAAATTTCACTCGCCTCCTGAAAATAGGTATCCAAATATTTTCTATTGCATTTATATTTTTTCATAGTTTTGTTTTTCTTTACATTAATATTTTGTTGATACTGGTCGCATTCAGTCTCAAAAGCGATGTCCTTGCATGCGTTCAGTTGCTAAAAGAGAGAGAGA
The DNA here is from genome assembly GCF_015104395.2 of Macrobrachium nipponense. Lineage (NCBI taxonomy): Eukaryota > Metazoa > Arthropoda > Malacostraca > Decapoda > Palaemonidae > Macrobrachium > Macrobrachium nipponense. The sequence continues at coordinate 45,414,636 of NC_087221.1, forward strand.
GAGAGAGAGAGAGAGGAGAGAGTAGCGTGGTAATTTGCCTTGAAAATAATTATTAAATTATCTCTGAATCAGAGTCATACTGACAGAATTAATGAGTCTTGCTCTTTATAAAAAAAGAAAAAAAAGAAGACTAAATGGTAACTAAGGTTCTTTTGATCCGTTGTACTACAAAGGTTTAAAAAATGCAGTAACAGGGATTATATGAGACCCAAGTATATACTTGGCTCATGGCTCAGGCACACTCAGTCAGTCTAAAAAACATTAAATTACTTCGTATCCATACATGGGTCTAGGACTTCCGCAAGATCCTTCAAAAAAAGAGAAAATAAATAAATAAAAACTAACAAATAAATATAAATTAAGCCACAAAGAATATGCTTGAAAACGAAGCCATAACTCATTTCATAAATGAGAAAGTGAATTTATATATATATATATATATTTATATATATTATATTATATACTATATATATATTATATATATAGAATGTGAGTCATGGCCAAAGATGTACCAAGACCGTGGTTAATGTCAGAATCAGCTGATGATACGATCTCGGTAATTATGAAAATCAGCTGTCTGCAGAAAGAACGAGCCCCGGAATATATTAATCCCACGACCAGCGAGTCACTTTTCCTACCAAGTGGTAAACGAGAACGGGGAAATCAGAAGAGAGAGAGAGAGAGAGAGAGAGAGAGAGAGAGAGAGAGAGAGAGAGAGAGAGAGAGAGAGAGAGGGGGGGGTGATGTAATGGTTTTCAGTCGTCGCATGTTCCTCTAGAAAAAAAAACTGCAAACTTTAAACGACTTATATGTTCAATTTTGATCGATTCATTTGGCTGATAGCTAGATACTGCACAGTAGCAAATAAACTTAACAGCTACTTCAAGGCAGTTGTTCTCAATCTTGTCGCATGAATATATATACTATATATATACATACATACATATGTATGTGTGTGTTTGTGTGCGTGTGTATGTGTTAACATTAGAGTAGACACACTGATAAAAATTCTAAGAACACTTCTGCAGACTTTTGTTATTTTTTCTTTTATTTTTTTCTTTATAAAAGTTCATAAGGGATGTTCTAACCAAGACAAAATTCATGACAATCTTGCTTAACCCCTAGGCACTGTCTGAGGTAAGCCAATTAGTTTGAGGATCACTGCTAAAAGGGTTTGTGGCCTTTCTGATAAATGACGAAACCCCGTAATCTAACCAAAACTCTTCCTTCATCTCGGAAAAGAGAGATTTAGAATAGAATGAAAGAGAAATTTCTTGCAGTACAGCAAGGGTTGTCAAGTGGCGTCCTCTGTACGGTTATTGGAACCAATTGGGTAAATCAGACATATACAGATTACGTACATAGAATTCATTCACAAAGATACAATACGTACTGTAATCAATTACCTAGACAATTCACTACGTTTAAAGTATTGAAAATCACAGTCAGAAAGCAACGTAAAAATAATTGCCTGAAACATTTCCCGCCCTCCGTAAGCTCCCTCGATAATTGTTGCCGAAGATGGCGCCCTCTGTGACCTCTCCCTCGTGCCCCGAACCCATTAAGAACGAGCGAGTGCCCCCTCGGGGTAATTGCGAGAAGGCGCTCCTCAACGCCACCTTTGCTACCCGGACACCGCAACGTCTCCGCAGTGGCGGAGACCCACGCGTTCGATGGCAACACCGGCGCGTGCCGCTACAGGATGTGACGTCACGTCTTCCCAGTTAGTTCAGCTTGGGCCCTTTGGAAATCTAAACAAAAGAGCGCTTACTCGGCTATGGGTCTACTTCATTGTGGCGGGTTTCTGGATTCACTGTGGCGATTAGATTATTACGTCACGCAGAGAATAATAGAGTGGGGGAAAAATGGGATAAAATACGAATAAAGAATGTCATTCAGAGGTAGTATTCGAGGTATTTGCGGAATTACGATAATGACTGGTGTATTGTATACAAAACGAGAATTGCTTATTTTACCCAGCTAAAAAAATGTGGTGTAATGTTCGTGACGAATACGAACTAGATGTCTATTTAAAGAAAATTAATTCCATATTTGTTTGTACTTTAACTAGTTTGTTGTAAAGATTTTATATTTCAGGGGGGCTGCAAATTATTGCAAAATGATTTATCTTTTTACTAATTATGTTTTAAGGACATGATAGTCAAGCCACTATCAATATTTTTTAATTAAACAAGATTCAAATGTACTGATGAAACAGCCTGAACGTATGGATTCGACAGTGTACAAAATCTTTTTGTAAAGAACTTTACGCAACTTTAAGTACGTATATTTGGAAAGATCGAGATTCGGAAGGCATTATAAAACCATAAATGAATCTAAAGAGTTGATTGTGTCTCGAAGCAATCGTTTTCTGGGGAATGATATATTTGGTATTACGAACATTGTCAAAGGAAATTGCTCTGTTCTCTTAAATGCCAATACTGTGCTGTAAGCAAATTTAAGTCGAGATCCGTTTATCTGTCCAGCAGTCTCATATATATAGATATACACCACACTACAACCTACATCACGATACCCTGATATCCAAGACGTAACTACGTAGATATCCTTCCTTAAGACGCGCACATTCTCCTTGCATGATTTGGATGAGAGAAAAAAAGAATAAACTAAAAACAAAACAACACCTGCTCTTCTAAACGCTGGTGTGTGTGGAAGTTCCCATTATTAATATATAACGCAGGCTTCCGTCATTTCCTGACCCAGTAACTCCTTGAGTCCCACATGCTTTCGTTCACGAACCTGTGAATTAAGTGCAAGAACCCGGGCCGTTCAGCAATCAATTACGAACGAAGCTTTACGGAATGAAGAGCCAACAATTGGTTTGCTGTGAAAACCGCGAGCAGGTGCGTTCGCCTAGGAAGATGATTGCAGTTTGGGCGGAAGAAACGAACGCCTCCGAAGAAATGCGACGGTCAAAGGTGAGCTGAAGAGACGGTCTTTAGCGGTTACTGAACGCGCGATCAATAGCATTCACTGTTCGGTAATGGTAAGTAGTAGCGTATAGTGTTTTGATATACTTAGCTCAAGCCGACCATCACGGATATTACGACACCAATTCATAAAAGCAAATTAAATCAGATGATATACGAAACCATAATAGCAAAGAAAATCAAATGTTATACAAAACCATAATAGCAAATAAAATCAAATGCTATACGAAACCATAATAGCAAATAAAATAAAATCAAATGCTGTACGAAACCATAATAGCAAATAAATTCAGATGCTATACGAAACCATAATAGCAAATAAAACCAAATGCTATACGAAACACAAGAAAGACAAAAAAAAAACATGAAAAAACTCATATGTTTCTATTTAAGTTCTTGGCTATATTTGAGAGACATCCTGCACACAAACACCCACCCAAGAGCCCGGACAGCTGGTGCGAGATTCACTAGTGGGTCACAGTGAGACCCGGAGGAAGCCAGGACAGTGAGTCTCACTTCAATATTTGCTCAGAAAAAAAAAAGGAAGACAGAAAGATTCCATATCGATTCCAACCAATACAAACTCGGCTCGAACACGCTTGTTGCCATTGTCGAACTGACAACCGGAATCCCTTTGCTCCATCCAGCTGACATTCAGTCAGCATCTAAAACATGGGCGAGATAAAATAAAGAATTGAGTCAAGAGAGAGAGAGAGAGAGAGAGAGAGAGAGAGAGAGAGAGAGAGAGAGAGAGAGAGAGAGGCTAACTTCTTTGATATATCCATTCAATTCCTTACCGTCCAAACCGGGGGCCCCCGTTCATGCAAGATGTGAGAGGTCGTAAACACGGAAACTTACTTAGGCTGAGAATATAGGTGGGGCCATCGTAAATCGTTACCTGTTCCCCGTTATGGGTGGATCAACAATTCGAACGTCCTTTTTGGGGTAAAGGGAGTCAACAAACTTTTCAATATATCTGCTCATAAATCTGATGGAATATCCTTGAGGAGTAGTTTCTGTTCGAATTTTTAGGGTGATGTTAATCTTTCATTACCCCAGAGCCTTGTGTTATCTGTTTTATTTCTGACTTTATCTGATGTCAGAGGGCTAAATAAATCTGATAGTTTGAAAGGAAGACCAATGCAGATTTAAAGGGTAAGTAAATCTGACAATTCAAAAAAGAATATTAACGTAGAACTGGCTGAATTGCTCCCGTAACCACGAATGCAGAAGTGCATCGTAAGACACTACATAAACTGGTTAGGCTAAGTAAATTGACAATTTGGAAGGAGATTAATAAATGAAGATTTGAAGGCTAAGTAAACTGACAATTCGAAAGGAGATTAATGAAGATTTGAAGGCTACGTAAATTGACAATTCGAAGGTAGATTAATGAAGATTTGAAACCTCAGTAAATTTGACAGCTCAAAACGATGATTAAAGTACACACAAATCTGCCCAGGCGAAGAGGACTCCTCCAGTCGTGTCCGGCATCGTAGTGCCTATTACTTGTTGCGCTCTCGTCTGAATCAACATTCCTAGACGTGGTATCAATAAACACAAGTATGTTCAGTGTACCCGGGATGTCCAGACGACTCTTACCTCACCTTGCTCACGAAGTTTTGTGGTTTTTATGTCTCAATTACCTAAGCTTCAGTTCAGATCGGCTCGTCGTGTTTAAGCCACTCGTTCTGGGATAAGCAGGAGAACACCCTGCGCTGGGAGTGTCTCTTGGCGCCTCCTGAAGTACAAGCACTAGCTCGGCAATTCTTGTTGGGTTCTTCTATTTTTTTTTTAATTTATCTTCCATTCTTTTTGCATGCGTAGATGAGTTGCTTGCAAGAGGTGAAGGTTGAAAAAGGAGTGGGTAACGGGTTAAAATAGAACTGTATATATATATATATATATATCTATATATATATATATATATATATATATATATATATATATATATATATTATCTATATATATATATATATTATATCTATATATATATATGTAGGTACATACATGAGTATATATTTTATCATATATGTATCATATATATATATATGAATATATATATATATATATATATATATATATATATATATATATATATATATATATATATATATATATGTAGGTACATACATATGTATATTATATTTATCATATATGTATCCATATATATTATATATGTAATATATATATATATATATATATATATATAATAATATATATATATATATATATATAGATATATATATATATAATAAATATATATACATATTTAGGCCAAAGGCCAAGCACTGGGACCTATGAGGTCGTTCAGCGCTGAAATGTAAATTAACACTAAAAGGCTTGAAATATGTAACAGGATTAAAACCTCAAAGCAGTTGCACTATGGATCAAATGTTAGGAGAAGGTGGAAAGTAAAATGGGAAGAAAGAGAATATGTGAGGAGGTACAGTAAAAGGAACGAAAGGGGTTGAAGCTATATAGGGGTCAAAGGCACGCGGCAAATAATCTTAAGTAATGCTTACAGTGCACTGCATCAGGTCCACTGACGGCACTACCCCCCTACGGGGAACGGCTTTCTGTGCACCTGTAATAGGGAGATACAACATTTCCTGCCCCTTTGAGGCCGAAGTCATCGAGATCTCTTGGAAGCCGGATGGAAGTTACCCCAAGTCCTTTTGTCCAGGAATCTGATCCCCTTAAGCCACCCCGTCTTTGTTACCTCTCGGAATCAAAACGCCCCCAGGGTCGCCAAAAAGGTGGCGGCAGTGGTGGGATCCGAACGTTTAATATTAGGAAGCAAATAGGATCTGTCTAGAGAGCTTCCGAACAATGGGTTCTATGACAGGGGGATTATGGTTTATGTATCTGAGTGAGAATACAGTCTCTCTCTCTCTCTCTCTCTCTCTCTCTGGTTTTACCAAGTCGTAGGATGAGCGTTTATAGTAGGAAGCAAATAGGATTTGTCTAAAAGAGCTCCCGAACAATAGGTTCTATGACTGAGGGGATTGTGGTTTATGGCTTATGATGTTTGAGAATACTGTGTCGGTGTCCTCTCTCTCTCTCTCTCTCTCTCTCTCTCTCTCTCTCTCTCTCTCTCTCTCTCTCTCTCTCAGGTTTTAAAAAGTTGGGGGGATGAAACCAGTTTATGCTGTTTAGGGATTAGTAAGGGGAGACGAACTGGTTTAGGGTAATCGTACCACACCGCACTGACATTAACGTACCACTGACATAAGGACCGTAATGCCTTGCCAAAGGACTTTCATTCATCTTGTCGGAGAAACAAACGGACATGGGCCCAATGGAAGATGAGAAGAACAGCGCCTAATCCTGGAGGAATGACTCACGAATGAATATTTTGTTTTGTTTTGTTTTCTTTTATTATACAAATCTCAGTCGACTATTCGGTTACTGAGAAAGGATATTGGATGAAGCGAGGATATTCATTCTCTCTCTCTCTCTCTCTCTCTCTGCTCATTTTCATCGTGTTATGTATGGAGAGAGACGTCACTAAATCGTTCAAGACTTAAATTTGTTCATTACCGGTCCACATAGTCCTGAGCCTGAGGTTGATTGAATTGGATGTTAAATATTTGTGGCTTAATTTCGATAAATATATAAATATTTCACTGTGTGCGAAAAAATGATTATATATGCATGGATGTATATATATAAATGTATATCTATCTACCTATCTATATATAGGTATAATATATATGATATATATATATATATATATATATATATATATATATAATATTATATATATAGATATATATATATATACATACATACATCATAATTTGTAATGCTTATTTACTCGTATTTCATGATTTCTGTAACTACACTGCTCCAATATTTTTTATCTTCAGTAGCTTTCAGGTTCTTAATTTCTGACTTGTTTTGGTAACGAAAACCAACTATAACTGGTCCAGTATAGACAAGACTCCACTACTCTCATCTCTATATATAAAAAAATATAAGTTTAATATTGCTCAACATTCTGATGAACTGGAGTTAGTGTATGCAATACAGAAGTGGCAATTAGCGTCATGGTTGGTGCCCCCTGGGTTAAAAAGTAACAGAATCTCTTTGCTGTTTTAATTGCTGCAAATACTCTCTATTAGTCTTTGCTCCACCCCAGTAACTTTGGATTTCGTTATCTCTCTCTCTCTCTCTCTCTCTCTCTCTCTCTCTCTCTCTCTCTCTCTCTCTCCTGGTTCTATTCTCCGTGTATTTTAATACATTCTATCTATTTATTAATTGATTGATTATTATTTTCAATAAGTGACATATCTTTTTGATGTTTCCTTTTACCTCATCTTACTTCTTCCTTATGGAGACCATATTCTTAGGAAGCTTGAATTTCAAGTCAAGTGGCCTCTGTAGGCTTGTTCCATATGAATAGGGTTCATCTTCTGAATAATAATAATATTTCTCTCTCTCTCTCTCTCTCTCTCTCTCTCTCTCTCTCTCTCTCTCTCTCTCTCCTGAGTCTATTCTCCTTGCATTTGAATACATTCTATATATTAATTGATTGATTATTATTTTTAATAAGTGCCATATCTTTTTTTCTGTCAGTGGCCCCTTTGGTGGGCTTGTTCCTTATGGATAGGGTTCATCTTCTGAATAATAATAATAATATCTATCTCTCTCTCTCTCTCTCTCTCTCTCTCTCTCTCTCTCTCTCTCTCTCTCTCTCTCTCTCTCTCTCCTTCCTGATTCCCAAGAGTGAGGGAGCAATCAAGGTTCTCCAGCGAACACCAAGAGCGATCTTTTTAATTATGGGATAACATTACAAGAAATTGATAATTACCCTCCGTATTACTTAATAACATCCCTTGTTCAACACTCGTGTCATGTGAAACCATGACTCGTAGAGGAGGTCGCCCTCGTCTCCTCGTCTGTTGTGAAATCACTTATTAAGGGCTGCTGCTCAAGCGAGAGATGACTCGAGATGGCATAAGGCCCGCTTAATTTGACGATTAAAAAAACAAGAAAAAAACTACGGCAGCAATAAATAGTTGCGAAAGATTCGTCGTTTTTTTTTTGTGTCTCGTCTAATGACGGGTAATTCGTTAAATGTGTTTGCTCGGTGTTCGTTTTGGGATGGCGAAACAAATTAGGTGTTGTTGTGATTAATTTCTCTCTCTCTCTCTCTCTCTCTCTCTCTCTCTCTCTCTCTCTCTCTCTCTCTTCATGAACAGAGAAATTGAATCTTCTGATACCAGACCTATTGCAGGATACACTGCACTACAGAGAAAATGAAACTTCTGATAACTGACTTATTGCAATGATACATTGTACTACAAAGAAAATGAAGCCTCAGATACCTAAGTCATTGCATGAATGCATTACGCTAAGAGAGAATGAAGCCTCAAATAGCCAGTCATAGCATGAATGCATTACACTAAGAGAAAATGAAGCCTCAGATACCCAAGTCATTGCATGAATGCATGGCACTGGTCTCATTAACTGGTGATTTTATAATAGGGCTTAAGAATCGAACTCAATAAAACTCAATAAACATTGCAAAAGGAAAATCAGCTGAATATTAGGAGTGAGTGAGTGAATGCCTTGCCTTTATGCTTAACAAATCCAGGTAGTAACTAATCCCTTAATACGCTAGGATTAGTTTTGGGGAGGTTGGTTAAGCCATGGGTTACGCCCCATGGCCGAAAATGTCTCTTCTTGATTACCACGTTACGCTCACTCACTCATTCACCTCTTTTGCGTTTCGGGTCTCATTTTGACCCATTTTTAGTCCCACCAGATTCTTAAGATATTCTACAAGTCAAGTCATATCGTCTTAAATTGATATACCTAATGAAATCTACCAATTGGCCGGTGGCAACCCATCCAAGTACTTACCACAGTCAAAATTGCACGTACCTTTACCGACAGCTATGTGGCAATGTGCTACAGATGCGTTGCTGTCACGGATCATAATCATCATTAGCCTGTATCACAAAATGTGATCAGTGAATATTCTAGCCGATTACTGATTTGGAACGATAAAAAGAAACTGGAATATTCGATTCCCGTTTTCTCTGGAATCCCATTCGTATGGTTGTTAAGCTTTTTTATTCACGGAATAATTGGCGATAATTTTGGTTACCAGCGGGATGTGAGTAAAATCATGAAATACGTAAATAATACAGGGAGCAGATGGAAATCAGTACTTGATTCATTGATAACTAATATTCAATAGAAAATTGGATAACATTTAAATTTAATAGAATAGCAATAACATTGAAATTAACAGAAAATGTGATAACACTTAATATTCAATAGAAATAGTGATAACATTTAATGCTAACAGAAAATATAACCACATTTAAATTTCATAGAAAATGTGATAATGTTTAAATTTACTGGAAAAAATGCTTTATTTCCTAGTTGTCAAATATTAAGGAGCGAATACTGCACAGAAGCTCTCGGATCGGAATGAGCCCCGGGCTGAAAACCTCACCAGTTTTGAAGAGAGCATCTAGAAACCCCCACAATCCCTCACGAGGAATGATTTTGGAGCCGCCTTTGAGTCTCATACCGTGCATGAATTTATCGAATATTTTGCAGCCCCCGATTCTCTTAATTATTGGAGGCGCTTGATCCAAGCCGCCAGTCTTAGCCAGGATTTCGGGTTTTTGCGTTGGTAATTACATCCGAGAATTTAGAGACAGTAACTGGTTGCGAGAAATTCAATTAATCCGGCTAGAAGTATTCCCGTGGGGTCCTCTAGTCACTTTTCGTTTAATTTTGCGCCGAGGTCAGTTTCACTTTGGTGCAGATCGGATTTACATAAGTACCATGGGGGGGAAAATGGTATTCTCAAGAAAAATTTCCAATTTGAAAGTGTTAGTTATCTCTGGTAATGAGCTTTTTGTTCAGAGGTATGGAAACATCCTACAAAATTACCACAATAAAAGGTCTTTGCCCTTCAGTTGGTGAATTAAAGAGCGTTTATCAGTCAAAGAACCAATATCTCTAAAATATCATACCTGCTTGCAATGCAATTTTGACTTCCTCGCTGTAAGATCGAGAGCTAAAGTTCAGAGGAATTCATTGCCAAATCGCGATTTTTATTCTTTACTATTCCTTAATATTATAATACAAGTTTTTATTTTTTCCCCAAAGCATAAAATTGAGCTCCTGCCTATTAAGAATGACCAAGACAGTAGCTAAGTATCTTGTGAGTAAATGGGTATCTTTACGGTGTTCCGTCAGTATTTACTAAATAATATGATAGAGACGCAGATAGACTGAAAGATGCAGGGTAATGGATAAGAGAGAGAGAGAGAGAGAGAGAGAGAGAGAGAGAGAGAGAGAGAGAGAGAGAGAGAGAGAGAGAATGTTTTGACGATGTCAAAGTAGCAATGAAAACCTAGGATTAACACATTTACTTTCAGGCTACAGAAATCGATCGGTCGCAATTAAAGATCAATAGTTTTGGACGCAGATACAAATGCTAGTAAAATAAATCCACTCCATTGTGGTGGTTTCTAACAGTTACTTAAATCATTTGTTATACATCGATGCATGATATCTCTAAGGACATGACTTTCTCAAAACATTTGTAATAAGAGTCGTAAATTTAACCCTATATAAAATCTGGCATTCATTGTTGTGGTATGCATTGGCATATACAGAGAGCACGCATACTTTACAGTCGTATGGGCATGTGCATATTAATCACGGGCATGCAGGCATGCAATAACGATTTTTCAATTGCTAGAGAGGTCATGCGGAAACTAGGTATGTACTGATATTCAATAACTGACTAATCCATTACAACAGGTTACCTGTCATTCCTTGGACGAGTCGAATACCAGTGTCAAGCCGTTCATATAATTTCGTTTTTAAATGAACATCTTTGACAGATTTAAATGTATGGCAATAAAATGTCCCCTTTATGACTAGTTCGGTCATGTGCGGAGTCAGATAACGCTATCTTCGGTCAGGTATTGAATGGTGACCGAGAAACTTCCCTTTTGCAATTGTGTGAATGTTTGTGCGCTGTAACTAATATTTAATCAGTGACCTGTTACTGAATGATTAATTGAGGCCATTACCTTTAGCCAAACTATTTTAACTAGCCAACTAACTCATGTGTTTATTCAGTGCAACATTTATGCACGAGTTTGTGTGCTTTCAGCGAATTTAATTTCACGCTTCGGGGCCCTCGCTGATACTAACAATGCTGTTGCTAATTATGGGAAGCGAAACAACAATTAGCTGGTTGTTGCAAACGGGAGGGGGGTGGGGGAGAGGCCGGGGGGTGGGGTTGGGGATGGGGAGCGGAGAGTGGGTGGGTTTCGGTGCAAGTCAAAAATTGGAAAAATGTGAGCTGACGTGAAACGGGAGATCCTGACATTTGGTTTTCACGTTGAGAATAATATTTATAACAATTTTTATGCAACTTTGAAAGGAGGTTAGTTATATATTTTCACCGTCTTTAGTTTTCACGTTGAAAATAATATTTATAACAAATTTTATTCGCCTTTGAAAGGAGGTTAGTTATATTATTTCAACGTTTTTAGTTTTCATGTTGAAAATAATATTTATAACAAATTTTATACGCCTTTGAAAGGAGATTAGTTATATTTTTTCAACGTCTTTGGAATTAGTGTTTGTTCCTTATCACGAGAAATTAGTTTCATTTATTTCAGACAAAAGTTTCTGTTTAGAATCTGTCTAAATATATTTATACAGTTTGAAAGCAAGTTATATTTCAATTTTGGAATCAGTGTTTGTTCCTGCACGAGAAGTTTCGTGTTATGTGTTATTATTTAAATGTGTTTTATTTACTTCACTGAGATAAACAAAAAACCTCCTCAAGATTTGCTGAAATATGTTTATATTCTTCACTTTCAGAGAGTCATATTTCCAATGTCTTCAGAATAAGTGTTCGCTCCTTCACAAGAAACGTCGAGTGCTGTATTGTTCAAGCTGTTTAATTACAAAAAAATTCTCCGTAAGGTTTGTTACGCGAGGAAATGAACTAGAATAGTTTAAAACGTAATGAGAAAGGGAAATAGACAAGCCACGAGGTTAAAGAGAAAACCCATTATACCTTCAGAAAAGAAAGCTGTGTTGGAATGGAAATTATCTACACTTGGAAGAAGATCGTCAGAGGCAAAAAAAAAACAAAAAAAAAAAAAAAAAAAAAAAAAACGAGAAAAAATAGAAAGAAAAATTAAATAGAGAAGGAAAGAGAATGGACAAGGTAAAAATGAAAGAATTGCCGAGTTATTGAAGTGCTGTCCAAGAAAAAAAAAAGGAATAGCATAGAAGTGATTAAAAGCTAATATTGAACAACTTCCGAAAAAAAAGGCAAGAAAATATTAAATATTTTAGTTATTCTGTCATGCGTTCGTAGCACGATCATAAATTAAGTGTAAAAATTCCAGTTAGCTAGGAAAATAATAAAAACGAGAGAGAGAGAGAGAGAGAGAGAGAGAGAGAGAGAGAGAGAGAGAGAGAGAGAGAATCACGTTTTTCGATTTGGATCCGTGCAAATATCCAAGATATTTCCCCACATAAAAAAAAACCAACCTTATAAGATCCATCTTGGAAAAAGTCCCTAAGGGAGAAATGGCCCATAGTAATCTGACTCTGGGGGAGGGGGGGGAGGGGCGGAGGGGGGAGGGGCGGGGGGGGAGGGGCGGGGGGAGAGGGTGGTAAAGGTAGAAGGGAAACACAGGAGATAAGAAGAAAGAAAAAAGAAAGAAAATGAGGAAAAAAAAATAATCGTAAAGTCTCCAGTCAGCAAAAACTGCAAAAGTCAGAAAAAAAATTCAGAGAGAGAGAGAGAGAGAGAGAGGAGAGAGAGAGAGAGAGAGAGAGAGAGAAATTACATGGATCATGTGGGGGGAAGGAAGAATTGGCAATAAAACCAGAGAGGAAAAAAAAGAAGCAGAAAAGAAAGGAAGGAGAAAATAAAATAGAAAGAGAGCTTGAGGTAGGTAGGTACTGAAGGCGAGTTTGATGATGAGGCAAGGGTGGGTAGGTGGGTAAGTTGGAGGAGGAGGGGAGGGGGGTCATGGTGGGCGGTGGGTGGGTGTTTTGGGGCTGGGTGGGCGTACAGGCGTCACGCACCTCGGGCAGGGCCACGCCCGGGTAACCAAGCGGTACAGTGGCACGGGCACCTCTATTCTCTCTCTCTCTCTCTCTCTCTCTCTCTCTCTCTCTCTACACCCCCGGCCCCTATTGTACGAACATTCTCCCCCCTACTCCACCATAAGTCTTAACTTTTGTCTTACGTGCTATCTTTTCTATTTATCTATCTGTTTGTCTATTCTATATATTTATATCTATTTCCCTCAGTTTGTAAGTTTGTGTTCCTCCAGCTTAATAATTTCAATGCACTCTGATTGTTAATATATTGTTTATTAGCATTGTTTTATCTGTGTGTGGCCCTGAATTGAAGCAGAGGATGATATTATTATTATTATTATTATTATTATTATTATTATTATTATTATTATTATTATTATTACTGGATTTTCCACTCCAGAATTTTCCTATCAGTTTTTGCGAGTAATCGTTGAGTAAGGGATTAATTCCGGCTCGTTTCGCGTTTTTCTGAACTTTCCTATTCTTGCGGTCATGAATTAAAGGCCATAACCATTAGATTACTGATAGACACAAGCACGAATTACACAGGCATACAATATATATATATATATATATATATATATATATATATATATATATATATATATATATATATATATATATATATATATATATATATATATATGTATGATATGTATTACATAACAACCATAGTGGAGCCTGATTGCTTTCGATTTGAAGCACAAGACCTAAATCCGGCAGGAATCTGTACAGCAAAGTCGAAACAAATATAATTTGCTTGTTCTGTAACAAGCATATTAGGCCAAGCTCGAGATCAGGAGAGAGAGAGAGAGAGAGAGAGAGAGAGAGAGAGAGAGAGAGAGAGAGAGAGAGAGAGAGAGAGGTTAACATTTCGTCCTAGACATGCAGGAATAGCAAAGGAAATAGGCAGGTACAAGCCACAAATAAATTTTGTAGCTTCATTCTATAAAGGAGCAATAAAGTATATATTATCACATTTACATTCGGGGAGCAGCTGTGGTCACCATAAGCTGAACTTTATCAAGTGATTTTGGAATATGAAAATAAAACTCAATTGCCCTCTAAGCAACCAGCTTGTACGAGACACTCACTCACCGGTGCTCACGCACCTCAGTGCTCACACTTACGTGCGCATATGTATGTAATCAGACCTGGATATATATTTTCACTTACCCAGAAATATGGATAAAATGAAACATTAAGAAATGGGTCACGAAAATCCGTGTTCCAGGCTACGAGATTCTGGGAACTTTTAAGAGACATGCTACTCATCTTGTATTCTTCCAGTACACGAGAAAATGCTAAATATGACCTATTGAGAGACAGAAGTCATTGTTAACTGATACACCACCTTTCCACATAGTATACCCAAGCATTATGTTAATTCACTTGAAACACGTGAATGCCATAACTGACCACTATTTGATTAAGGACAGAACACTATCCTCACTATTCTAAACATACTGCACATCTTATATTTACCTGTACGCGAGGGAGTCCTAAATTGGGTCCATTTTGAGATAACAGTCATTACTGAACACCTATACATGTTGCTGGATTCAAGTATATTTCCATAGGAACCACTCTCGCACATCAGGAGGAACAAGAGTTTAAATGCTGCGCAAGTAGTTTATTTCGCGCATTCAATTGTCAATATACATAATATATAGAATTTTGATCACATCTGTGAAATTTTATGTACAAAAAGATTAACCTCCAAACTCCATTTAACATCCAGTTGGCTCGGGAATTACATTTGATAAGGGATAGTCACCTAGGGACCTGACCCACTGAGGGTAAGTTGTAATGACTCTTCGATATCCGAGGTCGAGCGAATTGGAGGATATTAAATGAAATTTTCAGCTGATTACAGCTTATTTTCATGATTATTCTTTATTCATTGCTCTCTTTTGTTTTGTATAGTGTTTTTACATTGCATGGAACCAGTGGTTATTCAGCAACGGGACCAACGGCTTTACGTTACTTCCGAACCACGTCGCGAGTGAACTTCTATCACCAAAAATACAAATCTCTCACTCCTCAATGGAATGCCCGAGAATCGAACTCACGGCCTTCATTGCTCTCAGATCTTTCTTAGCTTTCTTGGTTGAGAAGCGCAGCAACGGTTTTGAAAACATCATTTGAAGATAAAACCAAAGAACGGGATCTCTGTTCAATTGCATCCTATGTCCTCCTTTTCCGGTTTCTTGTAATTCCCCATCGTATCCTCCTCCCCCTCCTCCTTGAGTCCCTCTTCCTTCCCTCCCTTTCCCTCCTCAGGCCCTCCCCTTCTCCCCTTCCCCCACGGGTTAACCCTTTCCTTCCAAGGGAAGGAGCCGTCGCATCCGTCCGTGAGTATAGAGTGTGGTCGGTGCACCTGCCGTGGTCAGGACACGCGCACCTGGGGGAAAATTACCCGTCATTCATAACAAGCAGCTCCCCTACCCCTCTCCTACCACAAGCCCCACCGCTCCGTCATCCCACCTCCCGTTTTCTGTTCGCCTTCCCCGGGAGTCTCCGTCGAAGGCCCCACTTAGGTAAACTTACCCCTCCCAACATATCTGATTACCTTTGTTGTTGTTATTCATCGTCTCACCTGAAGACTGCTTGTCTGTCGGCTGAAGTATCTCGTTGAATCAGTTTTTGCGTTCGTGTGCGGGGCTAAATTTATTCAAGCATTATTTCTATTTAAGATTTTATCTGTTGTATATATATTGATATGCAGCGAGAGCATCATCTGTTTGATGTTAATTTTGATTTGCGCTTGTAACCAAGACGATTAGACGAGCATTTTGCTCTCAAAATGCAATGCTGATGATTAGCGTCTATCTTTAACCATAAATTTCATCATTAGGCAATATTGTCAATTATCTGGCGAATATTTGATGATTACCTTCAACAAATGACTTGTGCCTCTGTAACTTAAAAGTAATTTATTAAACTGAATAGCAAAACGAAGTTGTAATTTCAGGCTATTCTCCAGAGCTCCTTGGGAGACATTTTGGAATATTCCTGATTATTTACAAGCTGGAATTCCGTTGTGTTTCCCCAGTCTTTTGATGATTCCCGCCTTAAGAGGCAAATGGATCTGACGCCATCAAGGGGAGGTCCAAAGGTACGATTTTAGTTTTACGGGACATAATTTAACCTTGATTTTCATTTAACAGGAACATACTACTATCAGCGAATAAATTTCAGCACAATAAAGTACAGTACATCAAATTGCAAAATTAACCTTAATTGAAACTGGATGTGGAAGTCCTTATGCATTATCACTACTACTTGGTTTATGGTCTTCAAGAAACAAGGAGATATATGAACGAATGCCCTACAATGACGTATTCTGTAGATTTACATGGAATGGTGATATTCCATCATTTATTATTTCATTATAGAATCAAATGCACTAAGGATATGATTCCATCACTTGGCGTTATACCATTATAGAATTCACCCGTGCCGAGGATACCATAGATAGAGGTTTTGTTTGTTTGTTTGTTTGCATGGTGTTTTTAGTTGCATGGAACCAGTGGTTGTTCAGCAACGGGACCAACAGCTTTACGTGACTTCTGAACCACGTCGAGAGTGAACTTCTATCACCAGAAATACACATATCTAACCCATCAGTGGAATGCAAGAGAATCGAACTCGCTTCCATCGAGGTGGCAGGTCAAGACCATACCGATCACGCCACTGAAGCACTATCATAGATAAAGGTAAATTTCTAGTTTTTAACTAGACAATCCTCAGCTTCCTGGAAAGACGATAAACTCTCGAGCAACTGGGTCAAAAACACTTCGGGCTTAAAGGATCCGGGTTCAGCCAGGTCCCCAAAAAATAAAATTTGGCGTTGAGGAACTCTACCCCCAAGATATGTATCGCCGAAGAGATATAAAAGATGATCAGTGATAAACCTGACACTTCAACGGCGTTGAATGCGCGCGAGCAAAAATCTGAATATGGGATTTCCCTGTAGTGTGTCACGGATCCTTATACGACGCCCAGATCCCCATCTGCATATGCCCTATCTTCCCTTTGTTCTCGCGAAGGACCCTCGAAGTCCTTCGAAATGACGCGCGTGTCCTGTCTTCCCTTCCCTTGCACAAACACAGACTCCTCCTCCTCCTCCTCCTCTTACTACACGTCCTTGCCCCTTGACCATATCGACTGGCCCCGAATTCGTAATTTCCAGCCATGATACTCAACCAGCCATATCCTCTTCGCATACCTGGGTGTCTACAGCCCATAGCAAGATCATTCCTTCAAACATATTCCAATTACGGGGAGGGGTTATAATGCGGGGCTGAAGACAACTGCATCTCCTTTGTCTGCATATTTATTAAAAGAACATCAACCTCGTCCATGTATCTCTATAATCAATATACTTCCAGAAAGTGTCTTATGTAAATCCATTGTCAAAAAAAAAAAAAAAAAAATATTTTATAAAAGTTTTACTCAAGTCCGTTGGTCTGGAGCAGTATCTTCTACCTGTTAACAATTCACAAGAACAGTCTTCAATGGGTCTGTTTATAATCAAACTACTTCCTAGTAGCAGTATCTTTGTCTTATACCAAACTATCTTTAAAAATATTGTAAAAGTTCTACTAAAGTCTATTGGTCAGGAGTAGGTACTCTCTTCTATCGATTTACAGGAATATATATAATTAATAGATCCCATCAACCTATCTATCATATAAAAACTATAAAAACCCGTAAATTATTTCTGGGACGAAATCTATTACTCGACTCATAACTCCATTTGTCACGGAGCTTCGTCACTAACCCGAAAGCAACATAATGAAATGATTTCCTACTCCATTACCTTTAGGGCTAACTTCTATTACAACAGCCTTCACAAGACCTCCTGATCACGAATAAGAGCATTAAGGGGTAGTTCTAACGTCGTAATTAAGCAGGTACAAGGTCGTAACACCTGGTCGTAATGAGTATAAAAAACTAAAAACTTGGGAAAAAAATGTCAGGACTGTCCGTGCGTTTCCTGGCCATAATAGCCAGCTGGTGCTGCCCATATTAAGAGTTTTTGCTTTGTTTTCTCATATTTTTTTTAAATTTTTTATTCATATTTCAGTGGTCTCAGCTGCTGTTTCAACGCCACCTGACCGAACAGACATCATTCGTCATTCCTTGTAAATCGGGGTGGGGTGGGGTGGGGGTGGGGGGAGTCTGATGGATTGTTCTCGATAGCTTGCAACGTAAGTTTATAACTACTCACACTGATTTTAATCTAATTTTAGTTTTGCTTTAAGAATAATTTAGAAAGTGATTGCAATGACTTGAAGCTTTTTAAGGATCAGTTTTCTAGTTGTCGTTTCAAAGACTAAAGCTTCAAGGATTATCTTTAAAATTATTGCAATGACCAAAGCATTAAAGGGCAGGGCAATTCTTTAACATTTAGTACAGGACTTAATCTTCCACATTGTTAGTACAATGATTTAAGCCTTACGTTTTTTCCTAGATTTAATTTTAATCAGGAAACTTTTTCTCCAAATAGTAATTATCTTAAAACCCTTGCTCGTGCCATGGAACAGAATTTTCTTTTTAGTTCTCTTAAGAACTTTAATGCCCCACATTTCGGCATGCTTATTTGCTTACTCAAAATATGATGCATATTGCTGGCATGATCTATACAAGTTGAGTTATTACAGGTCTTCTAGTATTTGCTAGCTGCCAATAGCCACACAAAAGCAACGTTGCTATTTATTTCTGTTGTGCAGAAGATTGATTATTTGTTCTTTCTGACAACACTAAATACCCATATTACAGGTTAATTTGAACAGCAAGCTATCACCGACAGACTGAATTTATAAGTTACACTTTAACTGAATCATATCAGAATTTAAGTGGGTTTTCTCGTGTTAAAAAACACTAACCCAAAGGAGGTTCAGGTAGTAAAATGAGTAAAACACCAAACTATTATCTTCTTTATATAATATTACCAATTGATGGTACATATGGTCTGACTTCTCGTTTTACGTGTTAAGAAGATTTAACTTTACTTTTTGTAAAACCCTGGGGATTTTAAAACATTTTACCTGGACAAAATAAAAGTTTAAAAGTTCTTTACACATTTAATGCTGGATTTATGGCAAAATATCACATTTGCAATTGACAATTGCTCTATTACATGTGCATCATTAATATCTATTAAAGTGTCAATAGCTAATTGCACTTTCGAATCAGCAGTGCCTTAACTAAAGTATCAGTAATGCCAGACCCTATTCTGAAGTTATTTAAAAACTAATGATGATTTAAAAAAAGAAAAAAGCAAGGATTCCACGAAGGCTCGAATAGAAGTATTTTTTCCAGTGTCTTGACACTGTTGCAGATGACTAAAAGCAAGGATCCGAGAATGCTCGAACAGAAGTATTGCGTCCAGTGTCAGAAGCTGTGTCAGAAGTATTGCGTCCAGTGTCAAAAGTATTGCATCCAGTGTCTAAAAATGTTCCGGTAAACATCCTGCAAATATAAAAAGATGGGGGCAGAAATGTTTGTAATTTCAATGTAAAACTTTTTCTAAGTTTCTTAGAGAAGGTAAATTAAAGTTTAATTAACCTAGCTGAACCGAAGCCTTTCCTAATAGAAAAGATCCAATTTTCTCCTATGTAGACGAGAGCTGTAATAAAAAAAAAAAAGACCAAAAAGTGCTGGCAAACCAAGGAACCGTGAGTACCCAAAAGTGCTGACAAATGAATTGATTGAAGGTCAAGATGTCAGAAAACTAAAAAATTACAAAAGCTCAATTTGCCAGACCTAAGGATATGTGTAGCATAACATGGCATTGGGTTTCATGATACAGTAAACGATTAACCAACATTACTGGAGTAAAGTCAGTCAACTAAAGTATTGGTATTATTGACTGTATAAAATCCACAACCAAGCAAAGGCCTGTCTATTGTATAAAATTGAAAATAAAAGGCTTGCTTATTCTATCACTAACTAAAAGTTTGTAGTTTTAAAATGACAAGAGTAAAGTTACTCTGAACTAAGAACAGGTGGAAACCATGATTTACACTATATTTTAAATTCCAAGATATTAAATTAAAAGTTCTAGATTTAAGTTAAATACACTGAAAGTAATGCATTACCAAAAGGACTTGGTACCCTAAGTTAGGTTAGGTTACATATCGCACATTATGGTAAAGACCTGGTACCTCGGGTTAGGTTATATTGGGCATCATGTAGTAGGATAAGGACCTAGTACTCTAGGTCAGGTTAGGTTAGAGATCACATACATGGGATAAGGACTTTGTGCCTTGTGTTAGGTTAGGTATCAGCCGCTAGGGTAAAGACCAGGTACCTTAGTCAGTTGTATTAGGTGTCACGACGTACTAGGGTAAGGACTTGGTAAGTTAAGTTAGGTTAGGCTAGGTTAGGTAAGGTAAGGTTAGGTTAGGTGGGTTAGATTAGGCAATTTGCAAAATGAAACTAAAGTCAGAAATTTTAAACCGCACATTAAACCATAGAAAAACGATAATTTAAAAGTGCAAAACGTGACGATTTCAAATCAAATTTAAAATAAGACTTAACCTATCTTTTGCAGAGTCCGGGAGAGTCCCCACCAGGTTTGTGTAGGTCTTCCTTCAAACTCCATCTAGAACACCGACCAGAACAGAATTACTTCCTTCCTCACAGTAATCATGGAGACACCAGTCAATTGCACAAAGACCGCGATAACACTCAGATAATATTCATGGTTCACGTGGTAAAAATCGAGTAGCTAAAAGAACTGCTTATCGAGATTCCGTCATCCGAGAACATTTTTACTGATGACGTCACCATCAAGGTCCCTGGGTGACATGTTTAGAAAATGGGACGATTTATGCTAAAGGCTAATTCGTCCTTGTGTTTGTTGAAGGAGAAACTTTGAAATAACTATTGACACTTCAATGCTAGCTGCACGTACTTTGCACGTAATTTCGAGTTAAGAAGCTTCAGTTTCCAACTTGTAGGAAATCTTTTGTGGTCATGTTGGCTATCAGCGTGTCAAATGGGACTTTTTATTTTTATTTTGTTCTTTGGAATTGCATCTGATTTTTTAGGGAACGTTTTGTTATTTTTATTCTTTGGATTTAATTCTGGTTGGAATATATATCGCTTAAAATTGAGAAATAATATGAAAATAACAAAACATTCTCTTACACCTTCTCTCTCTCTCTCTCTCTCCTCTCTCTCTCTCTCTCTCTCTCTCTCTCTCTCTCACGTCACTACGATCTCGCTCCCTTGATTTATCCTTAATCACATTAGAGCATTATAATCGTCCTCTCATCTCCTTAATTCGTCATCCCGTCAAGTTTTTGTCTCGAGTTTTCTCTCTTTTTCTGTCTTGCGACAATGACTTCGTGTCTTCCCGTCATCGTCTGCTCGTCTTGGAGGCGCGCAGGCGCTCCCTTGGGTTCAAGGGGGTGGGTAGAGGTGGAGGGGGAAGGGGTTGGGGTGGGGGTGGGGCGAGTGACTGTCCTTTTTGGCCACCTGGACTGCACCTGCCTCTGTGGTGGGCTCCGAGGAAGTGGCCTAATCCACGAAGAATTCTCCCGTCGACAAGACGGAAGGGACGAAAAAGTCCCTTGCTACTTGCTACTGTCCAAAAGACGGAAGGGCCCTGGCAGAGGGGAGGGGCAGGGGATTCAAGGGGGGAGGGGGGGTTAGAGAGATTAAGGGGGTTTTAGGGAAAAAAAGGGGACCACAAACAGTTAGATCATACTATGCAAAGAAAACTGGATAAAAATAACCGGGGTTTGATGGATAGATCGCAAGAGACCGTACAAAATGAAAGCAAAATTGAATGATTGAGGTGAATAAAAAAAGAAGAAGACAGAATGAGAGTAATACATAAGGACGGATAACACGTACTGAGGAAGAAGGTGAAACGGTAACAGCGGATAAGGTACCTAATATATATATATATATATAATATATATATATATATATATATATATATATATATATATATATTATATATATACATAAAATAGAGTTAGACAATGGTTTCTAAACTCGACAATAAAAAAGACTAACATTATAGTTTTGAATTTTATTACGAACTTAAAGAATTTACGGATTAAACAGTTACTACGGGCACAAAAGTTGAGGCAGGATAAAATTCAGGTTAAGGAAGTAAAAAAAAAAGACAGATCAATAAAAAAAAGGAGAGAATTATTCCATTGGAAGTTAGACGAGACTGAAAGTTCTTATCTAAGAACACTTGAATAATAATAATGATAATAATAATAATAATAATAATAATAATAATAATAATAATAATAGACTATAAGAAAGCCTTCGACATGATACCACACACATGGCTAATAGAATGCCTGAAAATATATGGGGCAGAGGAAAATACCATCAGCTTCCTCAAAAATACAATGCGAAACTGGAATACAATACTTACAAGCTCTGGAATAAGACTAGCAGAGGTTTAATATCAGGAGAGGATTCTTCCAGGGCGACTCACTGTCCCCACTACTCTTCGTAGTAGCCATGATTCCATGACAAAAGTACTACAGAAGATGGATGCCGGGTACCAACTCAAGAAAAGAGGCAACAAAATCAACCATCTGATGTTCATGGACGACATCAAGCTGTATGGTAAGAGCATCAAGGAAATAGATACCCTAATCCAGACTGTAAGGATTGTATCTGGGGACATCAGGATGGAGTTTGGAATAGAAAAATGCGCCTTAGTCAACATACAAAAAGGCAAAGTAACGAGAACTGAAGGGATAAAGCTACCAGATGGGAGCAACATCAAACACATAGATGAGACAGGATACAAATACCTGGGAATAATGGAAGGAGGAGATATAAAACACCAAGAGATGAAGGACACGATCAGGAAAGAATATATGCAGAGACTCAAGGCGATACTCAAGTCAAAACTCAACGCCGGAAATATGATAAAAGCCATAAACACATGGGCAGTGCCAGTAATCAGATACAGCGCAGGAATAGTGGAATGGACGAAGGCAGAACTCCGCAGCATAGATCAGAAAACCAGGAAACAAATGACAATACACAAAGCACTACACCCAAGAGCAAATACGGACAGACTATACATAACACGAAAGGAAGGAGGGAGAGGACTACTAAGTATAGAGGACTGCGTCAACATCGAAAACAGAGCACTGGGGCAATATCTGAAAACCAGTGAAGACGAGTGGCTAAAGAGTGCATGGGAAGAAGGACTAATAAAAGTAGACGAAGACCCAGAAATATACAGAGACAGGAGAAAGACAGAAAGAACAGAGGACTGGCACAACAAACCAATGCACGGACAATACATGAGACAGACTAAAGAACTAGCCAGCGATGACAATTGGCAATGGCTACAGAGGGGAGACCTAAAGAAGGAAACTGAAGGAATGATAACAGCGGCACAAGATCAGGCCCTAAGAACCAGATATGTTCAAAGTACGATAGACGGAAATAACATCTCTCCCATATGTAGGAAGTGCAATACGAAAAGTGAAACCATAAACCACATAGCAAGTGAATGCCCGGCACTTGCACAGAACCAGTACAAAAAGAGGCATGATTCAGTAGCAAAAGCCCTCCACTGGAGCCTGTGCAAGAAACATCAGCTACCTTGCAGTAATAAGTGGTACGAGCACCAACCTGAAGGAGTGATAGAAAACGATCAGGCAAAGATCCTCTGGGACTATGGTATCAGAACGGATAGGGTGATACGTGCAAACAGACCAGACGTGACGTTGATTGACAAGGTCAAGAAGAAAGTATCACTCATCGATGTCGCAATACCATGGGACACCAGAGTTGAAGAGAAAGAGAGGGAAAAATTGGATAAGTATCAAGATCTGAAAATAGAAATAAGAAGGATATGGGATATGCCAGTGGAAATCGTACCCATAATCATAGGAGCACTAGGCACGATCCCAAGATCCCTGAAAAGGAATCTAGAAAAACTAGAAGCTGAAGTAGCTCCAGGACTCATGCAGAAGAGTGTGATCCTAGAAACGGCACACATAGTAAGAAGAGTGATGACTCCTAAGGAGGCAGGAGCAACCCGGAACCCCACACTATAAATACCACCCAGTCGAATTGGAGGACTGTGATAGAAAAAAAAAAAAAAAAAAAAAAAAAAAAAAAAATAATAAAATAATAATAATAATAATAAATGATAATAATATCATCAATGGAATATATGTCATCATTTCCCCATAAAAAAGGGAGCTTTTGCGAACGAGGAGAAAGTTAACAGAACGAGGAATAAAAGAAATGAGATAGTGGTGAAATTCGAATCCTTCCGAAAGTAGGGCAGAGAGAAAGCAGAAATAATGAAAAATAATAAATTAACCGATTGTAGAGGAAATATATATATATATATATATATATATATATATATATATATATATATATATAATATATTATATATATATAGAGAGAGAGAGAGAGAGAGACGAGAAGAGAGAGATGAGAGAGAGAAGGAGAGAGAAGAGTACGCTGTACGTACGAAAAAGCCATAGATAAATTAGAGCCGACTATGCAAATAATCGTCATTAAATAACAGCCTTGAAAAAATATACATAGAATAAATATATATTATTTCGAGAAACGGAAAGCGTGTAAAATTCTACTTTCCGCTATATATATTAGAGAGAAAACGCGCCGCCAAAAAAAAAAAAAAAAAAACTCAGCAGCAAAATTCGGAATAAAAAAAACTCACACAAAAAATCATGTTCCGGTTCATCTACAACTGCAGATATAATTACTGTAACGTGAACCGTTACCCTCGGAATTTACCTTCACCTAAAAAGAAAAAAAAAAAAAGTTCCGATTAAAAGAGGAATTAAAATTTATCGCTTGCTCAATGAGGTGATCGAGGCTAGTCAGTGATTGATAGGTGAGGGAAAGATCCAGAGTAAGGCTCTCTCTCTCTCTCTCTCTCTCTCTCTCTCTCTCTCTCTCTCTCTCTCTCTCTCCTCTCTGCTTTTGCCAATTCTCTCTCTCTCGCTCTTGCCAACTCTCTCTCTCTCTCTCTTTACCACTCTTTCTCTTTCACTTATGCTCTCTCCCTTTCTCTCTTAGTCTCTCTCTTTCACTTTTGCTATCTCTCTCTCTCTCTCTCTTATATATCTAGTTTATCAATTTCTGAAAAAAATACTGCCAGCCAAAATTAAATTTTTTTTTTTATTCAAACTACAGTTTAATACAAATTAATTCATAACTCACATAAAACACCTTCACTGAATCAGAAAATGATGTGAAAATATATGATTAAGGATATTATGATCTGTATATGCTGTGAATATGTCGACATAAAAGGCGTCTACAAAAATAAAAACATTATTTAGATTAATTATCGTAAACTTGTTTAAGGAATTATATTTACATCATTCTTTTTGGTTTATTGCGCATTTTCAAAATTCTTAGTGTTCATCACGTTATATTCCACTTGGCAATTGCGTGTGTGTGTGTGTGTGTGAGCGTGCGCGCGCTTAGAAGAGAAAGAGAGAGAGAGAGAGAGAGAGAGAGAGAGAGATAGCGATTGCCAATCTCCCGTTCCTACTCAACGTGAATAATTACGTTTTCTCACTGGTTACGTTGTCTGCGGTTTTATGGTGAATCTCCTCGCCATCAATCGTGGGCACCTATCCCAAGCTCTCAAAAACGAGCAACGCCCTCTATCCTACCCTCCCCCCCCCCCCCCCCCCCTAAGCCCCCACCCCTCTCCCCTTCCCCCTGCAAAACCACCACCACCACCGCAACGAAACTTTCCCCTCGTGAGCATGACCCCGGCTACGCAACCCTGATTTAGTGACTGTGCCACTCACCCACGGTCGTGTTCCTCATTAGCGCCGCGCGATAATTTGTAATATCGAGTTTTCAGATGGCGAGGAACTTCTCGCAATATTTTTTGTTGGCTCACCTTCCGCGTAATCTACTTGTAGCTGAAAGAAAAATAAATGAAACAAAATGTAAAGTAATACTTTTTTTCTATTTCTGCGTAATCAGCTTTAAGCTGAAGAAATAAAAACAAAAGTAGGTGACTTCAGGTAAATTTTAATTACGTGGCTGTCATCGCTTTGGTCGTCCTTTTTTCGGATGGGAGATTGACGCTAGGTAGTCTATTTCAATCACTCAATCGAGAATCCAAGAAATCACGTAAAGGTAAGGCGCCCTTTAAGAGTATGCATATAGCAAAATTTCTTTAGTGGGTTTGATTACTACAATGTATTAGGATATGGAAAAATCCTGTGATATATATATATATATATATATATATATATATATATATATATATATATATATATACATATATATGTATGTATGTATGTATGTATATATTCATATACATATATCTGTATACATATAATATACATACATATACTACCCAGTCTAATTTCTCCATAAAAACAAGAAAAAATATCCGGGAAAACCTGTCATATATCTCATCGAAAACGAGGAAAAATAAAATCAAGCGTCCCTTAAAACAGACGAAATTATGTTCCTGATCCTTACTTTCGGGTGGAATAATCATAATTATCTTCCCACATTTTACCCAGAGATTTTCCCTTATTTTGCATGACTATATTATTCTTGCCTCTATTCGCGAGGACTTCATATTCTCCACTACATATTTCTCTTAACAGCATTTCTTAATCGCTAGAAATGGTGGTAAGGTTTCGTCAGACCTCCCAAAATTAACCTTTTTCTTCGTTGCTTTATATAAAAATCTTCTTGTTAGGGAATTATTATAATTTTTTTCGAGGGACAAAGACTAGGGCTTTTATATCCACCCTTGTTTAAATGATTCCAATGGAAAATAGTTCAAAATATCATTCCGTTCTGACGTCAGTAATTCCGAAGGAAAGTAGTTCATAATTTTCCATCCTGATTTCAATCATTTTAGTAGAAAAGGGTTAAAAAAATATTCCGTTTCAATAATTCTGGAGGGAAGTAGTTCGAGCAATATTCCATTCTGACTTCAAGAATTCCGGAGGAAAATAGTTAAAAAAACATTCGATTCTGATTTCAATAATTTTAGCGGAAAGTATTTTAAAAAATATTCCATCCTGATTTCAATAATTCCGGGGGAAAGTACTTTGAATAATTTTCCATTCTGATTTCAATAATTTGACTGGAAAATGGTTCCAACAATCCAGAGAAATATTGAGGAGTTGAGAGGCATTGCGGGTATTAAAGTACGTATAAACAAAAAGATATAAACCCTACAAACAAAGATTTATACCCGTAGATGCTTGGTGAAAACCATAAGACTATTTACGGAGAATTATACATAATTTTTTCTTTAGGTAGCATGGCTATCCTCGAAACTTCCGCCATTCGCCTACCGGAGTAATGACTACCTTTTGTATATGCTTTTGTTTACATTTACGTCTTTTGTTGATGTTTATGATACCTACGTCTTTTGTTCATGAGTTGACGTTCATCCTCAAAGGGTTGGTACTGAAACACGGCGTCCTTTTGGCACGTAAACTCTTAGTTTTCTTCAGCTTTGGCCACCGGAATTCCGTAGGAAGTGAAGATATTTATGGAAGATGGTGACTGACACACACACACACACACACACACACACACACAGACGCGTTTCCTCCATTGACTCATTTCCGGACAGGACACAGGATATCTGAGGCCACTGGGGCGAGAAATTCGCTTCTGTCTTTTTTTCTTATTCCTGTTTTTTTTTTATAATTATCGGTGCTCTCTGTATTTCTCTTATTAATATTTTTTTTTGTTATCTCTCCCTCTCTCACCTTCTCTCTCTTGATTATCGTTTTTCACCGTAAATTGATCATTCAAGTCTTTCACCTTCGAGGTCTTCAATTTCCGCACAGGTACATGAGTACAGTTGCACTCAAGGTAGTCTTCAGAACGTTTGCTCTTTACTACTTGATGACATTTTTAGCCTTATTCGCCCCATCGTTAACCACTAAAATTCCCCCTCAGACCATTAAGGTCTGTTGCAAGTTCCAGTAGCATTTGGAGCGTGCTGGCTTTCTCCGTTCTAAAAAGATCTCAACCGAAACTTTTGGATTGCTGATACATTCGACTGCAATAAAAAAAAATAAAACATCTTTTTTAAATCAACACGTCAACTGCTGATATATTCAACAGCAGTAAAGAAAAAAAATCTTTTTTAGATAAATGCGTCAGTTGCTGATAGACCCGACTGCTAAAAAAAAAAAAAAAAAAAAAAAAAAAAAACAGAGCACCTTTTTAAATCAACGTGTCAACTACTGATACGTTCGACAGCAATAAAAAAAACCCCAAAATACAACTTATTCTAAACCAAAAACAATGCAATTAACGACAAACGCCATCTTCTTCTTCTTCTTTACGTGTCACTTAGCCGGACGTAGAGTATGTTTCACTGTCGTCCGCGAACACCAATATCTCCACAGAGCATCGGGTAAAAAAAAAGAAAAAAGAATAAACTTTTTTTCGACGTGTAAATGGAATTAGCTACAGTTGGGAACCGCCCATAAGATGCTTTGGGCGATAGCGCTTATCTAATGGGTATGTTTTGACTTGGCTAGGTGAGAAAACGTCCGGCATTTCACCAAATGTGTTTGAATTCCCGTGGTCTTCAGAACCATTGTGGGGTGAGGTCTCGAAGACAGACTAACGGTTACAATGAGAGAGAGAGAGAGAGAGAGAGAGAGAGAGAGAGAGAGAGAGAGAGAGAGAGAGAGAGAAAGTATTCATAAATTCAGCAATAATATTTCTGATATGTTTCATCATTTCCAACCGCTCCTTAACCAAACGATATCTGAGGTAACTGTTATTGTGTGTGCGTGAGAGAGAGAGAGAGAGAGAGAGAGAGAGAGAGAGAGAGACTATATAGTATATATATATATATATATATATATATATATATATATATATATATATATATATATATATATATATATAGTATATGGAAATATTCACGTATAAGCAGATAATAAACCGCGTATCAACAAAGTTTACCTAGGACGTATTTCATATATTATTGGAGATTTTTCTTGTCTATTCCCTAAAACACTGATCACTATATGAGAGAAATAATCTCGCATAGCAACATTTTTCTGAAGAAAAACAACCGCTTAGCTGTAAAAACAACTATAAACTCTTATTGTGATGTATTTTTTTTATTAAGAAAATATTAAAAGCACCATTCGTAAAACAAATCTGTTTGAGTTATCACTGAATCATTTACTTACAAATTATTTAGAAGACTGCAGAAGACTATGCCAGGAATATGACAGAGTGTTGTTAGGAATGAACAGAATATCAAATAGATTCAAAGAGTAAGTAAAAAAATTACCTGGAAAAGAATTCTTTGAAGTATAAATAGTTTTTGGATTCTTTAAACGAAAGGGATTTTAATATGTATTTTTTATTGTGTCTCGCCTAAATTGTGCTGATATCTGGTTATATATTTGTTTGGACGTGATTGATCCCGTAATTATGCAAATGTGCTCTCTCTCTCTCTCTCTCTCTCTCTCTCTCTCTCTCTCTCTCTATAACTATATATATATATATATATATATCTAAATATGGTAAAAGGAGCCCATAAAAACGCCAAAATATGGAAAGTAAGTACTATATTTCAGAGACTGCTGTCTCTGAAATATAATATTACTTTTTAGTATACTTTGTCGTTTTTATGGGCTACTTTTATTAGATGGAATCCTGTTGTAATAGAACATTTTTACCAGTATTATATATATATATATATATATATATATATATATATATATATATATATATATATATATATATATGCTTTCCGTGCATTCTCATGGACACTGATCCTCCCCAAAGAAGATGCTTTGTAAAGTCCGAGATGTTATCTCTCCTCATAATGAAATATGTTCGGCTAAATTCACGGTTCAAAGGAGTGTCGTGAGGGTATGAACAGGACTATTTTTCATAGAACATTCTACCTCCTTGGATCCTTGGACCAGCGAGTGTTTAAATAAAATAAAAAAAGCACGTCTCGTTGTGACTCCCTCACTACCAGTCAATAGAACCCTCTAAAGCTTGTTGGTATTTTTGTCAATATTGAGATTTTAAATGGTGGCATCCTCCACACATGATTCCCGCTGATTATCTCTTAAAGTCATGTTTTTATTTATGGTCACCCGTCCAGGTAGTGGCCAAAACCAATGAGGTGTGACTTTATTAATCGAGAGGTCGGTAACCGGGCAATTATCTGATTGCTAATAATCGCCTGCTGGGAGTAGCAGGACTTTTAAGTACGTAATCGCAAATTACCATCGAAAAGTGTTCTCTCTCTCTCTCTCTCTCTCTCTCTCTCTCTCTCAATACGGATCTGAAACACTTCCTTTCTTCATATCATCCTATTTGAGAAAGGTTGGCTAAGGGAGATGATTTATTTTTCTTTATCATACAACGTATCTCTGCACAGTGTGAGGTTGCAAGCACCCACATTTAGATAGAGAGAATTCTCTATTCATTTTTTTTTAAATTTAAATTGGCTTTTTGGTATGAATGACGTCATAGATATGGAAACATAGCTGAACATTTATCGGAATAAACTAGCATCTAAAAGTACAGTCAAGTAATTGAACCTTCCATTTTTCTGAACCAAAGAAGGACACATATATAGAAATAATTAGGGAAACGTCCGTACTATGTTATTAGCAAGTACAATACGATTTATTGAGTAATTTATCTTTGGAGTAAGATCCTATTCTAAAAGGTATGGCTGTAGGATGCGAAGAGTTACAAAAATATTTATTTGTCAATTTCTCTTTGCAGTAAGAGCCTATTCGAGAAGGTACTTGCTGTAAGATATGAAGAGTTACAAGAAATTTATTTGTCAATTTTCTCTTTGCAGTAAGAGCCTATTCGAGAAGGTACTTGCTGTAAGATATGAAGAGTTACAAAAAATAGCAATTAACTAATGATTCGGAAAGCGAACATGCCACGTTATTAGCAAGGAGAATACGAGTCATTGATCAAATTCTGGTACAGCCAGAGTCGTGTTACGAAATGACGAAACCCGCTGACAACGGAAATGCGATAATACAGCAATTACGCCAACAGCTGAAATCCTAATAAAAACAGACCGAAGCAGCTTCGGGGCAAGCAGATGCCCATATTGCTCGATCCCGAGCGGAGGCGCCGCTGCTGCTTCTGCGGCTACTGATGTTCTTTTCCTTATAAGGATCTCGAAGAACACGCTCAAGAGGACCGACCTGCTTTCTGCGTAGCCGGAGGGCAGCGTCCTTGGACTCATTCAGGAGCCGG
Source organism: Macrobrachium nipponense (assembly GCF_015104395.2). NCBI lineage: Eukaryota > Metazoa > Arthropoda > Malacostraca > Decapoda > Palaemonidae > Macrobrachium > Macrobrachium nipponense. The sequence goes on from NC_087221.1 coordinate 45,445,967, forward strand.
GGGAATCCTTGGGCCACTTAGCATTCTTAGGAAACCATTATTGACATCCTTCAGGGGACTTCCGCAATAGACAGGGATTTCGGGGGGGATGGATTGGTGGGTGGGGAGGAGGAGGAGGAGGAGGAGGAGGAATAGGAGGTGGAGGAAGAATACAGAAGGCGGAGGAGGAGGATAGGGAGTATTTGGAAGAATAGGAGAAGGAGGAGGAGGAGGATGAAGAGGAAAGGAGGAATAGGACGTGGAGGAAGAATAGCAGGAGGAGGAGGAGGGGAGGAGGAGGAGGAGGCAGAATAGGAGGAATAGAAGGTGGAGGAAGAATTGCAGAATGAGGAAGAAGTGGAGGAAGAATTGCAGAATAAGGAAGAGGAGGAGGAAGAGGAGGATAGAGTGGAGGAGGTAGGAGGATGAGGAGAATGAGGAAGAATAGCAGAAGGAGGAGGAGTGGGGTGGAAGGAGGAGGAGGAGGAGGTGGGTATAGTAGCAGTAATGACATTGCCGTCGTCCACCTGTTTCATTTCGCTTAACACAAACACCTGCCCCAAAGGATCGAATAATATACAATTAACATTTATAATCTTCCTGTCTGTTATCGCTCACATGACCATTTGTTTAGTTCTCTAGTTCGAAAATGTCCGTAGTAGTATGATTTATTTAAATAAAATGAGGTAAATAATATTTATCATTAATAAGCGCTCGGTCAACACAGTGAATATTGTATCATCTAACACGGTACATTTCTTTGTTCTTGTTTGTCTCTCTCTCTCTCTCTCTCTCTCTCTCTCTCTCTCCTCTCTCTCTCTCGGCTGGTAAAAATGTTGTTATAACAGAATTCCATCTAATAAAAGGAGTCCATAAAAACGTAAAAATATATTTTAGCCCTTTTATGGGCTCCTTTTATTATATATATATATATATATATATATATATATATATATATATATATATATATATATATATATATCTCACACACACACACACACACACACACATATATATATATACATATATATATATATATATATTATATATATATATATATATATATATATATATATATATATATATATATATATATATATTATATATATAATATATATATATATATACATACACAATCTTCCAGGATTGTCCTGAGAAGACACCATACCGTACGCATATATGCATAGTTATCAGACCTTATTATTGTGCATGCTCGGGTGTGTATGAAAGTGGGCGCACATATATATGTGCATGGACGCTCATGCGCGTCCGATGCCTCGAGTCCGTGGAATGTGACGGGGAGGAAATGCCAACGCGTGACATCCCATCCCAAAAACCTTCCCACGATTTGCCGTAAATTTCATAGAGAGAAGAATAAGGAAGCAGAAGATAAAAAGGGCGAGCATCTTCGGAAGTACGAATAACGTTATTGTTATGCAATTGAGGGCAGTTGGATTGATTGTAAGATGAAAATACTGTTATTATTATTATTATTTATTATTATTATTATTATTATTATTATTATTATTATTATTATTTTTTTTTTTTTTTTTTTATTATTTTTATTATTATATTATTATGATTATTTAAAATTTTTTTTGGTTTATCACAATCCTCCAATTCGACTGGGTGGTATTTAAAGTGTGGAGTTCAGGGCTATAAATACCACCCAGGCGAATTGGAGGACTGTGGTAGACCAAAAAAAAAAAAAAAAAATAATAAACATCATTATCATCATCATCATTATCATCATCATCATTATTATTATTATTATTATTATTATTATTATTATTATTATTATTATTATTATTATTATTATTATTATTATTATTATTATTTTATTAAAAGTAATTTCTGCTTCAGCTGCGTTAATTTTATAAAGGTTCTTATCTATTTTTCTAAAAATTGTTTTCTCATTGTTGCTTAAACTGGTGAGCAACGCACCGAAGGTTGACATGTCTTAGATAGGTAATCGTCAAAGTAAATTTTAGTTTTATTAAAAATGCCGAGGTCGGTAGTCAATTACTTTTAATAAAACATGTTTAAAAGAGGGTTTACTTCCAGCATATTATCATTATTATTGTTCAGAAGGTGAGCCCTATTCATATGGAACAAGCCCAATGGGGCCATGGGCTTGAAAGTTAAGAAACGTATGATTCTTCATCAAAATGATCAGTTTCATATCTGGCATCCATGACTGTCTCCTCAGTCAGAAAATATTAAATAAAAAAGAGAGTTTAGGCGAAGGTGTCAGATCACCACAAAAAGGTACCGAAAGCTGATATTCCCGTTTTCTGTCTGCCAGACTTTTTTTTTTTTCTTCCTTTTAAATGACAGTCGTATATGGTCGTTATGACGTCACAGAAAGAATCAGCTGTTGCACCGCAGTATTGCAAGAATCCGGAATGACTGTTCGTGAATTTGAGATGACGTTCATGATTCGTTGTATATCAAGATATGACTCACCGTTAGGAAATGAATGACAATAAGAACGGAGATGACTTTATTATCGAGTTTTAGTGTTATATTTCCAGTCAGTTTCCAATCATAGTATCGTCAGTGAAATCCCTCAGGGCACCAGTTTTCTACCTAATCATTTATCTGTTGACTATTTTCATTTTCTCTTTCTTTTTCAGAGATAAAAACAATAAAATCAATAAAAAGTATCCAAACTTTCCAAAGTAAGGGATGATTTATTTGCATGGGACATGCATAAATATCGTCTAGCTTTCTCGTGGGTGGGGTGATTTCTTTGCGCAATGAAAAAAGTAAACTTCCCAAAGTAATGGATAAATTTATATTGTTATTAAGAGTCTAAAACATCGGCTAGCTTCTCCGTCGAAGGGATTATTTTTTGAACAGAAAAAAACAACAAGAAATCTTGTGAGTATCTTTTAGCAAGTGATCTGATTAAAAAGGTTAACTTTGCAGAGTAAGGTGTTTTTTTACTGATAAGTAAAAAGCCATCGCTTAGCTTCTCCATCGAAGGGAGGATTTTATTTAAAAAGAAACATGAATCGTGTAAGTTTCATTTAGCAAGTACTTTAATAAAAAAAAAATAAACTTTGCAAAGAAATGAATTTCTATTGCAATCAAGAGTATAAAACATTGCATACTTTTCCCATGAGAAGGATGTTTTTTTTTCAAAAATAAAATAAAATAAAATAAAACAAAATAAGATAAAATAAAAAATAAAAACAGGAATTTTGTAAGTTTCTTTTAACAAGTGACATAACAAAAAATATCAGACAACTTTCCACTTAGTGATGATTTTTTATTTTATTTTATTTTATCTTATTTTTTTTCTTTTTTTTACAATTTTACGAGAGATTCACTTTGGGTACGAAGAGGCGGCGGTTAACTGCTCGTGCCGGTCAATTTGGATCGTGAAAGAAATGGTTTAAGGAGGGGGAGCAGAGGCTCCTTGGCCCTCGTCAGCTAAACTATGGAGTATGATAAGTCGTGACCCAAGGCATCGCCCGGGAGTGAAGCGGTGGGCATGCTGAGTTCTCTCTCTCTCTCTCCTCACTCTGTATATATATATATATGTGCACAAATATATATATATATATATATATATAATATATATATATATATATATATATATATATATATATATAAATACATATATTTATATATATATATATATAGTATATATATATATATATATAAATATAAATACATACATATATATATATATATATATATATATATATATATATATATATATATATATATATATATATATATATATATATATATATACATATATTTATATATATGCACACATACGTATTTATATATTATGAATATATATATATATATATTTATTATATATATATATATATATATATATATATATATATGAAGAGTGTGTGTGTAATATATCAGTTAATGAATGAAAAAACAAACGGTACAGATAAATAATCTCTCAAAATTGAATAAAGGAGTAGAGATCGATTTG
>NC_087221.1:45457409-45487409 GCF_015104395.2 Macrobrachium nipponense
TTCTTTCCTTCTTCCGCCTCTTCCTCCTCTTCCTCCTCCTCCTCTTCATCCTCTTCATCCTCCTCCTCTTCCTCCTCCTCCTCCTTCTCCTCCTTCCTCCTCCTCCCCTTCCTCCTCCTTCCTCCTCTACTCCTCCTCCTCCTTCTCTCTCTCCTCTCCTCCTCCTCCTCCTCCTCCTCCTCCTCCTCCTCCTCCTCTTCCTCCTCCTCCTTCCTCCTCCCTCTTCCTCTTCTCCTCCTCCTCCTCCTTCCTTCTCCTCTCCTCCTCCCTCTCTCTCTTCCTCCTCTCCTCCTCCTCTTCCTTCCTTCCTTCCTTCCTCCTATCTTCCTTCTCCTCCTCCTCCTTCCCCCCCTCCTCCTCTTTTCTTTCTCTCCTCCGCCTTCTTTTTGGCGAGCGCCTCACTCTTTCTTTCTTGCAATTTCGAGCAGTTGCGATTTCCCTACTACCCGACCATTCGCTATCTGGAGCCGTTATAAACGGAATCTAGCTCTCGCTGTTTGGGAGAATCTGTCTAATGCAGCGTTTTCCCGCCGGACCGAGCTCGTTGCAAGCATGATTTATCGGCCGTCGCGCCTTGTTTGGGGGCGCGATAAGGACCAAGCACAGTTCACTTTCTCTTTAAAAACTTTTGTAATTGCTGTTATCAGAAAGGGCCGGACGGCATACGGGGTGTCATAAGATTTAGGGGAGATAGGTGGAATGCTCACACACAGATCTATCATCTGATTTTCTCTCTGTCTCTCTCTCTCTCTCTCTCTCTCTCTCTCTCTTTTCAGATCATTCTCCCTCCTCGTTCTCTTGGGGGAGACAGCGAAAAATAATAAACCATTTTTAAGAACTTCGTCGTGAAACGTAAGTCATATGTAGATCAAACATCCGGATAACTGGTTTCTTTCTGACCTACGGATTGTTACTTTTGAAGTCGTACGAAGCTACAGTATAGGATGATGGGAAAGGGTACGCTAAGTTAAGTACTGTAATGTATATATCTTATATTTACATAATTATATCTTGAATATATCTAGTTATCTTAAATACTATGCTCTTATCATGAAACAAATTTTTGTCCTTGAAGATCAACATACAACAAGAAAACTCTCAGTTGATTCATTTGAGCATAAAAAAAGTATATACATTTCTTTCATGATCACTTAGCATTCAAAACAACTTTACGGAATTAATACTAATAGCTATCTCGGAATGCAATACATTACTGATATTTAAGACATCGGGAAAGGGATATGATGCATGATTTCTCATTATTGAATCGGGGAGCAATTTCTCTGAACAAGATCCCGTATTCTGTACGAAAGATCTGATTGGTTACGGCATTATAAAGGAGACAAGTCAGGTGCACAATCCCCCCCTCCCCCCACCTCTGCGTCTCGATCTCGTTTCCACCTCGTCGGAAGATAAAAAAAAAAAAAAAATCTTAATCTATGAAGGAGGAAAACCCATAACTGCTCCTTTTCAGAAATCCTTTCTAATCTTCCCGTCCGCCGACGGGACTTCCACCAACCCACCTAAAAGGGCGGCGGCCCCTCTCGTTTCCAGATGCCCTCGGATGTACTGCGGTTGGTCCCATCCGGCTAAGCTTGTGCCGCGGACACCGGACACCTCGCCAATCCGGATAAACACTCCATAACCGGTGTCGTGTGAAAACTGCGGTGTAAGGTCTCTCGTCTGGTTAAACACCAAGTGACACCTGACATGGCGAGGCTAAATACCCGTGTTACCGATACCCCTCGACTCGGGTTACGTGTCGCCCCTTGGGTACGATGGGTCTGAGGACGAAATGGAAAGCGAGGAGGCGATGGGCTCAGGAAGAGAGAGAGAGAGAGTGAGAGAGAGAGAGAGAGAGAGACAACCTTGCAGTTTTGTTGCATAAATTATGTGAGACCTAAAAATTGGATATCCAAATTTATACCTATTAGATGCTCATGTATTCTATGTTGACTCAAACGCTTTTATTTTTAATTTATTTGCTTTTTTCTTCAAAGCATCATTATTCAAGCTAATTTTACCTTAATTTTATTGAATGTTAAAGAAAGTATGGTTTGATGAACAAATCATTACAGTAACGGAATAGAAATGAATTTCAGTTGCTATGATTAATTCAAAAAGAATATATGTGCATCATGACTGGAACAAACTGGTGTTTAATATATATATATATATATATATATATATATATATATATATATATATATATATATATATATATATATATTATATATATCATACAAACATCACACACACATACAAATATAGATTATCAAAAGAATGTATTACTATTGAGATAGGAGTTTTTTTTTCTCCTGTTTAATAATAAATTTCGCTGTTTTTATATTGCACGTCTTACAAAATGCTTCCATTTAGCAGCCTAATCAATGTAACACGTATCATAACCTGCGCTTATGATATCCTGTTAGCGCTTGTGAAATTCTTCTGTATCAAAAGTAAGCGAGGTAAGTTTTCGTACATGACAGTGCTCTGCTGATCGTTTTTGTTCGTAAATTGGAACGCGCCATAACAGGCAAGACTGAATAGAGATTGCAAGTGTGTGTACGATATTTCCGAAGGAAGGCTGTAACTCCAACCGTTACCAAACGATTCGACACAAATGTATTCGTTTTCTGAGACCCTCTATCTATTTATTTATTTGTGTATTTATTTAATTATCTATTTTTGCAATAACTGATCTCCTCTTTCTATATTTCCTGTTCCTTCCTGTTGCTTCTTTCAAACGAACACCATATTCTTTAGAAGCTCGAATTTCTAATCAATGACCCCTGTGGGCTCATATTCCCTATGAACAGGCCTCATTTTCGGAATGATCATATTGATAATAAAATAAAGAATTAAAATCACGAGTGACTTCAGTTATTTCTGCTGCTGGAATGGTCACGAAGCCCAGCACATCACTCTGAAAGAGAAGTTTAGTTGATATGCTCTTGTGATACGCATCCTTGGACTATTGTGTATATTTTCTGTTTTCAGATAAATACCTTTTTTCGTTACGTATATACTCTCTTGCAGCCCACCTCTCTCTCTCTCTCTCTCTCTCTCTCTCTGTACACACATAAATGTAAAATATAATGAAATACCTATATAATACATATATATATATATATATATATAATGTATATATTCTATATATATATATATAGGTAATATTATATATATATATATTTATTGTATGTTATAAAATATATATATATATATATATATTTATATATTAACATAAATATATATATATATATATATATATATATATATATATATATAATATATAAATATTAATATTCTATATATATAATATATATATATATATTATATATACATATATATATAGATATATCTATATATATATATATAATATGATATTATTAGTGTATATATATAATAATAATATATATAATTATTATATATAATTATTATAAACATATATTATATATGTATATATAATATATATATATTATAATATATAATATGTATACATATCTATCTTGTTTTATATATATATAATATATAAATATGATATATTATAGTTTTGTATGATAATCAATAATTCAAGGAAACTTGAAACTTGGGGACTCAGATTTATTTTCATGAACATTATTCTCTCTCTCTCTCTCTCTCTCTCTCTCTCTCTCTCTCTCTCTCTCTCTCTCTCTCTCTCTCTGACTGACTTTTTGTCGAGACTACTCTGACCGTCTCTGTCCATATATTTTCCTTCTTTATGCCTTTTGCGGCCAGGAATTTACTCAACATTTTCTCTTCCTCGGGTAAAAACGACACTGCTCTGTACCTGACAATAAGCAGGTAACGGTGGGCTAAATCTCGAATGCTGGTTACACTTGACCTCAGGTCTCCTTCAATTGGATTTATGTGAAATCGTGATAACGACTGTAGGTCAGTATACTCTGGGGTGACTGCTGATAAAGGACGATCGATTTTTATTAGCATCATCTTCAGGTGCCCCATGTTTGCTGCTCGTGGGAGGGTCCAGGGAGTCCGCGACCACCTCCTACCACCTCCTCCTCCTCCTCCTCCTTGGCACAAATACCTGAAAGGAACTTCTTCGTCTTGCCAGAATCCTGCCGCAGTTTAATTGGAATGCGAGATCAGATAAGAGAAGGATTGGTTGCTACGTACTCTACCGCGGGAGGAATAGGAAACATAAGCGCCAATAGTTTTTCGTTTGCTGATTATCAAAGAAATTCACTTTCATCCCTTTGGGCTTAATTGGAATTCGTGAGTTACTGGTAAAGCCTTATTTGTGAAATGGCACAATTATTTCAGTCACAATTGATAGCCTTTGCCATCGCTTAGCAAAGATTATTGTCCTTGGCATTAGGCTCTTCCTTACTGAATATTTCGTGTTCTTACTGAATATTCCTCAGGAATTATCCTGTGTACTGATAAAGAATAAATATATAGTTTATTCGGCGATTATTGAAACCCTGACTAAAATCACATCTTTTTATAAATTAGTTTTTCGTAAATATCCATTGACTTGTTATTTGGGACAATTGTTATTTAAAATCTGTGACCGTCATGTACGAAGACTAATTTTGAAATGATTTTTTAAGAGAAATCGAAAGAACTCTGCATTTGATTTTTTTTTTTACGAAGTAAAGACTTTCATTCAAAAGGTGTAATTAACAGGGTTGTTAATAATGCTACGGATGTTTTTTTAAGAGTTTCACAGTTGTTGTTATTGCTTCTATAGTTCATACTTTTACTGACGCTCATGCTGATGTTGCTGACATCATTTTTATTCCTAGTGATCGTTAATGTTCGTTTGTCATATTAAGAAATATTTTCTAATAGTATTTACAACTTTTTATGATATTCCATACGATCGTCCGTCGTTCTTCTCTCTATATATTATTTATACTGTATAGATGATGAGGTTATATGCATACTTGCAGGGACATATGTGAACAAGCAAGAGCACTCTCGTCAGACCATCGTGCAGAACTCGCACACACACACGCACGCACGCACATATACGAAAGCACCTTCGCACCGGGGTCTGATTTATGTAAATTTCATTCATTAGAAGTGGATGGAGTTGTTATATGTCTTTTACGAAGCAATATCCAACGAGAAAATGCTTACGAGATAATTATTTAATGATAGTTTTGGCCTGTCAGCGCTCCTGAAGTATTTTCGCCCCCGGCTACAGATAAGATTAAACCATCGATTATTTATAGATATGCAAAACTTCCGAGAGCCAAACGGCTTTGCGGCGATTTTATGGAACCCCAAGTTTTTTTACAGCTTGGAAAAATATCAGAATTTTTGCATAAGACTGTAAATCATTGTAATTAATGGTAAACAGCGTGTTATTAAACGAACGCCGGCTTTGTAAGGTAAAATTGGAAGTCTGCTCACGAAGAATGTATTAGAAAGTTTTCTTAATAAACATATACATAATCATAAATACTGCAGTACTTGGAATTTATACAACCACAAAAATACTGCTAAAAATGTATGTGGGATGGATGTTGCAGCACTTGGAAAACCAAGAATTACTACATAAAAAAAAGAAAAAAAAATAGGAATGTGATGGTAAACAATAGCGTTCAGAAAACTTGGCAAATGGTGGTTATTGGAACGTTAAAAAAATAAGAAACACTACACATAGCAAGTTTTCGTGGCTACTGGAAAGTTCAACAAATCAAGGATTACTACTAGTGAAATGCAGTTAGGGATGGTTACTTGAAAGTCTAGAAAACAAAGAAATGTAGGTTTGTCATGTCTATTGGATTATACCAAATAGTCGTGGGACAGCCATTGGAGGGTTCAGGAAACCAAGAAATAAATACTGATTATTTGATTTAAAACAAACCTACAAAATCCATGAGATTTCTGTAGTCCGTGTAAGACAGCAAAACCATTTTAGATAAATATTTTTGAAAGAAGAGCTTGTTTATAAAATTATTGTGCATTTTCAGTTTAGAGAAACTTTGTTGCATTACAAGAAATGTATTGATTTTACTTCGTGTAATAAATTGGGGTCACGGATATCTATAAAACAAAATATCTACACCTACCACCGAAATGAAGGAGGTTTAAGACGACTCAAAAAAAAAATTCAGGTGAATGCAAAAACATTCAAATCGGTTACCAAGAAATTCCTAGATTTCCTGTGCAACATCTCACAGTACCAAAAAAAGAGCTCAAAAATTGTGGATGACTCCCAGTGTGCCCTCATGACTGCCGTTCTTGACAAGGCACCCTTGTCATGCCATGCGAAGATCGTTGTCGGTGACACCCGGGGTGACGGATGATAATTTATCTGGATAAAAAAATGTCAATACCTTTTGCGATGTTAAGTGTGAGAAGGTACGGATTTTTTATATTTTGTATAATCAGAATATTACTGACTATTTTACAAGGAGGAAGAAGGTGACCAGCAGTCTGCTTACACTTTCAAACAGTATTTGACAATGCAAAGGAAGTTTATGATACGAAACCAAAGGATGGAGTAAATGTCATACTCCGAGTTTGATGATTAATGCTTCAGGAAATGTTAATAAAAGTCACGAAAAATGAGTCTCTCTTACCTCCATCAAAACAAGGTATGCTTGGAACCAGAAAATACCATATCAGCAACACTCGCTTTGAAATGGATTTGCCACGGAGTTCATCACAGAACGAAAACAAGTGAAAGTCTTGTGAAAAACCTAGATATTTTTAACTTATAAAAATAACTTAATAAATCAATAAAAACATAATGTTTCTTTTTGTTTCAACTGTGTTTGAAATTAATACTTAAAAAAAAAAAACTCAGAAAGAAAGGGATATAAAAATGTAAGATTTTTTTTTTTTTTTTTTTTTGTTTTACAAAGATTTGGTTTTTGTTTTGAATGAAAATAGAAAATAAAAAGACAAAAATGAGAATGCAATTATAAAGACATTATTCATACTTTTAATCACGTTTCTATCCAAATATTCCTTGATCAGAACTGTTGGAGAGAGAGAGAGAGAGAGAGAGAGAGAGAGAGAGAGAGAGAGAGAGAGAGAGAGAGAGAGAGAGGCTCCACACTATGGTGACCAACATAGCTCACCCCCTTTTTTTGTTGTTCCATTTCTTTTTTTCAGGCTGAGACGCCAGATTGATTGGATCTTAGGACTAATTAAATATCCCCGGGACGGGCCTTCCTACGGTGTCTTGCTTGTTTATGGCCTTCCTATCGGCGCCCATCATCTCGTCGGGGAGAACGTAATTTCAGATATGTCATCAAGTGATTGGAAGATATTGGGGCGCTTTAACAACTAAACGTCCAGCTGTGACTACGCTGAAGCTATTAAGGCAGGGGATTAAATGGTCGTAGGTCTTGAATATGCATGATTTCTGCGTGTACTATTTGCACGCGTATAATGTTTAATATATTCTTGTCTCATTTATGCTTAAGAAATGAGCAGTGTATGTTAATCAGTGTCTTAATATTTATTTGATTCATGGGCGAATATTACTATCATCATTAATATTACTGTTCTTATTATCATTTTTACCTGTCAGTCCTATACCCCTCGATTCATAAGCTTTGGTCATAAGGCTACCATCTTCCTCCGAATAAGTAATGTCTAAAAAAACGTGCATAGGGCCACAATGTGGCCCAAGATGTAAAGTAAGTAACTGACCGGTGCTGAAGTTAAGGGGTCAGTCGAGTGAGCCGTGGGCTTTATTCACAAGTTAAGTCAACTTGGCGCAACGGGTTTTGATGGAACGTGATTATGTAGGCTAATGCAATTCCTGTTTAAAATGCAGCAACTTTTCCTTCACTGCTTCTAGCACCCCTGATGGATGTTTATTATAATGAAAAATCTTAGAAGATGTAATCACAATTGAAACACTCTTTGCGTAACTGAATGGAAAGGCTGCTGGAATAAGTAATCATGGAAAAATTCAAAAGACTCCAGTCTCGTCTACGGAGACTTCAATGCGCTGAAAGTAAAAATCTTCGGGGAATTGCGAAAAATAAGTACTTTCAGTGCATTGAAGTCTCCGAAGTCAAAACTTGGATTTATGTTTTCGGAGTTGAGTTCTGTACCATACATAATTATATGTAAAAATTTCTTTGTCGTTGTTGATAACTGTTATGCAACCAGTAGGAAATAGGTACTGAACTCTCCTAGCAGTACCTATGATATTTATGTATATACAGTGTATACATATATCCACACAGATATATGTATGTATATGTATAATTATACATGCACACACACACACACACACACACACACACACATATATATATATTATCAATATATATATATATAAAGATAAATGTATATAAATAGATAAAAAATAATAAATAAATAAATATATATATATATATATATATTTATATATATATATATATATTATGTATATATATATATGTATATATTATATATATATATATATATATCATATATATATATAATATATATATATATACTATATATATATATATATATAGTATATTATAATCAAACACCATCAGTCTAAAACAAAAGGAAAATGTCGGTCACCTATTTCTTTTTAAGTGAGGTTGAACATCTACACAATGGCTACCGAGCAGGGGAAAAAAAGTCTAATATATAACACTGAAAAAATAATATCTCAGATCAACCCCAATATACTGAGACTCTTCGAGGTTTTGCAATATAATTCGAAGACTTGGTTTTCAAAGGAGTAATTTAAAATCATTTTAGGTCCACCAGTAAGGAACAAAAGACTACGAAAAGATTGTTCGAGCGTTTAAATTGCTAAAACCACCGTGAAAATGGCTTTTCTAATTCCATTAAAATAGATCTGAACTTCAGTCTATAGCAATTACATTATAGTAAAAAAATGATGCGATAAAAACACATGAGAACTAATTTCATCAAGGCTTAATTTTCACTTCCCATTACGAATTAATCAAGGATTAATGTGTGTGCTTTCACAAACAGACAATAAACACACACAAACACACACGCGCGCGCGGTCGTGAGAGATATATATATATATATATATATATATATATATAATATATATATATATATATATATATATATATATATATATATATATATACAGACATACTTATATATGTATGTAAGTATAAATAAATATATAATATATATATATATATATATATATATTATATATATATATATATATATATATATATATATATATGTCTATACTGTTATATAAATTTGAAGACAAATCAATTTTATTCAGGCTTTAAACATCTAGATTTTCATCAAATACCGAAGAATATTATTTATGCTTCTCAGAGACTGTTTTATTTAACCAAGCAAAAAACAATGAGAACCGCAAAGCGAAAGTTTTCCATCGCCACGAAGAAAAAAAAAGACAGCGAAATCAAAGAGCATACGAAATGCTAAAGGCACCCAAGCCTTCATTTGCGGTTTGATCCGTTATACCTGTTTCGTAAGAGATGCTCCCAGCTTCATAATCCACGATTACGAAGCTCACGTTCTTAAACAGCAGTCCCGAGCCTCACCGTAGACCCGAAAAATGATTCTGAAATGCTAATGCGACGCAGCAGCATCTCGAAGACTGCCAGATTGTTGCAGGGTTAATTCGGGCGGGAGATCAATGGCTTGATGGTAATTTCAACCGCGTGAGAAGCCTGACAGGACTTCTTACATTGGTGGTAAAGGAAAAGATAGTGTCTTCATAACTCTTCGATTTCCACACACTTTTTGAGATACGTTTGTCACTACAAGGACTAAGACCCAAATGATTAACCTGATGTCAATATCATGACAGCAAATGCAATGGCAACTTTGAGCTTGCCATACAAAACACACACACACATACACATACACGCGCGCGTGACCTCCTTCGGCTGAATGTTGGCAGAGCGTTCACCCCACCCATAGACGATAACCAGACGCCGATGGCAGGTCCTTCAGCTGTCATGGCTCTCGGATGGAGATGTTGATGCTGGGTGTGTACAAATTTAGATGAATGGAGGGTCCAAAGAGGAGAGTCATTGTTTTGATGGGGGGCCCTCAACGGAAAGTCAACCCTGAAGGCGGTTTTGCCGAAGAAGTTCTCTCGTCCGTCGGTGTCCCGGGAGGCAAGAATCCTTGGCCTCGAGGGAGAACACCCATTGCTAATGATATCTAACCGATGGAATGGGCTCCAGCCCTCCTATATACCGTGTTATTAACGTTAAAACCCACGATGAAAAGATATTAATAACGAGTGGAAACGCCATTTCCCCCTCTTCTCCCCTCTGTTATTAACTAATATCCCTGTTATCGTGTGGCTTTCCATTTATGTCTGTAATAAATCTTCCGTTTTCCTGTCTCTGAACCTGAGTTTATATTTTAATTTCTTGGATAATGATCTCATTTTCCTTCAAGGGAGCATCATTTGAGATAAGATGTAGGGAGCATTTATACTTGTCAAGTAATGTTTTCGAATAATCATCCTCGGCTCCGTCTCTTGAATATGTTATTAAGAACTAAAAGTGTATATGTTAGAACGTTTACGTGAATAGAAATATGAAATATACGAAGATTGCGGTTTTACTATCTATTACTGTATAAAACGAAGGCAAAGATCGTAGAAATAAAAATAAAACTAAGAATAAATAAAAATACCAAAGCAAAAATAATGACCAAATTTTAACTTCACTGCTATTTTTTGTGACTTTCACTGCTCATTGAAATGCTTACCTATAAAATGCTCACCTATAAAATATTATGTGAACAATCTGGCTTCAAAACTCCCATAAATGTATTTGGTAAATCATAAAACAACAGAAAAAACTCTCATAAATGTATTTGGTAAATAATAAAAACTTTAAAGTTCTCCCATAATTGTATCTGGTAAATCACAAAAACAGAAAAAAAAAAAACTATTATAAATGTATTTGATAAATCATAAAACAAAAAAAACTACCATAAATGTATTTGGTAAATCATAAAAACTTAAAAAATCTCCTATAAATGTATTTGGTAAATCACCAAACCAGAAAAACCTACTATAAATATATTTCATAAATCATAAAACCAAAAAAATATTCTCATAAATGTGTTTGGTAAATCATAAAAACTTAAAAAGAACTAATAAATGCATAAATATAGAAAAAACTCCAATAAATTATTTGGTAAATCATAAAAACAGAAAAATATTCCCATAATGTATTTACCAAATACTACTACTACTACTACTACTACTACTACTACTAACTACTACTACTACTACACTACCTACTACTACTACTCTACTACTACTAACTACTACTACTACTACTACTAATATATATATAATAATAATAATAAAACAGGGAAAGCCAAATAAGCGCAGGCGCATAAACGAAAATGAGAAATTAGGAGACAAATGCAAGGAAAACTCACCGCTATCAACTCAAAGTACTTTGGCCAAATCACCCTGCATACTAGTTATGACTTGGATGAGTAATGTAATAGTATACTGTCAGGTCTTAAATGACACAGCATTTATGGACAATTGATGTCGTATGTCTCCTAAAGAGTGGGTTCTTTTGCCTCAGACAGAGAAGAAGAATAAGGTGAAAGTTAATAGGTATTTTTGCGAAAGTCATTATTTATTTATACTACACACACACACACACACACACACACACACACATATATGTATATATATATATATATATATATATATATATATATATATATATATATATAATATATATATATATATTTATATATATATGTACAAATTTGTATAAGTATGTCTGAATATATGTATGTATGCAAGTATGTATGTCTATTTATATATAAGTAAGATGGAAGAAAACGAATATGAACGAAGGTACAATAAAGGGAATGAAAAGGGTTGGGGGTAGGGGCCGAAGGCAGGCTGCAAAGAACCTTAAAAGTAATGTGTGTAGTGTACCACGTGAGGCGCATAGACGGGGGGAAATCAGGTTACTTAAGCAAGGCGCTACTAAAAAAAAAAAAAAATAAAATAATTAAGGCAGCAAAGGTGAGGGATTAAGGTCTTTACTCAACAAATTACCTTAATTTCATTCGGTCACGTCTTACCCTTTGTTTCCGAAAAGGGAATCAGCGATATTAGGAGAGATTTCGTTGATTCACTCTCGAGAGAAAGTTGGTCATGAATGCGATTATGCATAAACTACTGCTAATTCGGATCTTCGTATTTTCACCTTTTTAACATGCACTCATACATATAAACATACATGAAGAACTGGGATAGCTATAGCATGCTTCATCGTATACTGTTGTTGTCGTCGTGATTGTTACAATTCATACTTTCATACATATAATGATGGATTCCATTCTGATGGAAAATAAGCACATTTCCTCCCCTTTCTACTTTGGCGTTCATGAAAATAAGGATAAACCTAAATTAAGTATCCTTATCTCTCCCACAACATGCGTTACGGCGTGAGAAATGTTGAAACAAACAAGATACAAGTAGGAAAGAGATTGAGGAAGGCTAGGAACGGACGGTAAGAAAACAAAATAAGAAACGTAGGTCAAGCCTCTAGAAATAGATTTGTGACTCACATCGAGATCGAACCCAGGTTTCTCGATTGAAAATCAAGGTCGAACTTAAGGGGCTGTATGCTCATTACTGCTGGTGAGTTACATAATTGTTCAGAAACTGATACGTTCAGGATGGACACGAATCACGTCGAATTTTATTCACATAGATTGGTGTCACGTGGCGTTGACTGTCGTCTAACGTAATTATGGCTGCTTTTATTTAATCTCACCTGCCAAATTTTAGCCTAGAATAGATTTCAAAGGGAACAGGTGTGTGATACAGTTGGAACTGGAACTAGAATATGAAATTTATGCCAAAGGACAAACGCTGGGACCATATGAGGCCATTGAGCGCTGAAAATAATGTTGAAAAAAACTGTTAGATTTGGTTAGACGCTAAGATGGAAGAAAGAGAATATGAATTGTGCTACAGGAAGAGGAATGAAAGGGTTTGCAGCTATGGGCCGAAGGGATGCTGCAAAGAACCTCAAGTAATGCCAATAATGTCCAGCGTGAGGTACACTGATGGCACTACCCCTCTTGAGAAAGTTCCTCGCCCATTAGTTTCACATATATGGAATGAATATTAACCTTTAATAGGCAATCACTTGCCATAGAAGGTTTCTGTTTGAATATCTATCAAGAGGGAAATAGAACCAGACTTTTTGATGGGTTCAAATCCGTCGAAATTAATCGCGTCTATATCACAGCCTTCATTCCCGCATTAAAAAGCAGGTCATGATATGAAACTTGTTACTATCAGGGATTTTGATTAAAAACCCCTTCGATAAAGTAATTAGACTCAAGATTGCTGTACTTTATCACTATTTTCTTCTCGAAAAAGTGAATAGATAGGAAACAAAGGCCCGGTGAGTTTTAATGGAAATTGCCCCTTTTGCCTGTATGTATGTATGTATGTATGTATGTATGTATGTATGTATGTATGTATGTATGTATGTATGTATGTGCTTGTAGAGAAGAACTTGTGTTTATCTATTTTTCATCTACTTATTATTAATTAATGATTTACATTTTTTTCTTTTCTAATAAATAATCTATTTATTCTTTCTGTATTTCCTGGTATCGTTTATAACTTCTTTCAAACGAGCACCATTTCTTTGGAAGCCTTAATTTCAAGACAGTGACCCCTGTAGGCCTGTTTCATACGTACAGCGGTATATAATCTGAATAATAATAATAATAATAATAATAATAATAATAATAACAATAATAATAATAATAATAATAATAATAATATAATAATAATAACAATAATAATAATAATAATAATGATAATGATAATAATAATAATATGACGCAATTCAGTAAATGCAAAGAACTAATTGTCTAACTAACCAGTGAGAGTACAGCAAGTGACCCAGAAAAGCGAAGCTTAGTTTTTTCATAAATTGCAGCTTAAGCATAAGAGAAAGTCAGATAAAAATGAGCAATAAAGGCATTATCGGAGAAGCTATGGTGAATCCACCAGGGCAGCCCGAAAGCCCCTACGTGATAGATGGTACATAATTGTCTCTGTTATTCTGCATTTCCATATAAATGGCCGTACAGATGGCTGGCCCTACATCACTCTTAAGGCGTATTCATAGGTCCCGGGCGATATCAGTCTCTATAATTGATTCTTTATCTCCTTCATCTTGGGAAAGGGAGCCCCTCCCCATCGCAACTACTTTATTTACTTCGACGACCTCTGGCCACGCCCCCATTAAAGACAAGGGATTCGAAATGCTCCGAGGATGGAAGACGAATGTTGCGATGGGCTCAGGATTGATTTTCGCGTGGGAAAGGTTTCTTTGCTGGTAGGATTCATGAATAAAATGAGTTCCGGGAACAGTTTCCTGTCTGTTAATGACAAATGGCGTCCCTGCTGGAACCTTAAGTATTTGGTCGAATTTTTTATTTATTCTTCACACGGATTCAAGGCTTTTAGTATATGCAATATATAACAAAGTTTACCAACCATAACTATACACTTTTTTGGGGGGTTAATATTTCACGGCGCGTTATAAAAGAAAATCTTGGATTAGAAATGCAACAATCTATAGAAATAACTATATTTGTCTAAATAAATCAGACAGAATTGTACGCAGTTTTAATGTCATAGCACCGTGAAAGAAAATCTTGAATGAAAGATTAACCTACTTAAATAAAAGTAAATCAAAATTGCGATAAAACGTGTACCATAACCGAGTTTTTTTTCCCACTTTTTTTGGTGGAAGTAACACAGAACCAAAAGAAACCACAAAAAAAAAAAAAAAAAAAAAAAAAAAAAAAATCCGATGCGAGACAAGCGTGATTCTGGTAAATTACAGTTTTCCCTCCTAATGTAATTGCTGTAATCTCAGCCGAAGCTGGGTTCGAAACACACACACACGTACGCGCGAAAAGATATTTCTGATTCAGTGAAGCGCGGGATTCGTGCATCCCAGTACGTGCTCTAGGTCTTTATAAGATCTCTGAGTATGGGATGGAGTAGCAAAAATAAACTTGACTTTCTTCCTGTCGAAAACTTGGAACTGACTGACATCTAAATTTTTCAAAGGAAGATCTCCGTGTGTGTAGACACAAACAGAACGTTATTCGATCTTTCTTCTTCTTCTTCTTCTTCTTCTTCTTCTTCTTCTTCTTCTTCAGAAGATGGTCCCAATTAGTATGGAACAATCTTACAAGGGTCACTGACATGAAATTCAAGTTTCCAAAGAATATGGTCTTCATTTGAAAGCGACTTGAAATTCAAGCTTCTAAAGAATATGGTGTTCATTTGTACGTGACTTGAAATTCTAGCTTCCAAAGAATATGGTCTTCATTTGAAAGAAGTTGCAGTAGGAAATACGGATGAAGAGATTAGTTATAAAAAAAATAAAAATAATAATAAGATAAATAATTCGACAAATTAGTAAATAGATAGATGAAAATGTAGTGAATGATTAAAATGTAAAAGAAATGTTTTAAGGGAGTAATGCATTGCATCTTCGCTTCCTCTGTTTATTATTGGAAGCAAGTGGGCTACTTTCATTTGGCCCCTTTCACTTCTTTTGTCTCCAATCCAACTTCGTGCTATCTCCTAGTCAATATTCAACCGATTTCTGGTAAACTTGAGTGTAATTTGTTATTTTATATAATTAATCCATTTGTAAGTTGCAACAGCTACTTAATTTTCAACTAATTAAAAGGAAAATGACGGGATGAATTGAGTCCTGAGGCAAATGAAAAAGTTTTACGTTTTATTGTTAACGTACATATGAATATGTATATGAATATGTATCACGTGTGAGAAAGTGAAACAGTGGTTTGTTTATTGAGGGATAATGTGTGAATTCGAAAGGGGGGTTTAGAAGCTACTGTTTCTACTTGCGTGGGTACAATCGACGTTGACTTTGCTGGAAGAGAAAAAAAAACATTTGTTCCGAGTACGAACGTCAATTAGGTTGCAGGAACTCTCTCTCTCTCTCTCTCTCTCTCTCTCTCTCTCTCTCTCTCTCTCTCTCTCTCTCTCTCTCTCTCATATGGCCTGTACGCTCTTTTCCTCACAAGTATCGCCTGTCTTTTGCAGGAGCGTGACGTCTTTTTTCGAAATACCACCCGCTCAAGAACAAAGCCCACCTTAAGTAGATTACCTGCCTGAAAACGCGGCTAAATCAAACGCACATCAAGCTACAGCCGGCGCGACCTTTTCCATGACCCCGGAAATGGACTCCGAAGACAAGAGAAATAAAAAAAAGGGAGAGAGAGAGAAAAGAGAGAAACGGGCGTGGTATACGAGGGAAACGGGGCGAGAGGGCTCAGTACGCACGGCTGGGCCACAGCACGCGCCCGACCATCAAATGAGGAAACAATCTGCCTCAAATTCTCTCCTCTTCTCACAGCAGATTCTTTCTGCACTGGTGACTGCCTGATGACTTTTGGCGACGCGTTGGGTAAACAGAGAGTGGCGACCTGCTGCTAAAAGGTCAGGGCATCTTTTCATTTGCTGAGAATACCAGGAACCTAGAGGGACCTTGCCATGTTCTTTTGCATAGTGCTAGATTCAGGTACATCTTGCTATACAAGAATATGAGGAGCCTAGAGTCCTTGTCATGTCCTTGGTAAGTCCGTCAGCAGAGTATAAACTTCGGTTACTTCTTGCTATATACAAAAGCTATAAACCAAATTCATAAATTTAGTAACGTAACAAGAACTTGAATTAGTAATTTGGATTTTTGAAGTTTCAAGCTTATATCTGGATCTCGCAAAGTTGAATTTTTAAATCACCATCTCTTTGGTCCTCGAATGTAGAAAGCTGCAGATTAATTACACAGTATCAGCTACAAAATGGTCTCATTTATGTAATTACCAGTGGAAGGTACGTTATATCATCTGATTACACTACATTACACTCCAGTGTTGCTTGAATTTCCAAAAAGCAATCACAGCCTGTAAAACACTTACTGATGTTCATTTAAGGTCGGAATTCCTTGAACGTCTTCAGAGATGAAGTGGTTAGGTCTTACCTTATAATAATAATAATAATAATAATAATAATAATAATAATAATAATAATAATAATAATAATAATAATAATAATAATAATAATAATAATAATAATAATAATAATAATATATGAAGGTAAGAGACCCTCTCTCAAACATGTTTTCTTAAGAGGATGGCAGCATCAGTGGAAATGATTTTATATATATGGTCTTTTCAATTGTTCTTATTATTTTCTCCTCATCAAATCTGCTGATGCTGCCATCCTCTTTAACAAAATAATAATAATAATAATAATAATAATAATAATAATAATAATAATAATAATAATAATAATAATAATAATAATAATAATAATAATAATAATAATAATAATAATAATAATAATAATAATAATATATGAAGGTAAGAGACCCTCTCTCAAACATGTTTCTAAGAGGATGGCAGCATCAGTGGGAAATGATTTTATATATATGGTTTTTTCTTTTTCATTGTTCTTATTATTTTCTCCTCATCAAATATCCGCTGATGCTGCCATCCTCTTTAACCAAAAAAAATAATAATAATAATAATAATAATAATAATAATAATAAAGTAATAATAATAATAATAATAATAAATAATAATAATAATAATAAATAATAATAATAATAATAATAAATAATAATGTGTGGCGCCGTGGAGGAGTGGGTTAGGTCGTCAATAGACTTAAGTCAAGTTAAGCAACATTGGGGCTGGTCAGTAGTTGGATGGGTGACCGCTCTCCTCGGCGTTGATTCCTTGGGAAAGGAACTTTACCATAATTTCCTCAGTCTACTCAGCTGTAAATGAGTACCTATCCCTGATGGGGTAGGTCCAGCTATGGGTTAATAGCAAACTCAGCAATGATGGAAAGAAATGAAGGAATAAACGACAACGACGTAAATGGAGCCTCTGGCAACAGAGGAGCTTCGTCCGGCAACCAGGTATTCAACCCAATTGAAGGGGAAGACGGTCAGGCACTTGGAGGTCGTCATCCAGCAACTGATCACCACAACGACAATAATCAACAGCCTGAGATTGGAGCTACAGAGCAAAAAGGAAGAAAAATGGACAGAGAAGAAAATAAGGAAATATGGAGATGCTACATCAGAAGCAACCCGACGGAGAGAGGATATAGAAGAAGATTGGTCAACATCTGGAATGAGAGGAATAACACCCCCCAATCAGAGCAGAGGCTGGCAGACCAAGTAAGGAACGTAAAGAAAAAGAACTGGCTCTCCCAACAGAAAGAGAAGAACTGGAAAGGGAAATGTCACACGACAACGAATTACACGAAGACGAACTGAGAGACGATGCCACAGAAGACGACAGGGAGGATAAGGTATCAAACAACGACACACGAAGAAACCCACGACGAAGTAACAGACGAGGTCGGAATGGGTAGAAAAGATCAGACAATGGATGGAGCCAGATACAGAGAGAACAAAGATCCCCTCCATGAAAGCCTACAACACCAAGAAATTAAGGGAGAAAACAAGTGAGGTCAATGAAATAATGGGCATAATACAGACCACCAGTATCACAGAAACAAATAACTTGACATATGCAGGAGCAAGATTAGTAGCAGAACTGATGGGGATTCGAACACCAACACCACCAGCACAACCAACCCAACAGAAACCAAAACAGCAACCTCCTTGGAAAAGGCGCTGGGAAAAAGCAAATCATGGTGATGAGATCTGACTTGAGTAAACTGAAAGAGATGGCAGAAAAAAGGCTAGAAGCAAGAAACAAGGGAGGAACTCAACGAGAAATACAAATTACAAGAGAGGGGGACTAAACAGCACCATAGAAGATGTAAAACAGAGGCTTAAGGCCAAGCACATAAGATCCAACGGTACATGAACAGGAATAAGGGATACCAACAGAACAAACTATTCGGAACCAACCAGAAAAGACTATACAGCCAACTAAGAGGGGAAGACAACCACCCAGAAATTCCTGAAGCCGAACCAAGTAAGAGACTCTGGGAAAACATATGGAGCAATCCGTATCACACAACAAACATGCAACATGGCTCCAGGAAGTCAAGGAAGAAGAAACAGGGAGAATAAAACAAAGATTCACAGACATCACGACAGACACAGTCAGACACCAACTAAAGAAAATGCCAAACTGGAAAGCCCCAGGTCCCGATGAAGTCCATGGATACTGGCTCAAAAACTTCAAGGCCCTACACCCACGAATAGCAGAACAACTCCAGCATTGTATCTCAAATCATCAAGCACCCAAATGGATGACCACAGGAAGAAAAGAACATCCTTAGTACAAAAAGACAAGAGTAAGGAAATATAGCCAGTAACTACAGGCCTATCACCTGCCTACCAATAATGTGGAAGTTACTAACAGGTATCATCAGTGAAAGGCTATACAACTACCTAGAGGAGACAAAACATCACCCCCACCAACAGAAAGGCTGCAGAAGGAAGTGTAGGGGCACAAAAGACCAGCTCCTGATAGACAAAATGGTAATGAAGAACAGTAGGAGAAGGAAACCAACCTAAGCATGGCATGGATAGACTATAAGAAAGCCTTCGACATGATACCACATACATGGCTAATAGAATGCCTGAAAATATATGGGGCAGAGGAAAATACCATCAGCTTCCTCAAAATACAATGCGCAACTGGATACAATACTTACAAGCTCTGGAATAAGACTAGCAGAGGTTAATATTCAGGAGAGGGATCTTCCAGGGCGACTCACTGTCCCCACTACTCTTCGTAGTAGCCATGATTCCCATGACAAAGTACTACAGAAGATGGATGCCGGGTACCAACTCAAGAAAAGAGGCACAGAATCAACCATCTGATGTTCATGGACGACATCAAGCTGTATGGTAAGAGCATCAAGGAAATAGATACCCTAATCCAGACTGTAAGAATTGTATCTGGGGACATCAGGATGGAGTTTGGAATAGAAAAATGCGCCTTAGTCAACATACAAAAGGCAAAGTAACGAGAACTGAAGGGATAAAGCTACCAGATGGGAGCAACATCAAACACATAGATGAGACAGGATACAAATACCTGGGAATAATGGAAGGAGGAGATATAAAACACCAAGAGATGAAGGACACGATCAGGAAAGAATATATGCAGAGACTCAAGGCGATACTCAAGTCAAAACTCAACGCCGGAAATATGATAAAAGCCATAAACACATGGGCAAGTGCCAGTAATCAGATACAGCGCAGGAATAGTCGAATGGACGAAGGCAGAACTCCGCAGCATAGAAATCATCGAAAACCAGGAAACATATGACAATACACAAAGCACTACACCCAAGAGCAAATACGGACAGACTATCCACTTAACACGAAAGGAAGGAGGAGAGGACTACTAAGTATAGAGGACTGCGTTAACATCGAAACAGAGCACTGGGGCAATATCTAAAAACCAGTGAAGACGAGTGGCTAAAGAGTGCCATGGGGAAGAAGGACTAATAAAAGTAGACGAAGACCCAGAAATATACAGAGACAGGAGAAAGACAGAAAGAACTGAGGACTGGCACAACAAACCAATGCACGGACAATACATGAGACAGACAAAGAACTAGCCAGCGATGACAATTGGCATGGCTACAGAGGGGAGAGCTAAAGAAGGAAACTGAAGGAATGATAACAGCGGCACAAGATCAGGCCCTAAGAACCAGATATGTTCAAAGTACGATAGACGGAAATAACATCTCTCCCATATGTAGGAAGTGCAATACGAAAAATGAAACCATAAACCACATAGCAAGTGAATGCCCGGCACTTGCACAGAACCAGTACAAAAAGAGGCATGATTCAGTGGCAAAAGCCCTCCACTGGAGCCTGTGCAAGAAACATCAGCTACCTTGCAGTAATAAGTGGTACGAGCACCAACCTGAAGGAGTGATAGAAAACGATCAGGCAAAAGATCCTCTGGGACTATGGTATCAGAACGGATAGGGTGATACGTGCAAACAGACCAGACGTGACGTTGATTGACAAAGTCAAGAAGAAAGTATCACTCATTGATGTCGCAATACCATGGGACACCAGAGTTTGAAGAGAAAGAGAGGGAAAAAATGGATAAGTATCAAGATCTGAAAAATATAGAAATAAGAAGGATATGGGATATGCCAGTGGAAATCGTACCCATAATCATAGGAGCACTAGGCACGATCCCAAGATCCTGAAAAGGAATCTAGAAAAACTAGAGGCTGAAGTAGCTCCAGACTCATGCAGAAGAGTGTGATCCTAGAAACGGCACACATAGTAAGAAGAGTGATGGCACTCCTAAGGGCGGCAGGATGCAACCCGGAACCCCACACTATAAATACCACCCAGGCGAATTGGAGGACTGTGATAGAGCAAAAAAAAAAAAAAAAAAAAAAAAAAAAAAAAAAAAAAAAAAAAAAAAAAAAAAACAAAAAAAAAAAAAAAAAAAAAAAAAAAAAAAAAAAAAAAAAAAAAAAATAATAATAATAATATAATAATAATAATAATAATAATCAGCTTTATTTCAGCTAAGGAATGCCACCAAAGCAGAGACAATACAATGTTATTTTAACTAAACTTTTACCCGGATAGTGCCTAGCTAAATGAAGGCGGCTCAGAGACGATAATGACCGTATCATAATAAGCAAAATAATTTGAAATTCAAGTAATCATTTCCCCTCTAGCTTCACATATCTTCACGTGCGGGAGCTGTATTGCTTTCTGTATTGAAAGGCCTTCCCGGCATTTTTCTCCACGCATAGGTGAACATTCGGAAATAAGTTTGGAGTAAAAAAAAAAAAAAGAAAGAAAAAAAAGGCCGCTCTCAAAACTCATTAGGTTTTCGGGGAAAGGGGGGGGACGGGTTTGGGTGGGGGTCGGGGGGAGAGGAGAGTTGCATCTGAAAGATTCAGATATCCGAAGTTTTTTTGAACCTCTGTCAATTACATGTAGGTAACTCGCACTTAAACGCCTCAGTAGGTGGTTGTGAACCTATATAAAGATAAATACGTCCATGTACTTACGTACTTAACATGTAATTCCTCGATAATTTACATGAATCTGTACAAATATGGCAATATATATACATATATATATATGTGTATATATATATATATTTCCTTCTATATATATATAGTATTACATATATATATATATGGGTATATCTATATGATATTATATGATATAGTATTATATCGATATATATATATATATATAGATATATACGGCATGATACATACTTCCAAGTACACATAGAAAATAATCAGCTAGAGTAATATAAGGACATCAAAATGTCTGAAAATATAAGCACACCCTCGTAATCTAAAAATTTTAATATACAATGGTTAAAATAATAAACTGGCTTTCAAGATGGCAACAAGAATAAAAAGAAAATCTTTGCAATAAAAAGATTTTAAGGAAGACATTGTTACGATAATGGAGTGGCATTGGAGATGGCATTAGAAAATAAGCAAATCTTAGTAAATTTTTTTTTTTTAATGAAATTTTTCTTGGATGCGAAAAGGCCATATCTCACCGTGTCGATAGCCATCGCCTCGCGGATTCGAGCAAATCACTTCTCGGAGAATAAACTGAGATCCCTTTTCACCTCTCTCTTCAGCTAACTCTTCCTCCACTACCACCACCACCACCGTCGCTGCAAGACGTATCAGGAGAAGCTGATACAGCAATTACAGGTCGAGAGCAGCTCATATATTTCCCGCGCGTAATTATGAAATACTGGAGACTCTCCCGCATCGAGATCCTATCGGCGCGCTTGAGACAAAATAAATAACCCAAATTGCAATATATATGCCAGCGTTCCATGACCCATACTTCAGGGACCGATGACTAACAGCCGACGGACGATAAGGGAGTCGGCTTAGGCAGTGATGTGGTCGGGATACCCCTCAGGAAAAGAGAGAGAGAGAGAAGAATCTGAAAATTGAAATCGATGCTGAAGCAAGATTTTGCAAAAGGATAAGACGCTAAGAGCCTTCGTATCTCCCTTTCAAGGTACTCGCAGAAATCGCGCTGATTACGAGGTGGAAAAGCGGAGGCATAACTCGTCACATCCCAACTCGTAATTAAGCGAATGCTGCGGGAACGCGCTGCCCTTCCTGAGGGGTTCCTCAGGTTGGTCTGCGGGGAGACGAATGGCGTCACTCTCCACTGCCACTCGCTAAAGGTTAATAGCGGAGTCTATAACCTACGGTATACCAATACCCGGCGATGATTACGGTCTGCCCGATATGTTATGGCGTTACTTACTAAAACTCTGGGTAACGAAGCGTGCGATTGAACGTAGCCAGAGAAAAAAAAAAAAAGATGAAGGGAATGAAGAAGACGGAGGATACGAGGGAAAACTTCATGAATAAAGACGATGATGACAGGAAGAAAAAGGGATGAGAAAACTGAGAGAGAGAGAGAGAGCAACAGGAAGGAAGGAAACGAATATGATACAAGAGAAGTCAGAAATGACAAAATCAAGAAGAAGAATGAGACAAGAAGAAAAAGAGGGGAAGGTGATGGACCAGGAACCGCCTTGTTCTTGACGATAATCCTTCGCGAATTTCCCGATCGAGTTGATAATTGAGAGAGATACGAATCGCACAAAACGAATCATTCTTCGCATTTCGTTTTTTCGTGTCTTATCGGGATGACTTATCATTCTGAATCATTCCCTGCTGTTTTGTTTTGTCATAAATAATGTGTGTTTGTGTTTGGGTGCTTGCTTTTGTGCAGGTTTGTATTATCCGAGGAATGCCTTTAGAAAAAATACACAGTACTCTAAGACAATGTTGGAGAGAGAGAGAGAGAGACCTGTCTAATATGAATTTACCTAAATATTATTTTTTATTAAAAAACTATAACTATAAGTAAGGAATAAACACTCATGAAGATAAATAAACATATGGTAATAAGGTAGAAACTTACGATGCTAGACCAGCCTTTGAGAAGAATACCTGTATTATCAAATAACCTGAACTTGATAAGGGATGATTAAGTTTATAAAAAAGTAGACTATAAAACAGGTAGCATAAAACCTGTTGACGAGAAAGCAGTTTTATTTGCTCTTTTACTAGCTTACTTTGCATCTTTTTAAACATAACAGAGCAGGTATATATATCTATATATATATATATATATAGATATATATATATATATATATAATATATATATATATATCTATATAGATATATATATATATATATATATATATATAATATATATATATATATATATATATATATATATATATATACTCTACACCAGTAAAAATTTATTTCTTATCGGTTTGTTTTCAGGTTACGAAATATGTATTATCTTTCCTTCAATTCAGAAGCATTCACCATATGAAATTATAATTGTTGGTCTTAAACCAAAGCAAAAATATTGGTCATAATGAGATACGCCTATTGATTCTAACTAATCCTTTGGCAAATGCACCAATTCACTTACTTTCATATCATCAAATCTATGATTCAGTTTTTCCTTTGGTGGGATATAAAAGATTTTTTGGTCTAGTTTATCGAAGACCGAGATAATATAGCCCTCATGGTCTCGAATAGCTGAATGGAAAGTTGTGTTTAAAAATGACGACGATGCAAGCAAGGGCCATAATACCAGTGCTATTAAATGCAAACCTACGTCATAATTTTATAATATATCCGGTCATTAGGCGACTAGAGATTGCACGTTAGAAATCATGAATTATCGGACGCGGGCGATGGCTTTGCAATTTTTCCTATTTTATTTTTTTTATTTTATTTTTTACATTTTATTGGATGTTAGGAATAATGAATTATCAAAAACTGGTGATGGCTTTGGAATTTTCCCCCCTTTATCTTTTTATTCTAATTTTTAAAATCTTATTACATGTTAGAAATAATGAATTGCCGAACACTGACGATGACTGAAATTTTTCCCCTTTATTTTTTTATTTTTAAAATTTTATTGCATGTTAGAAATAGTGAATTATCAAATGCTGGCGATGGCTTTTGAATTTTTAACCTTTATTTTCTTAACCTATTTTTTTAAAATTTTTATTTAGAGATTTTTAAATAAGGTCAACCTTCTTCTCTTGGGAATTTATCAAGTCGACTTTGACTGATCCCAAAAATATCAGTGACCTGCACCTCCGTCGTTGCAGTATGACGTGCGATACATTATTATTTCATTAAGCCCGCACGATTACGGGTCTCAGATAAATCAGTTGGAAAATACCGGAGCCATGCATTAATTGACGGTGGGCGGAGCCAACTGACAGAAGGAAAGCCAAGGGGGAACGTGAGATAAGAGCCTCTGGGAGTCTGAAGACAGAGGGATTTCAGGACTTCGTGCAAAAAGAAAGTCTTCGCCTGAGTATAATTCCTAAGAGATTGTGCTATATCGTAGGTCCTTTTTTGAAGGGTTTTAAGAAAAATAGGTCTTCCTCTAGACCTGAATATTCACTAGTGATTGTAAGAAGTCTTATGTCCTTTTTTGAAGGGTTTACAGAAAAGTAGGTCTTCCTCAATACTTGAATATTATTCACTAGTGATTGTAAGAAGTCTTATGTCCTTCTTTGAAGAATTTTAAGAAAAGTAGGTCTTCTGCAAGACCCAAATATTATTCACTAGTGATTATAAGAAGTCTCAGGTCCACCTTTGAAGAGTTAAAAAGGGTGTCTTCAGTTAAACTAAGAAACCAGGAGTGATTCTTATAGGAGAACGAGTAGCTGATTTATAGCCTCTTTTATTCAACTGATACACTTTCTCTAATTGGCAGTAATTTCTCATTATCGCCGGCGATCATCATTTCACCCCACCCGCACCACCCGAAGTTCATCGAAAAATAAAATTCTTGGGCTAATTAAGGTCCAGTCGTGTATAGTCCTCTTTCCCATGGCTGCAGCGCCCATAAATCAGGTACTCATTTTTTTTTAAATAGGATGTTATTAACCTATGAGTAATGGCTAATTTCCATTAGTCACATGGGTCGTTCGTGCCCATTACCAGACCGTTAGTGTCGTTCGTAGCGTACACTTTGTTGGCGAGCTTTGGGTCGGATTAAATTAGAATATCTTTACGCGCGGACAAGTCTCAGCCTATCTGCATGATTATAGTCGTTATAGGTCGACGCCAAGGGAAGAGATATTGTTTTCAGCTCCCAGTGTAAGAGATCGCCTCTCTTTGAAGCTAGAACATTCAGACTAGTGGAGAAACGAACCTGCAGTTATGTATATTTAAGTATATTTAGGGATAACTTTGTACAGGCAGCTTTAGGGACACTGTTCGATTCGAAAAACTTCCCGAAAGCTTTCTGTACAGATTTATCTTTGAATAGATGTATTTTCAGTAAGGATTTATCTTTAAAAATATGTACATACACATAAGTGTGGATTTGTTTCCCCATTTCGAGACTCATGCTACTATAAGTATTTTTTAATCCAAACTAGTGTCTGTTTCTCATAGCTAAATAGTCATAAAGACTATCATAGTTTTAAGTCTAATTTTGTTTTTGTTTGTTATCCACGGTATCTCGATTTAATTCAATATAATATCTGTTTCTCGTAGAGAAAGAATAATAGAGACTATCATAGTTTTAAGTAAATTTTTTTTTTTTTTTTGGTATCTACGGTATCCTTAAGAAACTATAATATTCACGAGAATATTATAGTAGGAGAAATAGCCACAGCGACTACCATAGTGATAAGTCAAAGTTTTCTTCGCTATCTACTCACGTCAGCCACTGACTGCTTCAGCCAATTAGTAGCTAATTGAAAAGACGTTTCCTGATTTACTGACCATATCCCGTTAGCTATGCATTTATGAGGCGAAGCTAATCTGAGGTAGATTTCTGATCGTCTGAACTTTTAGAATTGAACTGAATTGAATTAAAAATTTAGGCCAAAAACCACGCGGTGGGAGCTATGAGGTCATTCAACGCTGAAATCATCGTTTGTAACAAATGCAAGGAGGGTGGAAAGCAAGATGAAAGAAAGACAAAATGAACGGAGGGAGAGTAAAAAAAAAGGATGAAAGGATGAAAGGGGTTGCAGTTAGGGACCGAAGGTACGGTGCAAAGAACCTTAAATAGTGCCTAACACTGCACAGCGTGAGGTGCACTGTCGGCACAAGCTTCCTACGGGATTTGGACATTTTAAGGTCAGGTAGTTGTTGACGATCTTATATATATATATATATATATATATATATATATATATATATATATATATATATATATATATATATATATATATATATATATATATATACGTTTATGCATGCATACAAATAAAACTGTGTTGATTTCAATTTGAGCAACATATGAACTAAAATAAAAAATAACAATAAAGGAAAAGCAGCGTAACAAACTATATGAAGAATGTCCCGATCTAAACGGAATCTCCCATTCGCAAACTCAAAGGTTCCACCAAACGAAAAGCTAATAGAACTTCCTTCTAGTAGGCGATGGAGAAATATTATTATCTCTCCGAGGACTGGAGGAGAAGCAATTATGAATAAAATGGACCGAATAGTATTTATAATTATCTCTATTTTCGAGATGAGAAACATCACGACAATGCAGTACCCGGAGAGAGGAGGGGAGTGGGGTCAGGGAGGGAGAGGGGGGGGGGGGGGAGGGGGGGGGGGGGGGAGGGGGGGGGGGGGGGGGGCGGTTACGTACCTTCTGCTCTTAAACACGAAATTCATCATCGCACTGGAGTTAATGGCCTTTTAACTTCTCCGATTTAATGGACGATTTGATCTCATTTGCCGGCGACAACCAACATTGCTAAGCTGACCAAAGCATCCTAAAAGCTGTCATTAGTAAAGGTTATCAACTTCATATTAAAGAGGATTCTGGGGGTTGGCGCAACGCCCTGTATAACCCCCTCCCCCCTCCCCAGTCTCCGACTACCCTCCCCCTCGCTCCCTCTGTCTCCCGCCCCCCACCCTTACCGAGACACGCGTGATCAGAATGATTCATTAAATATCATCGTTGTTCTGTTAGTTGTGCTGTCTGCCACCCCCTCGCTCTCTCTCTCTCTCATATTACTATATATATATATATATATATATATATATATATATATATATATATATATATATATATATATGTATAGTGTATGTTATGTGTGTAGTGCCATAGCCCCACCGTTTGTAGTTTTTTTTAATTAGGTGTAGATTTCTTGTTTGTGTCCCCTACAAAAAAACTTATAAAAAGAATGTTAATATTAACACTTCTAACTTGTTGACTGAATCTCTCGCATTTAAACTAACCAAGAGGTGAAACCTTCTTCATACCATTATATACAATTAAACGAGGCTGAAAAAAAAAAAATTTGAAAAAAACACCGGCAATATGAGCAAGTCAGTGCGCCGAGAGATTGATACTTTGTCTCGAGTTTCTGGCGTTTTGCCATTTTCATCTAATTTCGTGTCTTTGTCTTTTTTCTATATATATCACTCCGACGTTCTCGTATCTTACGATCCTGTTCATCAGCTTTTTGAGAGGGACGGGCTCCCTTCATTAATATTAAATGAATTTACCTCTTCTTCCTCCTGCAAGCAATTAGCACTGAAAGATCATAACTCAAAATGTCGGGATATTCATTTTTTTCTACTTTACTCTTTATACAATATTACACGGCTAACAAGTTAATTAAACTGTGAAAGACTTGTCACATTTCTGAAGAAGCTCGTGTTGCAGTGTGTCCTGCCTTAGTCTCTCCTCCGCTAATGATTTTGCGAGTTAGAATTAAAATGAAATTCATATCTAAACGTCAGTTTGCACGAAATTTGGCTCTTGGAAAATATTCTGAAAAGTAACAAATTTCACGACCGTAACTAGGAAATTGTGACCCGCCTTATAATATACGTTCTGCAGGCGAATAATCGCAAGACAAAATTTTTCCATTTACACTGAACACCTTGTAGTATCTGAACGCCGGTTTACACTTATGGCTCTTGAAAAACATTCTGAAAACTTAGAAATGTCCGCTTTATTTATACCTTTTTGCAGGCGAAGCATCGTAAGACAAAATCATTCCATTTACCCTGAACACATTGCAATATCTAAAAGTCGGTTTAAAGTTATGGCTCTTGTTAAACATTCTGAAAACTTAGAAATATCTGCTTTATGTAAACCTTCAGCAGGCGAAGAATTGCAAGATAAAATAATTTTATTTACACTGAACACATTGCAATATCGAAACCGTCGGTTCACACTTGAAAAATATTCTGAAAAAATTAGAAATTTCCGCTTTATACATTTACCTTTTGCAGGCGATGATGAGCCGCGAGAGAGAGAGAGAGAGAGAGAGAGAGAGAGAGAGAGAGAGAGAGAGAGAGAGAGAGAGAGAAAATCATTTCCTAGAGCCGAAAGCACGGCAACTCCTATGGCAACTCGATGGCTAGTAAATTCATTTCCTGACGTCTGTCCCTCCCGCAGACACCCAAGCACTAAGTTTATGAAGGCTTACCATAATTGATCACCTTCTAATCTCGCCAACGAAAACAACAGACAATCGCAGCAGCAGTTACACTCGTCGGCTCCCACCGGCTTTCTTGGAATTGAAAAGGGGATTTTAAAGTTTCATCACTTGGAATCTTTTAAAAAATTGATTTTGGAGGCTGACCGGAGGGGAAATGTGAAATTTCAATTTTCCGTTGTATTTAAACTTGTGATATGACTGCATTGCATCAAACGCTCATGTAATCTATTATAGTCTGCTATTTTATTAAATACAGTAGGCGTAGGCCCTTTGTATACTCCAGAACCGAATTAAATTAATTTGATAAAATAGATTTGTGAAGAGATTCGTTACTTTTGCTGAAGGTCCAATTACGTTACAGAGGAACTGAAGTTATTAAGGACGAGTCATCTAAGAGTCAAGAAGAAGAAGCAGTTATAATCGTACCTTTTGTCGAGTGTTGACCATTTGACCATTATCATAGTCGACCCCACCAACCCCCTTCCCTTCTTCCCCGAAACCTCC
>NC_087221.1:45489909-45499909 GCF_015104395.2 Macrobrachium nipponense
TAGTGTATTGTCAAATCATTTTTCACAAAAACTAAAGTCCGAGTTATATTTACGCCACGTAAAACTACCGTGACTTGCTCTTCCAGTAGTGTATTTACTTTATTGTTATTCATA
This sequence comes from Macrobrachium nipponense, assembly GCF_015104395.2. NCBI lineage: Eukaryota > Metazoa > Arthropoda > Malacostraca > Decapoda > Palaemonidae > Macrobrachium > Macrobrachium nipponense. The sequence continues at coordinate 45,490,024 of NC_087221.1, forward strand.
CCAGCCATTGCACGATAAAGCACAACACTCACTATTTATTTAAAGGAATGAGTACTTTCTTATTTTTAAGCATCATGATCTACATGCCTGACTCTGGAGAGATCGTAACTCCAACAGTAAAAAACTTTCACGAGAAATAACGCTTACTTTATTACTGAATATTGCTAAAGTAGAAGAAGAATGTTTAATGCATAAACATGAGGTAATAAAGAAAATGAACATAATGAACTCTCAAACTCTTGGCCATTAAATCAAAAAGTTCTCTAAGCAAGAATAGCAGTCGAACTCATAGATTTATAACGATTATTTCCTAGTGTAGATTTCTCTCTGGTTTTCTGTGATGAGTGTTGAAGCAAATTGGATAAAACGTAAGGAATCAAGCGGAAGAAATCCAATATGAAAAATAAGACTTGAGAAATAAAACATAAGTTATCTCTAAGGTTTTCTGTGACCAGTGTTTAGCAAAATGGATAAAAAGTAAGAAATCAAGCGGAAGAAATACAACATAAAAAATAAAAGTGAAAAATAAAGAATAAGCTAGCTTTGAGAAAAGCATTTACGTCTTATAGCGGGTAAGTCATGTGCGTTACAAAGAACTCGTCTTTTATTCGCATGCTAGACTGAACTTTTAAAATTCTAATAATTTTTTTTTTTTTTTTTTTTTTTTTGTCAACGGCAGAGTCTTTGACTACGTCGTGGCAACCGTGTGAAACGTTGGTTAATGTCTCACCATGATTCATGCATCAGGGTTTAAAGTAGCTGCTAACGTTCTGATGAAATAATTTATGAGCCTAAAGCTTGTTTTCATCTGAGTTGGGGTAGGCCTAACGGTTGTAAAAGTTAGCGTTAATCCATGTTGACCAGTGTTCAACCAAGGCCTAAGGTTTTCTTTCGACTTTGTGTTTAACAATATTTTTTTTATCTAGAACTGATTTAAGTGTCATATTTCGTTGCAAATCAACAATTTTATAAAGTCTTTGACCGTTGCAGGAGCCTCATAAAGTCGATAGTAATGTGGACTATGAAATTATGTATTCATATACATTTATTTATTTATTTATTTATATACTTAGCGTTCATACACGACTAACTTTTTGTACGTTTATTTTCATTGATCCTAATCAATTTACGTTATTTCTACGTCCTGTCCCAGTCATTCGTTTAAGAGAAATTTATAGACACGAATACTAGTAACTCATTGTCTATACTGGAATCACGAAGACACTTTTTAAAATGTAAAATCCTTTCTAGCTCTCAGTGCAAAGACGTAAAGCAATCGAATCCCCCGTATATTTAAAAGCTAAAAGGTTCATACGACTATTAACATATTTATACATACATATACAACTATGCTAGTCCACAATCAGCTTATTTATAATGTGCTAACAAATTACGTTTCTGTTTAATAGCAAACTGCGCTGCACTAACAGCATATAAGTCTGTATAGTCAGAACACATATGTGTATGTTTTTAACAAGGTACATGCGAGTATAAGTCTGTGTGTGTATGTGTATGTGTGTGTATGTGTATGTGTGTGTGTGGCTAGATATATCAGTGGACATTAGAACAGCGTGTCGGTGTCACGTCTTGAACTGATAATGTTGTTGTAAATGAGGAGTCGGGTCAGATAAAGCAGCCAGGGACAGTTTTAACTTTTTTTTTTCTTTTCTATTTTCCTTTTCTTTTCTCAGACCGCGACCGGTCCCAGAACAAATCCTACCATTAATTTCTTTAGGAGTTTGCTAGTCTCTCTCTCTCTCTCTCTTCTCTCTCTCTCTCTCTCTCTCTCTCTCCTCTCTCTCCTTTTCAAATCTCTCTTTCTAAACCTCCTTCTCTCTCCCCTTCCTTCTCTCTCTCTCTCTCTCTCTCTCGTCTCTCTCCTCCTCGCGCTTCTCTTTCTCTCTTCCCCTAGTTTTCTCTCTCTCTCTATCTTTCAAGTCTCTCTCTCTCTCTCTCTCTCTCTCTCTTACCTTTCCATCTATCCTTCACTCGCCCTTTCTTCTCCATCCTTCCTTCTCTCTCTCTCTCTCTCTCTCTCTCTTTCTTTTCCATGTATGCGTCACACGTTCTTTCTTCTCCACCCATCCTTCTCTCTCTCTCTCTCTCTCTCTCTCTCTCTCTCTCTCTCTCTCTTTATATCTATCCTATTGATCCTAGCATGTTTTTTTATCATGAAAGTAGCTCCTTTTGATTTCGTTGCCTCTACTTGACTCAAACACTTGTTATTCCTTGGTACAATCATTGATATTCTTAAAATCCATGTACTTATATACCCATTCCATTTTACCAGTGGTGTTAATTTTTTTTTCCAGGGCATCAGGAGACAGCCATATTTTTATAAAGGCATTATCCACGTTGCCAAAGTACGTCTCCTTGATTCAACAGTATTTCTTGCTTTCTCTTCTTTTCTTTAGTTCTCTGTAGCACTCTCATGCTTTCACCACTTTCTCTGTAATTCGTCTATAAACCCACAAAATCCCTCTCTTTCTTGAAACACCCTTCACTGTGGATGACTTTGTCATGCGTCCCTTGGCCGACAGAGGGCCAAATTTCAAACCATCGAAATTTACATATCGTCAAGAATATTTTGTTCCCGATTAGTCAACTTGCTGCTTAATGTTACCCAGGACAAAATGCCTCCGTTCACTCTGCTTCTTCCATGCAAATGTTCTCCGACGATATTCATTGCCTGAACTTTATGGTCGTCGTAAAGTACTGTTAGACATTATCATCTACTTGGTAACAGTGCCTTCTTTGGCCACACATACTCACCTTTTTTATTCTGGAGAGCTGTACTTAACATGACTCTTAAAACGGAATCTCTGCGGGTAGTAGAAGGTCCTATTAATCGGAGTGTGCTCCTGTTTAGAGTTTTCCTGATAGAGAAAATCTGATTTAATGCAACACGTAGTGGGCCATATGGGATTCTGTATTGATCATTAATTTTCGTTGCTCGCTAGCACATGAAGCTCAAGACCAAGGATAGCAGGATCTTAGAATGTATTTCTTTGATGTTTCTCGTGGAAATTGTACAGAAGAGAATCTCTCGCCATTGATAATTGCCAGATACAACTACTGAAAGAAGTCTTCGATTTGCAATAGTCTTTTCTTTACAAGCATCACGTACGGTTCTCAGAAACTTTACCCGACTCCCTGCAAGATAAGAGGCTCACCAGCTGTGAATCTGCGACGCCATAAAGATTTCCCTGCAACGTCTATATTACTCTGTTATATCAAATAACCAGTCTCCATTCGCAGAGAGAGTAATGCGAGCAGTCTTATCGAACGCAGCGATTCCCTTTCTATATTCATACGACGTGGAAATAATGTTCTGTCATGAGCCCGTGAAAGGCTCAGAGACAACGCGAAAGTCGGCCAAGATGAGTGGCCTCATGCGCCGATAACAGAGGTTCCATTGCGAGGCGCTCATGTAGCGCACATTTGCGGCCATATTTAAAACTCGGACACCTCTCAAGAATCATGGCCCACGAAAGTATTAAGCAATTGACGCTTTCCATTGGGATGCAAATGCACCGGCTGTGTAATGCCCCTCCTACTACTTTTGTAGGCCATTAGTAACTGTTATGGAGCCTCGCATCTATTGGGAGCTTTGATAATCATGACAAATGACCCGTCCTTCCCTCCCCTCTCCCCTGGCCCCTTCTCCTCCCACCACCACCACCGACCACCACCACCACCCTTTGACAGCGTCTCCCGTCTGACAAACCTGACAGAAGATCCCGGTTGTCGAGTGTTGAGGCAAAAAGCCCTTTGAGACGTGTTAGGTGTCAAGATACCGAGCTATGATGGAGACCACCAAACTGATCTTTAATCTGGACCTGGGGCATCGTGGCGGGGCACAGACGGGATGCGGAGGGAGCGGGTGGGCTAGGCTGCTAAAGGAAGGACGAGAAGAAGAGGAAGAAGAAGAAGAATAAAAAGGATGAGAAGAAGAAGAATTAGAAAATGGAGAAGTATGAGGAGAAGGATAAAGAGAAGAAGAGGAAGAATTAGAAAATGAGAGGTAGGATAAGGATAAAGAGAAGAAGAAGAAGAAGAAAGGAGAAGAGGAAGAATTAGAGAAGGGAGAGGTAGGAGGAGAAGGATTTAAAGAAGAATTAGAAAATGAAGAGGTAGGAGGAAAAGACAAAGAGATGATGATGAAGAAGAAGAAGAAGAAGAAGAAGAAGAAGAAGAATTAAAAAAGGGAGAGGTAGGAGGAGAAAAATAAGGAGAAGAAGAGAAAGAAGAAGAATAAAAAGGAGAAGAAGAAGAGGAGGAAGAAGTAGGAGGAGGAGGAGAAGAAGAAGAAGAGGAAGAAGAAGAAGAAGAAGAAAAAGAAGAAGAAGAAGAAGAAGAAGAATTAGAAAATGGAGAGGTAGGAAAGGAGAAGAAGAAGAGGAGGAAGAAGTAGGAAAGGAGGAAGGAAGAAGAGGAAGGAAGAAAAAAAAGGTGAAGGAAGGAAGGAAGGAAGAAAAAAAGAAGAAGGAAGAAGGAAGAAGAAAGAGGAAGAATAAAAGGAAAAAGAAGAAAGAAGAAGGAAGAAGAAGAAAGAAGAAGAAGAAAAGAAGAAGAAGAAGAGAAAGAAGAAGAATAAAAAGGAGAAGAAGAAGAGGAAGAAGAAGAAGAAGAAGAAGAAGAAGAAGAAAAAGAGAAAGAAGAAGAATAAAAAGGAGAAGAAGAAAGGAGGGAAGGAAGAAGAACGAAGAAAGAAGAAGAAGCGAAGCGAAGAAGAAGAAAAGAAAGAAGAAGAAAGAAGGGAGGAGGGAAAAAGTAAAAGGAGTGGCGGAGAAGAAGGAAGCCGGAAGCGAAAGAAGAGAAAAAGAAGAAGCGAAGAAGAAGCGAAGCGAAGAAAAAGAAGAAATAAAAAGGAAGAAAAGAATAAAAAGGAGCGAAGAAGAAGAAGGGGAAAAGAGAAGAAGAGAAAGAAGAAGAATAAAAAGGAAAGGAAGGAAGGAGGAAAGGAAGGAAGTAAGGAGGAGGAAGGGAATAAGGAAGAAGAAGAAAAAGAAAGGAGAAGAAGAAGAAAAAGAAGAAGAAGAAGAAGAAGAAAGAATTAGAATGGAGAGTATGAGAGAAGGAATAAACGGAGAAGAAGAAGAAGAAAAAGGAGAAGAGGAAGAATTTAGAGAAGGGAAGGTGGAGAGAAGGATTTTAAAGAAGAATTAGAAAATGAAGAGGTAGGAGTAAAAGACAAAGAGAGGATGATGAAGAAGAAGAAGAATAAGAAGAAGAAGAAGAAGAAGCAATTAAAAAGGGAGAGGTAGGAGGAGAAAAAATAAGGAGAAGAAGAGACGAAGAAGAATAAAAAGAGAAGAAGAAGAGAGGAAAGAAGTAGGAGGAGGAGGAGCAGGCAGAAGAGAAGAAGAAGAAGAGAAGAAAAAGAAGAAGAAGAAGAAGAAAGAAGAAGAAGAAGAAGAGGAAAGAAGAAGGAATAAAAAGGAGAAGAAGAAAGAAGAAGAAGAAGAAAAGAGAAAGAGAAGAAGAAGAAGAGAAGAAGAAGAAAATAAAAAGGAAGAAGAAGAAGAAGGAGAAGATAAGGAAGAAGAGAAAGAAGAAGAAGGAAGAGGAAGAAGAAATGGAGAAGAAGGAAAAAGAAGAGGGAATAAAGAGAAGAAGAGAAGAATAAGAAGAATAGAAGGTAGAAGGAAGAAGGGATAGGAGAAGGCTAAGAGAAAGGAATAAGGAAATAAAAAAGGAGAAGAAGAAGAAGAAAAGCAAGAATGAAGAAGAAAAGAAGAGAAGAAGAATAAAAAGGAGAAGAAGAAGAGGAGGGAAGGAAGGTAATAGAAGCAGAAGAAGAAGAAGGAAAGAATAAGAATAAAAAGGAAAAGAAGAATAATAAAGAATAATAAGAATAATTAAGAAGGAAGAATAATAAGGATGATAAGGAATAAAAGGAATAATAATAAAGTTAAGAATAAAATTATTAAAGTAAGCGGAATAAAAGAAAGAATAAGGAAGAAGAATAATAAATAAAAAAATAAAAAGGAGAAGAATTAATAATAAGGAAGAAGTAGGAGGAGGAGGAGAAGAAGAAGAGGAAGAAGAAGAAGAAGAAGAAGAAGAAAAGAAGAAGAAGAAGAAGAATTAGAAAATGGAGAGGTAGGAGGAGAAGGATAAAGAGAACTGGAGGGTGAAAAATGGCTACGTGGGAGAGGGAGATCCCGACAGATAAGAGTCGAAGAGGTTAAAAGAAGGGTTGGTCCTAATTATTCAGAACAGATGCATAGCTGCAGAATCTCACCAAGTAAGGAGTTTGTGAGGTCCTTTGTTTAAGCAGAGACTTTTTTTTTTTCTTTTGCATGAACACAAATCACTCTCTTGGGCCATGTTACTATGACCCTATTTTCGACTTTGATTTTCAAGAATTTGCCATTGTTTTCGACTTTGATTTACAAGAATTTACTATAGGTCTTTGCTTGCCCTTAAACGCACACATCACTCTCAGACTTTGGTCAAGTTACTATGAGTCTATATTAAACTTTGATATACAAGAATTTACCATCAATTTCTGTTCCTCCTTAACCTACGTCATTATAATTCTGCGATGTCCTTATTGTTTTGGAAGCTTCAGTTGCGCTAGAAATTAATTGGTAAAACGATCCTTATCAGACCAAAGATATTTTTAGCATCAACATCGATAGTCGATCTTTAACAGAATGTTCCGTTACAATCGCAATTTTTACGTTTGGTCAGAAATTTTTAGTATTTTTTTTAATATCTCATTTTCGATTTTAAACATAAGCAATATGACTTTAAATACATCTCTTTTGTACTAAGTCCAACAAATTGTTACCGGCATTCTTTTTTTCCCTCGGTCACCAAAGACATCGAAACGTTAGTCTCCTAAGAAGTATGAAGGAGTTCCGCCCTTTTTGTCATTCTCAGAGTTCTGTCAGGTAAACTGGGCCAGCGTCATGACATTCGGTTGATAAAAGACTTGGTTATTCTCGAAGGGTTATAATGACGTCGATGGAAATTCATCTTGGCAACTTTAAAATCTATTTGAACATGTGCAGACATTTGAACATTCGAACTCACTTACTGTCATAAGTTTTTACCGAAATCCTGATGGTTGGATAAGTAATTAATGTAGGCAAAAAGAAGGACCAGGTCGTATTGCATGAGTAAGGAAAAAAAATATTAATACCAATTTTAAATACATGAATTTAAAGCAGACAATATAATCATGAACATTTTACATCAGCGAAGGCAAATGAATAATGCTATTTGGCTACTTTCGAGAATAGAATATTTTGCGCTAAATTCTGTAGTGTTTACGGCTATTTAGCACATCGGAGTTATTATGTAGAATGAAATATAATTGAAGGGATGTAGACGTTGATGATGAAAAATACGAATCTGAAGTCAAGAGTTTTCCTCGTAAATTGTGATCCGCATCTTAATAATATAATGCAAGCTATCCGCACATTTCTTAACCTAACCCTCAAGCGTCTTTGTATTCAAGCAGCTATAAAAACCAATGAAACTTTATAGGATTCATTTCCTCCCCTAATAGAGATTTCAAAATGTCTAAGCTCTCGCCTCATTCCCTTTTTGTCTCGACTTACTGTTTATCTGATCAATTACTGCAACGGAACGATTCTGACAAAACTCTTTGGAAATAATCGCTTGTCAGAATTCATATCGATAAGAGGATCAAATTGCATACCATCACTTTGCCAACTGCCAACAGTGATTGCATGATTATTACAGACATTTTAGACTTGAGAGAGAGAGAGAGAGAGAGAGAGAGAGAGAGAGAGAGAGAGAGAGAGAGAGAGTAATTAGCTTTTTATTTTTTTTGTGGGGCTCCTCCTGACTCCATTGAAAGGTTTACATTACTTCTCATGGGCCATTATCCTATCGGAGTCTACCGCGACTCACATTGGACGAAAAGTGTTCTCTCAAACGTATATTTCTGGCCATAAAACGACAAATTACCCCTGACGAATACGCCGTTAAGATAGCATTGTCTGATGGGAATGAGTTCATGGTAACTTTAGCAAATAATTGCCCAGGTTCCTTGGCAAGTAGAGTGCGCAGCGAACCCAACTTTATTTGATGACTGCTTCGGCTAAGGTGATGTACACAGGCATTAGTATTAATTTAGGTCTAAGCAAGTATATGAATATCTTGTGATTACACATCGAGAGATGTATGACATGAACCCAGTGACTGTTAGTATGACTGTGCACTGCGGTAATGGGCTAAAACAACTGGCTATAAACTTATGAATTTATGTAGTGAGTTTATTTTCTTTATCATGTCTTCGGAACAGCAGAGTTGTTCTAATTCAGATCCTCCTGTTAGCTTCAAGTTTATTTAAAGGAACGAGAATAAAGGTTACGTTGCGAAAAAAGGAATATTGAAAGAAGATAAAGTTTGGTAAAAAATGTCGAAATGGTGAGATATATAATATATGATTTCTTGAAGAAAGGAAGACACATTGAAATATGAATCCTCTTTGATGAGATACTAATATGAGATACGGAAGGAGTCTTAAGTGGACAAGATAAATTAGGCACATAGAGAACCCGATGATATAGAATTAATATATATATATATATATATTATATATATATATATATATACATATATATATATATGACTGGTAAAAGTGTTCTGTAACAACAGAATTCCATCTAATAAAAGGAGCCCATAAAAACACCAAAATGTAGAGAGAAAAGTTACTATATTTCAGAGACTGCTGTCTCTCTTCTTCAGTATATGAATGAGAAAAGTTTACAGAAAAGGTGGTATTTATACCAAGAGATTCGTCCACAAGTAAGCCCAATTTAGGTCACCCCCGCTGATAATCTTCCTTTAATCTTCTTAAGCGTTGGTTGAATGAACACTGCGTCGACGATGTCAAAGGGAATTGGACATCCGACATCGTCGACGCAGTGTTCATTCAACAACGCTTAAGAGATTAAAGGAAGATTATCAGCGGGGGTGACCTAAATTGGCTTACTTGTGGACGAATCTCGTGGTATAAATACCACCTTTTCTGTAAACTTTTCTCATTCATATACCTGAAGAGAGAGACAGCAGTCTCTGAAATATAGTACTTTCCTCTCTACATTTTGGTGTTTTATGGGCTCTTTTATGTAGATATATATATATATATATATATTATATATATATAGGATATTATATATATATATAATATATATATATATACATACATATATATTGTATAGTAATATATCCTATAAAAAACAAAAACACACTTATATATATACAATACATACATATATATATATATATATATATATATATATTTATATATACATCTTAAACAAACACTTTATGAATATGGGCTCTCGGGTAAGTAACAAATTACGTCAAATTACAGAGACCCTATTATTATAGGCTACCCTTGAACATTCTCTAGGTATCTTGCAGGCAACAGCAATTCCACATAGTTTCCTAACCCAAAGTAACCTGTAATTTACACTTAAAAGTCAATTTACGAGGTTTATGATAAAAATATATTAAGTCTAAAAGGGTAGCAGAGCAAAAAGTAATCATAATAATGTAGCTAATCTTCAGCTGTCCGTTAAGTTCGAGTCATTAGAGCGGGGAGCATGTATCATATATATATATATATATATATATAATATATAAATAACTATATATAATATATATATATATATATATATATATATATATATATATAATTCTTTTAAGAAAAAAACCGTAAACTTTTTAGGTAATGCGAGGAAACTTCAATTTACCTTAAATTTTATAAGTTTATCTTCAATATTTGACAAAAATGATGAAGGTCGAAGGCTTTACAGGGTTTGATAAGCTAGAGTATTTCAAGCATGTATTTGTGGTTTACTTTTAATCCTTTTACTGGGTGGATATTAATCCCTCA
>NC_087221.1:45502409-45507409 GCF_015104395.2 Macrobrachium nipponense
GTGAGTGAGTGAGTATCGCTGCGTTTCGCGAGCGAACTCTTTCTGGTCCCCCCTGCGACAAGTTTTTCAGGGCCAGCGAGTGGAAAACGAGACCAGAGGTATATTTGGATGCACATGGCGACTCATGAGTGGCTGCCCATTCAACGGTGTTTGCTCGAGAACTGAGGTATCCTCTGTTCCAGGCAAACTCAGGAAGAAGAGGTGAATGGGATGAAAAGACCTTTTCGGCTTTTATCCCGGAGTCTCTCCACCGTGTCGCAGTCGACGTTTTTGGATATATGTTGGGGGACTTCCAGCGTCTGCTTTTTTGAGCAGATGCTTGTTATATAAAGGAGCAGGGGTCCAGCATTTATTATGGACAATGTAAAAGGGTAACTGTTGTCATTAATTCACAGGCATGAGGATCTGTCATACAATATTTATCTTTAGTTAAAGCTCAATGTCATTCCGAGTATACTGCGATGTTTTAACTCGTTGCTTAATGAAACCCTGTAGGTTTGCTCATATACAATATTTAAATATGTTTTTAATGAAAAGCTTATATACGATAATTTTATTTTTTAAATGAAATGCTTATATACAATATTTTTATTATTTTCTTAATGAAAAGCTTATATACAATTTTTTATCTTTTCTAAGAAAAGGTTATATACAATATTTTTATTTTTTTAATGAAAAGCTTATATACAATGTTTTTATTTGTTAAATGAAAAGCTTATTATATACAATATTTTTATTTTTTAAAGAAAAGCTTATATACAATATTTTTATTTTTTTAATGAAAAGCTTATATACAATATTTTATTTTTTTTTATGAAAAGCTTATATACAATATTTTTATCTTTTCTAAGAAAAGCTTATCTACAATATTTTTATCTTTTTAATGAAAAGCTTTCATATAATATTTCTATTTTTTAAATGAAAAGTTTATATACGATATTCTTATTTTTTCAATGAAAAGCTTATATACCATATTTTTATTTTTTTTAAATGAAAAGCTTATATACAATATTTTTATCTTTTTAATGAAAAGCTTTTATATAATATTTCTAATTTTTAAATGAAAACCTTATATACGATATTCTTATTTTTTCAATGGAAAGCTTATATACCATATTTTTATTTTTTTAGATGAAAAGCTTATATACAATATTTTTATCTTTCTAATGAAAAGCTTATATACAATATTTTTATTTTTTTAATGAAAAGCTTATATACTACAATATTTTTATATTTTTAATGGAAAGCGTATATAGTACAATATTTTATTTTTTTTTATGAAAAGCTTATATACTACAATATCTTTATATTTTTAATGAAAAGCTTATATACAACGTTCTTATTTTTTCAATGACAACCTTATATACAATTTTTATTTTCTAATGAAAAGCTTATATACAATATTTATATTATTTTTAATGAAAAGCTTATATTCAATATCTTTATCTTTTTAATGAAAACCCAGGTTAAGAGTACTATTAAATTTCCATGTAACCTTGTTATCAAAATGCCTTCGTGAAGAATTTTCCAAGACATACTGGAATATGATGGGGCATTTCTTTATACGTCTTATATAAAGGATATTCTATATATCTGGTTGGGCACAAAGTGGTAGGGAAAAGAAAAGAGAGATGCCATGGCATTATACAAAGGGCTTCATCAAGCTTCCAGATCTATCAAGGCATAGAAAGAGACTAAGAGAGAAAGCGAGAGGAAGAGAGTTGATCAAAGCCTTTGCATTTTTTTGAAGGCCAAACACAACACTAATTTTTATATATATGTCGAAAACACCCGTTTCAATAGGCGAATTCTTCAAGGAAACAGGTGTTATAGAGATGGCTTTATTGAAAAGGACAGTCGTAATATATTTATCAGTTTAAGGAGGTGATTATAAAATGCTTTAAGTTATATTCTCAAATCAACTTTCATTAATGATTAAAAAAAATCCACGGATAGATAAGACGAGCCCACAGGATCTTTTAGAATCTCAGCTGAGAAAGAAAGAGTACCTCGTTAATGACAACAGAGTAACTTTCGAATAAAAAACTCTGCGTTATTTAACATCCCCATGATAGACTGTCCTCCCTCCACCAGTCTTATATCCGCCGTTACAAACATCCTATCGGCAGCAAATTACAAATTTTTTCTAGGTTACACTTTGGGCTATTAATAAACGATACCTTTCTAACACTCATCTCCCATCTAATTAGACCACTCCTCCTGATAAGCCATCAGCCTACCCACTCAGCCAGACTAGTAGACCATGGCCAGCTCCCAATCGAAGTCCGGAAGACAGCGCCTCAAATAATAATCGATTAAGGGAAGAGCTAATACCTCTTATATACTTAGGACGGGAGGTTCCACCAATCGACACATGCTTGTACTGGATAAATAATTGCTACTCTCACTGGGCGCTCTTTGATAAATGAAGTTTTGGACCCAGTCGCCTGTTGGGTGAATTGTTAAGACATGGGGACTGATTCATCAGCTGCCTTGGTTACTTTACACACACACAAAAAAAAAAACAAAGGAGGAAATTAGCAAGGAAATATTCTCACTCTTCTGCTCTTTTGTATTTAATTAAATTCCTAAATGATTTTCAAAAGACAAAGAATGACAGAAAACGAGCCTGTCCAAAATATGTGCCCAGATCCTCACAAAACTGTCAGAATGAGACGGGAGTTCTTCATTTGGGTCTTCGAAAGAATTTTAAGGCTTTTTTTTTTTTTTAATTTTTTTTTTTTTTAAAAACTGCGTGGAGATATTAAGGGGTTGAGAGGGCATACGAATTTGGTGGAGAAGTGATAAGTGGATTCTTCATATATTATATATATATAATATATATTATATATATAATTATATCTAATATATATATAATATTATCTAATATATGTATCTATATATATATATATATATAGATATCAAAGGTAAGGTATATTTTTGATTTTTAAAAAATATATCTCAAACTTAGTGGCACATCTGAAAGAGTCTACTCTCTCCTCTCTCTCTCTCCTCTCTCTCTCTCTCTCTCTCTTCTCTCTCATTTTTCCTCCCTCCCTCCTCCCCCTCCTCCCTCCCCCTCCTCCTGTTTTTAACGAGCCAGTTCATTATCGCGTAAACTAATCAACTGCATTTATTCCCGCAACAACCCCAAAGCCAACCGCTCATTTAAAACTAATATTTTCCAATTCCGCTAATCGTGAGTCTCCGATTCCTTTGCATTACGAGTCCAAGAGGACTGTAATTTGGCCTTATAAATTCGACCATGATTCATTGGAGGCCATCTGGTCATAAATTCACCTAATTTAGAACCCCGCGTCTTCGAGCTCTCAACTTGGAGCCATAGGCCCGACGGCGATTAGCCAATCAGAAGCTCCGTTCTTAAGCCAACTGGGGATTAGCAGTGTTCTGATTGGTTCCTCGGGAGATGATGTCATAAAAATTCGACGGACGTACGACGACTTCGGTTGCATGTCCGATAGACTCACGAGGTCAACGAAGACTCTGCTTCCACTACAAAATCCATGAGGTTCTAAAAAGGAAATTTTTGAGGGAACAAATTTTTGGTTTGGTTAAAAGCGCCCCCCCCCTCCCATCCCTCAAATACTTGACACTATAAATCGTAGACAGATGACAGGAGTGTAGGTTTAATATATATAAATATTGGGTTCCTGGCTCCCCCAAAATACTTGACACTATAAATCGTAGGCCGATAAAAGGAACGTTGGTTTAAATATCTATCTATCTATCTAGCTATCTATCCATATATATATATATATATATATATATATATATATATATATATATATATGATATATATAATATATATATATATATTGGGTTCCTGTTTCAAGTGGTGATCTATAAGCGTCTATGTAATGATTTTTTTTTTTTTACATTCTCTTCAAATATGGTTTCCTGATAAAGAAAAACCACGAAACCCACTCGCTATTTATACAACCAGTTTAAAAACCTCGATTTCGAATATATAAAAAGACATTCAAGACTTCCAAGACTGTCGATGTCCTAAAAAAAATAATATTGCAGCATGACATCGATCACACCCACCCTGCCCCCCCTTCCCCCCCCAAGGAGGAAAAAATACTCACGGAGATTGTGAATACGCACAAGCGTGTGAATTTACGCTGTTTTAGCACCTACATATGCAAGCAATTACGAAAGCGTCGCCAAGCGAGAGATAACATCACGTGAAATAGCATGGGGTCGTATCTGAGGCTTATTTTGCGTCTCAGATGGTATACGACAAAAAGGTGTAAAATAACGCTTTCTGGTAATCAAGCCACGAAAGACGTTATTGCTACGGAATGTGTCGAAAGTTGTGATTTTGAGGAAAAAAATGCTAAATATGGGAATGACTTACATAGATGTTAAGGGAATTAATAAACATCATAAGAATTATTCATCTTTATTTACGCTTAATGACATTGTTATTCATGCTTTCACACCTCTTTCTGTGATACACACTCGCATTTTCAGAGAGAGAGAGAGAGAGAGAGAGAGAGGAGAGAGAGAGAGAGAGAGACTATAAGTTTACTTCAAGAAAGATAGAAAAGCTGAAGGATTAAGCGCAAATATTCATTAAGCGTACTGAGAGAGAGAGAGAGAGAGAGAGAGAGAGAAGAGAGAGAGAGAGAGAGAGCGATCAATAATTTTGTATGCATACTGCGGAACAAGCTTTATGTGTGTAAGAGAGAGAGAGAGAGAGAGAGAGAGAGAGAGAGAGAGAGAGAGAGAGAGAGATGATCATACGTGTTTACAGGAGTGAAGATATTGCAAACCTCTGAAGTCCTGGCCACCCGTATCTCTTCTCCTTAGACCACCCACTCCCTCTCTTCCCCTTCCCCAACGTCCACAGCCCAAACACCTTCCCACCCCCCACCACCCACACTGCCCCCACCAACACCCCGCCTACCAACGCCCATACTACACTTTTCACGCTTGGAGAAACTGCACTCACTTAAGCTGGTCAATAACTCAAG
>NC_087221.1:45512409-45522409 GCF_015104395.2 Macrobrachium nipponense
TTTGAATAGCTTTGAAGACAATCTCGGCTCATTGTTACACGAATGCTCTTCTTATACAGTGGGATAACAGTTGAACAGCCTCTGAATTTTCTTCAGGCAGTTGTTAAATCGTCATGTTGAGAATATAATAGAGATATCAAGATATAAAATTTATTTTTTTTATTCTAAATGAACTGGTTGCGAAATGACTCTCGAGATTTGATTCTGAAATACCACTGGGTATTTCTTTTTTTTTTTTTTTTTTTTGTCTTCTTGATCCTGTGTGCTTGTCATTGTAAAACTGTAAGTTTGCTTACATTTTTCAAATGGAATATTTTCAAATAGAATCCAGGACGTCAAAAACCTACCTATTTTTATTTCCAATTTGACAATGTTTTTGCCTTTTCGTCTGTATACTCGCACGATTAAGGAACATATTCCCAAATAGCATGGGAAACTTAGAAAAAAAAAAAACTCAAAGAATGAACACAACCAAACACTTATGATCCTGAACGTTTGCAGCCCTGAAGAAGACGACGACGAGCGCATGCGCAGACCGAATGCATTTAAGCTATTCTATAAGCGCTTATTAGGAAGACGTTCCCCCGGCTCTGAATCGTAAGTAAATGCGAAAACAACTTGACAATGCATTATTCCAAAAGGGAAAAAGTTAATGAGCCTTTGGCTCGTCTTGCTATCGATGAGTGACTGCCGAACGTCTATCAGCTGAAGCATTCAGTTTAAAAGAAGCAATATTCTTTTCTTTCCCTTTTTTATTTTGGCGCGAGAAGAAGCTGTGAATTATATCACAGGCTAGTCGCTAGGGTAAATCCAAGCTTGTCTGTTTTAAGTCTCTCTCTCTCTCTCTCTCTCTCTCGTCTTCTCTCTCTCCGGGGATGGGTCCTGTCTGTTCTCGTCTCTCTCTCTCTCTCTCTCTCTCTCTCTCTCTCCTAGAATAAAGGATAAACCAAGCTCGGCTATTTGAAGTCCCTTTCTCTCTCTCTCTCTCTCTCTCTCTCTCTCTCTCTCTCTCTCTCTCTCCTAGGATAAAGGATAGACCAAGCTTGGCAATTTGAAGTCTCTCTCTCTCTCTCTCTCTCTCTCTCTCTCTCTCTCTCTCTCTCTCTTTAGCATTTTAACACGTTGAGCGAGAAAGGCGCAGTTCGTTCTCCGCTGGATACTTGAGGTATGCTCAAGTATGCCCCGATCTTGTAGGTGTCATGGGGAGAATATCTAAGTTATTCCGGGCCGATCCGAGACCACCGTCATTAACCTATTTATCTCGGGGTAGTTAACCATCGTTTATTGTCTTGTCGTAGCGACGGTAATTGCCTTATAACATGATGTTCGGGAACGTATTAAATTTCTACTGTATCTTATCTGAAACATTTTAGCCGTATTTGTATTCTAAGCCGGTGCTGGTTATAGGTAATATGTAGTTCATCCCCATCAGTTGTCTTGGAGAATATTTATTAATGGATTTTTTCCTTATATAACGAACGAGCAGTTACAGACGAGAGTAGAACTGTTTGAAAATAAGAGAGAGAGAGAGAAAGAAAAACATCAGTTTAGTTCATTTTTGGCCTTAACAGTATTTTCAAACTATTTCGAAGTTATATCCAAGGTAATTTTTGAAATCATTCTTAAAATCAAGACCTTAACTTGCGAGATGTCATTTGGTTACATCTTTTTGTTGCTGGTTTTTCACAATGAGAATCGTCTTCTAAAATATTCCAAAGTCCATCTACTGGAAATTCCAAAGCACTATCAAAAATATCTTATGACTACACATCTTCAGGCAATTAGTGACCTTGGCTAGTGGAATTCCAGTTGGGTTAATTATGTGGAGATTCCATTACAAACGGAAAACTCAGAATACCGCATATTGCTCATGAAGTGAAGAATTCACTTTTGCAGCTAATTAGAAACCTATTTTTTTTTTTTTGTAATCTTAATCTTGAACTAATGTATATCTTGGATTTTGATTCGCCTCCTGACCATGACACGTTTGAAAACATATTTCAAGCGATGATCCGCCAGTAAACGCCTATATAAAAAAATGCTAGGATACTGAGTAAAGAGCCATGATTAATATTATGAAGCAATAATAATAGTAGTGGTGATACTGATTTTATTGTTATTGTTAATAAAATATTCAGTATAGGTATTAGAATGATAGGAAAATACCAGTAACAGCAATATTATTTTACGCGAAAAAGAAGAAGAAGAAGAAGAAAGAAGAAGTAGGAAACACTGCTCTGTCTGACAAACCCTCTATCAATTCCTTTACCAAAGCTGCTTCCACTCCCAAGATCCCAGTTGCCTTTATGAATTTCGGAATTCTACTTCCTCCAAAAATCTTGCGGCAAAAACTCAAAACCTGCCAAACTGAAGAGCGACGTGTATTGCAAAAGATTCCCCACGCCCCCTCCCCACAAACCCCCCTCTCCCCCCCCCCCCCCTCACTGCGAGAATCAAAACGAAAGATTCAAGAAGAGAGGTTGGAGCGGAGAAAAAGATGGACAATGGACTTTCGCATGAACACGGAGCATAACATCTCCCCGTGAGCTTTTCGCGAACGATGTTTGTGATAGGGACGAACAGCTTGTTTCTGAGTAATGATCCGCATCATTTACTCCCAGATAACGTTCAGTTGCCTCGAATGTTCTTGGGATGAAGCTGGCCCCCTCCTGCTAAGTCCCAGGAAGTCTTGCTGTTTATGAAATACACGAACGACTTCGTATACTTTGATGATTTTCATATTTCCTGGTCAAATCTGGCGTTTTCCCAGACCTCCAGCGTATTAATTCTTTATTTTGAAGATAAAGATTATGCCTGGCTAGGATCTGTTTTGCTAAATCTCCGGAACTGGTTAACTCGTTGACTTGCAGTTCGTGAGAACTTTTAAAACGTGTTGATTGTTTCTGTTGTTTGTTTAAATGAAACTTAATCCTAGATTTGTTACTACTAGTATCATCATAATCAAGGGAAAATCTTATAAGTACTCCAGGCAATACATGGAAGTCATAGGTATGATTCAGGCAATGAATCAAATGAAATGAATAACTCAAGCCATTCCTCATGAAAAAACATCATATCTATCTATCTATCTATCTATCTATCTATCTATCTATCTATATCTATCTTATCTATCTATCTGATCTATCTATTCTATCTATCTATCTATCTATATATATTATATATATATATATATATATATATATATATATATATATCTATATATATATATATCTCAACTTGAACTTCCTAATCCCTGGTTATGACTCCTAATCTCTGGAATTGGCCATTCCTTTTGTTTGTTAGAGATGATCTCTCCCAGCATTGCTATGTGAATTCCGACCAAAACCTGGAACTCCCTCCCTGCTTCTGTGTCCTGTGGGTAATTTCACCAGCCTCTTTGAAAAATGAAATAAATGGGTCAGACAGATTTTGACAGCCATACCACCAATATCAGTTTTCCCACAATATGAAAGAAGGCTCACCTGGGCTGTCGGATTTCATATCGAACCAAATCCGGGCGGTAATTACAGCAAAACCGAAGCAGAACACCTGGCAGGTGTGTAATTGATAATTATCAAAGGGTATATATGCCTTGCCAACCTCTGCTGTATATCGTGAGAGTACATACAGGGTTTCGAAAAGTTTGCGCGTAAGTAGAGTCAAGGAATGCAATGGGAAACTCGATTGGTAATGGTTCCCTCTCATTCTGGCTGTGAGTTGCTCTAGAAGGAAATGTAAATGGAAATGAGAGCCCTGATTATGTCAGAGATTTTGCTTGTGCCAGTGGAGGAAACGAGTCTTCCATTTCCACTATCAGAATATTTTTTTCTTTTTGTGTGTGTGTACTGGAATGGTTGCATACTGACAAGTCGTATGCGGTAGATTTTGTTGAGACAGAGAGTTTTGTTAACATGAAGTGCTGAGATGAAAGTGAAACTTTCAATATCTTTGGGCATAGGGAAGCCTTCAATATCTTGGGGCATGGGGCAAGTATAAATGAAGGAAATGCTGTGCTAGGTTGAAACTTTCAATGTCTTTGTGCCTTCAATATCTTGGGGCATGGAGCAAGCATAAAGGAAGGAAATGCTGTGCTAACATTAAACTTTCAATGTCTTTGGGCATGGGGAACCCTTCAATATCTTGGGGCATGGGGCATGCATAAATGAAGGAAATGCTGTGCTAGGTTGAAACTTTCAATGTCTTTGTGCCTTCAATATCTTGGGGCATGGAGCAAGCATAAAGGAAGGAAATACTGTGCTAACATGAAACTTTCAATGTCTTTGGGCATGGGGAACCCTTCAATATCTTGGGGCATGGGGCATGCATAAATGAAGGAAATGCTGTGCTAGGTTGAAACTTTCAATGTCTTTGTGCCTTCAATATCTTGGGGCATGGAGCAAGCATAAAGGAAGGAAATACTGTGCTAACATGAAACTTTCAATGTCTTTGGGCATAGGGAAGCCTTCAATATCTTGGGGCATGGGGCATGCATAAAGGAAGAAAATTCTGTGCTAACATTAAACTTTCAATGTCTTTGGGCATGGGGAAGCCTTCAATATCAGGGGGCACCGAGTAAGCATAAAGGAAGGAAATGCTGTCCTAGCATGAAACCTTCAATGTCTTTGGGCATGGGGAAGCCTTCAATATCTTGGGGCATGGGGCAAGCATAAAGAAAGGAAAGTATCAATGTTCAGGTTGTCTGATATTTATTTGATTTTTAAATTTTTTTTTATCATGTAAATGTAAGAATTGGTTAAAATCTGATCATTTTGATATGTGAGAAACGATAAATGATACGAGACATACTGTTTTTATTAATTTATTTAGCCATTTATACATTTTTTCTTTTATTGATTATTTTATGTGTTTAATTATCTATTTATTTATTTATACGCATCATACAAAATTGACTTTCATTTCCAAGCAATGGCTAATGAAAAACTTCCCCACAAGCTCTTGTCATGATTAACTTTTCATTATCATTCGAGCACATTGTTTTATAGACCAAGACGACCTCCTCATTCCCAAAGACATTTTATTACAGAGAGAGAGAGAGAGAGAGAGAGAGAGAGAGAGAGAGAGAGAGAGAGAGAGAGAGAGAGAGAGAGAGAGAGAGATTCTAATTACCGAGTAAGAATACGCGGCGCAGATAAAACTCGCAGGGATTGAAATAGCAAATACTTTATTTCCCAGAAGTATATTGGAATGTCATGTAGTGACTGCGTACGTTGCATGTAAGTACTTTGATAATGCACGGTGGACCGAGTATCATTATAGTATGCAAATTATGCGGTGCATTAGCGCGCTGTCGTCCGTCTTGTCTCCCTTGATTGAAGAGTAGCTGAATAATACTTCAAGAGACAAATATGCTCGGAATATCAAACAATAACGGACACTCTCGTTAGATGCTGCAGGATCCAGGGTGGAAAATTTATTAAGAGCCGTATTGCCTTCAACGTTCATGTTTGCTTGTGATCTGGTTTTTAGCCAAAAGCAGTTAGACAGATAGCATCTTCAACGTTCATGTTTGCTTGCTGATCTGGTTTTTAGCCAAAAGCAGTTAGACAGATAGCATCTTCAACATTCATGTTTGCTTGCTGATCTGGTTTTTAGCCAAAAGCAGTTAGACAGATAGCATCTTCAACATTCATGTTTGCTTGCTGATCTGGTTTTTAGCCAAAAGCAGTTAGACAGATAGCATCTTCAACGTTCATGTTTGCTTGCTGATCTGGTGCAGCGTTGCAAAATCCTTTTTTTAATCGTTTTTAGCCAAAAGGAGTTAAATACATAGCAAGTATCCCTTTTTATCGAGGGAGTTAGAAAGATAGCAAGTAACTATTTCAGCATCACCTGACTTGATAACTGCTGAAATGAATTACGGTGGACATCAAGTAACCTTTCAGCATCATCTGATTTGAAAATAATTCACTTTTTTTTTTTAATATCTGACTGCACGACCATATTCAGTATCTGGTAAAGTGTTGTTTTTCTTCTTGCTTATTCCGTTTAATAATTGTCCACCAACAAGTCAAAAGTTCAGAAGCATATGGCTGGATTTCTATGAATATTTAGGGAAGATAGTCTTAGGTCACAGATGAAACCTTTGGGTTGTTTTGGTATCTTGCGTCTATGTAGATTATAGCACAGGCACCTCCAATATCTCAATTGTGTTTGGCTAACATGGGTCCTTCTTTCAGACAAAAGAATATTATTAAAATTGATATATTTTTAATTTTTTTATTATGAATCAACAAAGGTAACTCCAATTTCTCGATTGTGTTTGGCTAACATAGTCCTTCTTTCAAACAACAGAATAGTATTAAACTTGAAATATTTAAATTGTTTTTATAATGAATCAACAAATCACAGACTAAACAATCTTGTGTCCTCTTATGGGACTAGTATGCTGATATCTTCATCTGCACTTTCGTAGAAAAACAAAAGACATTGTGTTATATACCAGTGCTGAAAATTTACACAGGGAAGAACGCCTCGTGCAAAAAATAAGTAAATAAATAAATGAATAAATAAAAATAAATAAAGACCAATAAAGCAATGGCAACCAAGCAATAACGTGGACTCACCACTTACCGGTGCGTTTAAAATCATCTTGATTTCAATTAAGGAATCATGATAATCATCAATAAAAATAATGTCCAATATAAGTTTCATGAACAGTGTTGCCTTCGCTATTTTTCCCGAGTCAATGTCCAATCAAAACTCAGTCGTAAGTAAGAATAACTAAATAAACAAATAATAATAATAATAAAGAATAGTCGAGGAAAAACATGCATATAAAACTGAGGGTAGTCGAGGAAGATGTTGCAGCCGACTGCATTATGAATTCCATGCATGGATGAATATCTCATTTGATATCTCAAAGGTAGCTACACGAGTAAACAACGATCTTGTCATTATATGAATAAATACATTATACTCTTATGTTTACGGACAGACATGCATGAATATGCAAACACGTAAATACAAACACACACACATATATATATCTATGCATATGTATTATATACTATATTATATATATATATATATATATATATATATATATATATATATTACACAAAGACAAAATCTACGAAGGACAAGAGGTCGAAAGGCCTTGCAGTACTCCGTCGTTTCTCTTTCCTTCGTGGATTTTCTTTATTTGTTCATTCGTTCATCACGTTCCATAGTTTCGGGGTTCTGTTATTCACACACACACACAAACACACACATATATATATATATATATATACACACATACGCTAACAATTGTAACGGCCATAGGTTCATAGGTCAGTACAATTTACCTACTCTGTTATGGTCAACCACTGTTCGTTAAAAATTAAGCTAATTGATTTATTTATTCGTTTATAAATCTTGTGATCATTTCGTTCTCAGAATGATCAGTGAGAGGCCGATCAGTTCTACAACGGATCGTGTTTCAACTCGAGTCGGTTGCCAAATATACCTGACTGCATAAAGGGTTTTCGGAAAGCAGAAAACTACTAAATCGTCCTCTTTTTTTTTTTTTTTTTTTTTTTTTTTTTGGTAAAGTGGCGAATATGCATTTTTCAATTTTCTTTTGAGTTATCAGCTTTGACGGTGATTTTACCAACGACATCTTGTTTCAGAGAAGTATCAAGTCTGTCACTCTCGCTATCCAGGATGTATGGTGAGAGAGAGACACACACTCACTTAATACTTAGGGGAAGCAAAAGAAAGGTTTTACTTTGTTTGAACTGACTAGAAAAAAAAGCATAATTGAGCCTCTAACAAAATAATGCTCTAGTTTTAGTTTTCAGTCCTACGTAGCGGACATATACTGAAATCAGCAATAAATTACCTAGAAAAAATTAACATTAATAACCAAACCAGTTTACCAATTGACGTAAACAAAATATGATTAAATTTTCATTTGACGCTTGCACCATTTCTCTCTGACAATATAAGGTTTTTAAGTACAATGTCATATATCTTCAAAAGATAGTATTCCATGGTTCTGTACTTTCACCTTTTCATGCGATTCTATGACACGTCAATTATTGACTAACTCATTTAATCAGAATAGTTATATTTAAGTGTATTTGTAATATATTTATTTCTTTCTAGACTTTATAACCTTGCAGTGCAAAGTCACCGTAGTTGTCAAAACCAGGTTTAGAAATTGACACTTCTGAAGGTTATTAAAAGCATTTAGAATATAAATTACCTGTCTATTTAAAATTAGTTCATATAATAATCAACCCTCTGTTAGTTGGCCTTAGAAATAGCTGGAGAAAACTATAAGCTAACCATCCAGCAGCCTCACATTTCAAAATATACAGTCAGGTCTTGCCGCCAAGAACATAATTATTCCAATTTCAGATGCCGAGGATTCTGGAAGCCAAAAATATTTGACTATCGTACCCATGAGATGAAAAAAATATATATATTAAATAAAAAGAAAAACTTTATCTATAAATGCAAATTGCTTTAAAGCCTATTAACAAGAATGTCAAGTATAAAACCAGGTCTCTGAATTGGATCTTAATGGCAACGCTAAAAGGAACTCGGGAGATACGACCGGGATTTTTGCTTCATTTGATATTCGCTACTTGAGAATGACTTTAGCGAGCTATTTCCTGTTTTCTTTGTTTTTTTATTTACCTTTTTTTTCTTTAGGGATGGAAGGGATCTCTAGCTTTAAGGATGTTTTTTTGCTCATCCTAAAATCTTCTTTACATTATAGCTATTTTTTTTTTTCGGCAAAGGTTTTGTTGCTTAAAATCAATCTACTCTATATCCATACTCTCTGTTACCCCTTCCTCTCTCTCTCTCTCTCTCCCTCTCTCTCTCTCTCTCTCTCTCTCTCTCTCTCTCTCTCTCCCTCTCTCTCTCTCTCTCTCTCCCTCTCTCTCTCTCTCTTTGAAGGGATTTGGCGCAAAGCTAACTTTCTTTACCAATTCATGCTATAATAATAAAAAAAAATTAATCAGAATGAAATTGCAAGTTTCGCAACTCGCCGAATTTTCTGTTTTTTCTTTTTTTATTCTTTCAAATACTGAGAACCATTATTCACTTTTTATTCATTAAGACTGCCAGCCTGCCTTAACGAGGCGAGTGTTGTTTCTCTAGTTAAAAAACGTCCATATTCTGGACCGTAAATCAAGAAAAAGGAAAAGAGAGAGAGAGAGTGAGAGAGAGAAGAAAAAAACAAAAGAGCAATGCAATTTAAAAAGCCCATAATTGAAAAGGGAACAAGAGCCGTATATCATGTCAGTTATGGGTAAATTACGGGATGTGGAACGAGAAAGCAAATGGAAACGTACGAAAACATAAGGTTCATTATGGGACTCAGCAACTTTGAAAAACCTTCGTGCATAATGAGGTTTAATCATGTAGCCTGCTATGACGCTCTCTCTCTCTCTCTCTCTCTCTCTCTCTCTCTCTCTCTCTCTCTCTCTCTCTCTCTCTCTCTTCGTTACTTGCTTCTCTATTCATTTTTTTCAAGTTTAAACGAACCTTTAGTTTTGACGAAGATTGGAAGAAATTTGAAAAAATGCAGGTTTTTGACAGACACGCTGACAATAATAAAAACAAAAAAACAGAGAAAAAGAGGAGATAAAGGTGCCAAAATGAAGCACAAAAAAATGACCCTAAACTTAGCATTAATAATCTAAACAGACTGATGACATACATTTGAGGTAAGATCATCCATCTAAAATGAGTAAAAATGTAGAAATTCGTATGACACCACATCTGCTCTAACTTTATAACAAAACTATTGTAGGCTACTTATTTCTAATGGTATCTCTAACAAAACTGTTAGTCTACTTATTTCTAAGGGTTTCATGATAGGAATGAAAAAATATATGGCTGCGTTTCCTTCATGATTTACCCCATTCCAAGGGCATCGCAGAGTTTTACCTCTGTATGGCAATAACTTTCTATAGAAAACGTAAACAATGTTTCCATGCCATTTCTAAACAGCTTTAAAGAGGATAAACGTCATTATACCTGC
>NC_087221.1:45527409-45537409 GCF_015104395.2 Macrobrachium nipponense
GGCATTCAGATGAAGTGGTTGGCACTCAGCGCCCTCGCCATTGTAAGCAGGGGAAGTGTCGTCATTCCTACTTGGAACTGAGTGACCTCATTACCTTCGATTTATTACCCCAACCTTCATTTGACCATAAAGGTGCCAAACCTCCTCCTATCAGGCGAATTAAATGAAGAATCATTAATACTGAATCAAGGAGAGACATTAAATTACTAGAGAGGTCATTGAGTGGATGGGAGAAGGAAAGAGAGAAAGAGCATTGCCACATAACGATCTCATCTCTCTTCTCTCTCTCTCTCTCTCTCTGTTCTCTTCTCTCTCTCTCTCTCTCTCTCTCTCTCTCTCGTTTTGGTTAACAATGCGGCCATTGTCTCACCGGCAGACAGACAGATGAATCATGGGACATTCCTCCATAGACAGATAAAGGCTTTGGAATGATAGATGTTTGGGGACCTGAAATGAGAAGGGGATATGATAAGGAAGAAGGAGTTCTTGGTGGGCAGAGAGAGAGAAATGAAAGTTCACTGGGAGAAGATTAAGGGATTACACTAATTATGCAAGAGAGAGAGAGAGAGAGAGAGAGAGAGATACACACACATATATATATATTCAGTATAACCAGGAGGTTAGGTTTTATATCTGGTTCGATTGATTCGTCTGTTTATGTATTTGCTTTGGACACAGGGTTTCGGGAAAAAAGTGGAAATGATTTTTTACACGAATTCTATTACCAACCATATTTGTTCCTCGGGACTCGCAACAGGTGACTTGATCTCTGGGAAAAAAATCCAGATCTGAATAGGGACAGAATTATGAGGTATTTTGAGGGGTGGGGTGTTGGGGGGGCGGATGGGAAAACCGGCAGTTTAAAAAAGACGAAACTCTGACAAAGTCTTGTCAACTGATGATGACGAAACTTTGGATCAAAGTGATTCTAACTCATCGCCATTGACTTGACCCTAAAAGTCTCAAATTCATTAAGAAAGCTCTGCGTCTACTCCTTTGTCTCTTCAGACTCATTGTAGCCCTTCACCGATGGCAAGCCATAACCCCCCCCCCCCCCCCCCCCCCCCCGCAAAAAAAACGACAACATAGATTTACAGCAACTTACAGCAAATTAATTTTCCGTGCATGGAACCCACCCATATCATCAATGTCATCGGCATTTGTCATCGAATGCTCCAGGTCAGGTCTTGCAAAAAATGCATAAACATCTACAGATGCACTCTTCCGTGTAAGTCGGAATCCGAATAACGGGTCACATGAATGCATGCCTTAAACCAACCTTGCATTTACCTGAACTAATAAAACTCTTCGCAAAGAGACGTCAATGGCTCGGTAATGAAGCGTGAAAGTCCCTAGATGCATTCGGATCCCATCGATGATGGTCTACCTTGTATTGCCAGTATATATCCAGCCATGACTTCATTGCTATTAAGTTTCGCATAGAACAGGTTGTTAATGCGTTCTACTTGGAACAGGTAAGATTACTAGATCTACTTCTAACTAAAAAAAAAAAGGATGAAGGGAGTGTACGGTGGCGGTCACACTCAGTCGCTTCGATTCCTTGAGCATTGGAGCTGCTGCTGACCGACTGATCTATTACGCTTTTCAGCGATTTACTAAGCAGATACCCAACCCACCCCACCTTCCATCACCCTTCGAGCCCCTCCACCCCACCCAAACGCCCCCTCCCTACTCCCCACCCACGCGCCTTCTTTTTTCCTCCGTCGAGAATCTCTCATTTGCATTCCAGCTAAATAAGGTACCGAATGCGCTCAGATGTTCCAATTAGAATGACAGCAACGAGGCTCTTCCGCATTGCCGCGTCCGTAGATAATTACATGGGTCGATGAGCGAGCAATTAGTAAAAAAAAAATGGCTAATGAGGTCACAGGTCACGTGAGGTTGCTCGTGCATTGCGAGGGGAAACTTGTTAGAAATTCGGCGCGGTGGTGGCGTGTGCCGTAGGGTCGGCGACAACATGGGCAGGTGAGGGTCATTTACCTGGTTTGAATTCTAATCCCCCTCGGCCTGAAAAAGAGGATTTTAAGTGATATTCAGAGCAATTAGATCAGCCAAATTAGAAGGGATGTATTACTGGGATTTAGAAGAGAGAGAGAGAGAGAGAGAGAGAGAGAGAGAGAGAGAGAGAGAGTTGGAGAGTACTAGGTTGAAGTAGGAGGAGTTTAAGTTTAAATTGATGGCATGTTCCAGTGTTATGTGTTCTGCTGCCTTTAAGAAATCCTTTATATGTTCTTAATTGACTTTGACAATATTTCCTCAGTGACAGCCGTCATCACGCATCAGTTACATATTTATTACGAAAAAAATCATATCAAGAAAACGAATAGGAAAACAAAGGACAATGTCTCGAGGCGTATGAAAGTAAAGGAAAATTTCAAATACAATAATCCAGACGGATTGTTGATTTGTCACGATAAAATGCGTAGAGAAGAAACAAAGAATAATTTTCTTTTCCACTTTATTCTCTTATCGCAGTTTGTTTTCTTCTTGTTTACAATCTCAGATATCATACCTTCATCATATACCTGATTATTGTCCCTATCAATATTAATCGTTCACAGAAGGAAAATGTGCAAATGAAATTTATATAATTTGCTAATTACTATAAATCAGATATAATGATGCTAAAGGAACATATATTAAAACATTGACAGATTAAATCGTACTGGAAAATATTATGGAAATGTTTATCAGTTTATATTACTTGTTTAGAAGGAGGCGTAGCAATTCTAATTAGTAAACGCTTATCACCTTTGACTGTTATTAGCCACAAAGCACATTATGAGGGTCGAGCATTAAATTCACGAGTGAGCATTGGTGAGCATATCTTTTTAGAAGAATTCTTTGGTAACCTATAATAATCTTTAAGACATAAATGTTGATTGCATGCACACATTTATATATATATATATATATATATATATATATATATATATATACGTAAGTGTGTGTGTGTGCAATCAACATTTTATGTCTTAAAGAATGTTATAGGTTACCAAAGAATTCTTCTAAAAACAAAAATTTTCACGAAATTCTCACTCGTGAATTTAATGCTCAACCCTCATAACAGTCAAACGTGATAAACGTTTACTAATTAGAATTATATATAATATATATATATATATATATATATATATATATATATATATATATTATATATGTACAGTATGAAACTTATTTTACTTTTGGACCGTGATTACTAATCTCATACTATTCCCAAATCTGACTACGACCCAACAATAGTCCCCAAGCTACCAGGAACATATTTTACCGCTTGAGAACTACTAAGGCCCCCGTGAATTTCGAGTAAAATCTTCTAGATTGTTTCACCTCGCTTCAGAGTCGAACCTAAACGAAGTCAGTGTGCGTACGTACATATTCAGTGAGCTGCCTAAATAGGAACGCAAGGACTTAAATGTTCATGTAGAGTGACAACCAGGCAGATTATCCTATCCCACACATAGAAGGAGATATTCTCGAAAATAGCAGAGGTTAAGACGTTCTGACCCGTACCAGTAAGCTGATTTCGAGTCAGCTCCAACACGTGAATGACGGTGATCAGAGATTAGCAGCTGAGGCGGTAGGCGTCTGGGTTCTTGCCAATTAGGCGTTGGCTCTATCAAACGGGATCTGAAATAATTCTGAAATAATGAGAGGGATTGATTTGCGGGTATTAGGACGACAGAATCGTCAATTGCGTCGATGGTTCAATTGACATTTGGAACCTCGTGCAATTGGAACTTGAGTAGTTTATGCGAAAATGCAATGCATTAATAACCTGATGCTATTCTTCTTGCATTGTCAATTGCAATACATTTTTAATTTATTTATCTGTGTATTAATTACTTTTCCTCTTTTGATAAGTGGGATCTCTTTCTTACTTCCTCTTAATTCGTCTTATTGAACATCATATTCTTCAGAAGCTTGAATTTCAAGTCAGTAGCCTCTGTGGGCTTGTCCCTGTGAATAGGTTTCATGTAATAAATACAACAACAACAATAATAATAATAATAATTAATAATAATAATAATATAATAATAATAAAATAATAATAAATAATAATATAATATAATAATAATAATACTTTCTTCGGAAACCTATATTTTTAGATTTCATCTAAAGTTTCATCGACACAAATGACAGAAACAAATAGTAAAGCGTCTCTGATCACCAGCATTGCTGTTGTTGATGTTAGATGAAGTTAATCTCACCAGTTAATGACATTCACTGCTCGAACGAATTCCAGAGTCTCTCTCTCTCTCTCTCTCTCTCTCTCTCTCTCTCTCTCTCTCTCTCTCTCGGAAAAAAATTGACTAATCCAAGGGATTTCCTGAGTAAAATGTGGCAAAGCACTAAGCAAGCATAATTAGATCAGGAATTGATGTTAACCTGGAGATGCCTTCCTATATTTAGTACAATTGGGAGTCCTTTGCTTGAACGAATTTCATACCTGACTAGAATTTCTCTGTCTGTCTGCCTGTCTGTCTGTCTCTCTCTCTGTATCTTTTTTTTCTTTTTTTTTCAATAGTTCAACGAGTTCCACGCACGCGTGACCCGACAAAGCCAATGCGCAAACCTATCTGCTATAAAATTGGACGCCTCAAAAATTAACTTCGATGTGGAAAAAAAATTCGACAATTTAATAACGAAGTCGTTCAAAGGTTGAACGCATGTTCGCTCGCATAAGTAGAGCAATAAATATTATATTATTAATGTTGGCTCGACTCAGCCACTCTTCTCAAGTGGTAGGTGAAAAGAAAGGTCAAAACTCGAGCGATGGTGATGCCGGTTCCGAAAACGACGTACCTCTCTCCTTTATAGCTCATCAAAATATCCCTCGGAAAAATCCCTCGGTGCTAATAAATTATCTCTGCGCCTGAGAGATAACATAAGTCAAACAAGGGAACTCGGCCACATATAATTATGACTAGGAGAAGGCAAGAGACCCTTTCCAACTACTACGCGCCCCGGCCATCCGCAGTTGAAAATAGAGTTTTCCCTCATTGAATCTTCCCGAAAGAAGAGGCGAGGAGAGAGAAAAGTTCAAAAAGCTCGAATATTTCTCCACGTTGATAACGTCGTCCTTTAAACCTACGAGGACTTCGAATTCAGATTCCCGAATCTATATCTTAAATCGATCTCTTTCTCGCTGCACCGAAGGGGTGCTTTTCCTCGCTTTCTTTTTAGAAAGGAGTATAAAATCTACGAACTCTAGGATTCTCAATCCCTCATATATATATACATATATATATATATATATATATATATATATATATATATATATATATATATATATATATATATAGATAGAGATAGAGAGAGAGAGAGAGAGAGAGAGAGAGAGAGAGAGAGAGAGAGAGAGAGAGAGAGAGTTAAACACTGAATCCGTGTATAGAATATTATGTTGTAGGAAGCCCACTATATATATAGATGTACGTATGTATTAAGCTACAAATATCCTTTAATATCCAATCCGCTCTACCTCGCAATTAATAAATTTTTATATATTGTTAACCAAATAAGAATTTTTTTTTTAGTGATAATAATTTCGTCCTCTCGCAGATTTGAACCAGCGCAGCGGACAGAGGAGAAATCAGGACTCCGAATCCACGAGAGGACGAAATTATTACCAACTAAAAAAATTCCCCTTCGGTTAATATATAAAAAAAATATAGCAATTCCGGAGGTAGAGCGGAATTGGATATTAAAGGACATTGTAGCTCGAGCGATTTATATGAATCACGGTGATGTGATAAAAAATTTATATATATATATATATATATATATATATATATATATATATATATATATATATATATATATACATTAAAACAGGGTTTCCAGCAAGACAACAGCTCACATGATGAATTTATTGAGAGACGTTTCGTGCCCCAAGACATTGGCACATCACCGGTCTGAATAAGAATATTTTTTAAAAAGCATTAAACTAAAGTAAAAACTATAATATACAAATATGAATTACTGACAGAGGCTCTCTTAAAAAGTACTGAAAGTCATTTTTATATATATATAATATGAGTCATATATATATATAGTATATATATATAATTGTATATATATATATATATATATATATATATGTATATAGCATATATATATATATATATATATATATATATATACAATATATATATATATATATATATATATATATATATTATTAGATATAATAATATAAATTTGTTTTTTTAAGGCGTTCAATCGACCTGTTTCTCACTGCCCCGTAGGGTGCCTTTCCGCGCTTTCGTTTTGGAAAGGGCCATCATAGCCCGTCCTTCTCTCTGGTCCTCCTTTCCCCCTCCCAGGTAGCACAAAAACCTATTCGCAAGAACAAGTTCTGACTGTGTCGGACATTTGATAGCGCTTGACCCCTTGCCACCTCGCAGGCCACGCCAACCCCGCGTTAAAACTCGGCACCTCGTATTACCTACGCCAATAAAACCAATCCTCCTCCTCCTCCTCCTCCTCCTAGGTAATTAGAATTCTAAATCCTTTCCGAAGTAAGGGCAGCAGCAGCAGCAGCGTCGGCAGGGCCCGCCCGAAGAAGACCAGTACTTGCGGGGAGGTGGGAAGGGAGGGAATCTCGGGTAATCAGGCCTCGGCGGACTTCTTAACGAAGTTTGTCGGAGCGATAGTAAATAACAATGCAACACAGCCCCCACATTGCAAGTCGAGCCTGTGGTTCCCCTGTTCCTCTTGTTTTAGCTTCTCACTCGCATTGCCCCGTAAACAAAGATGAGGTCAGGCGGTAACTATGCAAAGTGGAAGTCTCACTCTCTGTTTCTCCCCCCTGTTCCTCTCCTCCCCCCGTCCCCTTCCCCCCCCACCTCCCTCTTTCCCTCCCAGCCTTAATGTTCTCCTGTTGCACCAGGGGAGAGAAAGGCTGTTCCTTGTCAGCTCTGGATTATAGGTTTATGGACGTGATCCGACCATCAACACCTCGTTAGTCCCTGGTTGCTGGGATTGTCAAAACTGAAGTGGGGGGCTCTTGTAGCTGGAGCAACGGCGACCGCGGAGCAACACAGCGCAGGTCAGCAGCAGCAATGAGCAACGCCGCTTGAGGATGGCGATTAAATCGTTTACATGATATATGCTTCGCTCTCTCGCGGGACGTTTTTAAGACTGCCGAACACGACGCCAAACACATTGCGTAACGAGTTCGGACAAAAGTCTTTCCGGGAGATCTCTCTTATGCGCCCCAGCTATTACGAATCGACCCCGGGGGAATGAGGTGGACACTGGGATTGTGGGGGGATGTGTTTTGAGTTCGTTTTCCTTCGTCCTTTTGTTAATTTTCCTAAAAGGTGTTTTTCATACTCCTGATGTTACTTCCTTTTATACCAACATCAACAACTTGAAAGCCTTTGATAAGTTGCGGGTTATTTTTTGAGTTCTTATATCATCGTCTTTTTATAAATGTTCTAGTAGAAGATCTCCATACTCCTTCACCCTTCAAATTATATATGTTCCTCGATTTATATCCTTTATATCAATATCCACTCATTTAAATCCTTATCCGCTATTTCAAAACCTCTGATAAGTTCGTCGCCACAGATCGAATATCTGCAAAAATAAGTCAGGAATATTTTGCTGCAAAGATCTCACTCATTTCATTAATGTTGAAACATACTGCCTCCCCACGCCCATGACAGACAACCAACGCCCCCTTTCACCTTAAAAAAAAAAAAAAAAAAAAAAAAGCGTTAGGGAGAGATCGTGATTTAATCATTCCAAGCAAAGCCAAAAGATCAAGCCCGAATATAAGTGATGAAATTAAAACCGGGGGTCTTCAGCGACTGGAACAAAACAAATACTTTCGACCGAACTTTATCAGCCTTTATTTAGTGGCGGTTTCTCAAATCGCATTTAATTGCTATTTACTCTTTCAGAGCGTATTTGCGTAATTGCTACTCTCTTTTTCATAGCGTATTTGCGTAACTGGCGTTGAAAGAAACTTCACGATGCGAGAGTCACATGCCAAGGCGTTTACCAAAGGAATCGCAATTAAAAATGTATTGATTATATGCTGTGGACGTTTGTCGTGTTGAAAATATTTGATCATTATCATTATTATTTAGAAGAGAAAGCCATATTCATAATTATGGGGAAAGCACAAAGGGGCCACTGACTTGAAATTAAAGCCTCCAAAGAATGTGGTGCTCATTTGAAAGAAGTTACAGAAGATGACATGAAATATAGAAAGTAGAGATTAGTTATTAGAAAAGAAAAAAAAATAAATTGGTAAATTAATAGATGATTGGACAAAAATATGAATAAATGGTTAAAATAGAATAGCAACGAATGTAAATGTTAAGAATATAAATGCTAAAGTTAATAAGTCAAAACAAATAATCCCAGCCACATTTTTGTTAAAGAAACATCTAATCAATCTTCTATTCATTGTGAACTCTGACCTGGCAGTTTTGTCAACTTTTAATCGCAAACATCTCTGTTCTTAATTAAAAGTGCTTGCTTTCAAAACACAAACAACAACAACAACAACAACAACAACAATAATAATAATAATAATAATAATAATAATAATAATAATAATAATAATAATAATAATAATAATAATAATAATAATAATAATAATATAGCAATAATGTTAATAGCAGAGTGAACTGTAAGACTTGATCACAATTTATGTTCTTGTTACCCTTCACCCTTGCCTAGATCCACCTCCAAGTGCTTGGTAGAAGGAAGGTGGGTGGTTTGGGGGTGGGGGTGGGGGGGGGGTTGGGAGGGAAGTTAAAGAAAAAAAAAAGAAAAAGCAAAAAGTGAAAATTTAACAACGCTTCTAATGCACGCAACTTGAAAAACGACTGGATTTCCTTCCATTTAATATTTTTGGACTATAAATACCGAGCGGTTTAAAGGTTTTTGTAGAGACAGCAACTACAGGTTATGATGTCAACACATCGCTGGACTGCAGCTCATTTTATATATTATTTGTATTATTCAGCATAACTAATATAGAAATTTTGTTGAAACCTTTACTGAACTTACTTATCGCCTTACGAAAAATGATAAATTGATATATCATTTGAACTTTGACCTCGGTTTCATTACAAAAACACAAATCAAAGTGCGGACGAATCTTTGCCAAATAGATAAAAAAAATCACGCACGCACACACACACACACACGCAAGGACAATACAAGACGATTCTGAAATAGATTATTTAATAAAAACAATAATCAATTAACATAACAAAAACTTAGAAAAAGAATATTAAGGAAGAAGGGGCCACTATACAGCACTAAAGGTCCCTAATTAAAAACCAAAGTGTTGAAGTCTGCTCTCTTCGGATACAGATTGAAATAATATTCCAGTTCTAAGGAACACATTACGTTCTATATGAGAATTCCCCTGAGAAATTCACGAGAATCCTTCCATAGGTTTTCAAGTTACGAGCTGACAATAAACTCAGAACAAATAAGAATTCAATAGAGTGCTCCCTAATACCCTCTTGAATGATAAAGGACTTTTATGACAATTATTCATAACTATTTAAGAAGATACTTAAAAAACTGTTATTTTCTGTTACAATAAACTGGCGGCGCAGCAATAAGGGTCAAACAAGCAAATCGAGAGAAAATTCAACCCTGCTAAAGTAACAAGCGCTTTCGCAAGGTCTTGCCAAACCTCACATGCATAGCGTATAGTTCCAGAGAGTTATGGTCGCATATCCTCTCTCTCTCTCTCTCTCTCTCTCTCTCTCTCTCTCTCTCTCTCTCTCTCTCTCTCTCTCCTTAATAAGGAAGATTTTCCATTCCTTCTCCTTTAGTCATCGCAATAAAATTTCGAAAGTTGCCTTGGTGCGTACACCATTAGATATTCAAATTCATATTTCCTTAGAGCATTTTGTGGTTTATAAAGTTCAACGCTTTAATTAAATCACCCGAACAGTCATTTAATCTAGCTGTCTTCAAGGGATATGAAATTCGCATCGAA
>NC_087221.1:45542409-45569909 GCF_015104395.2 Macrobrachium nipponense
ATGTTATTGTATAATATGATAAAGAGGTTTACATGATCTCAAGAATGAAAATTTTCCTGTTTGTATTCTAATGATGAAGGCCGGGTTCACATAATACATATTTCTGTTGAGTAAGTTGTCATTTTAACATACAGGATATTTGTTGAGAACTGATCGCTTCAATTTCATATATATATATATACACACACACACATATATACACACACACACATACACACCACACACACACACACACACACACTATATATATATTATTATATATATATATATATATATTATATATATATGTATAGGTAAACTCATAAAAACGTTTCGTGTTTACACATAATTAATATCATACATTTTCTGATATGGGAATAAATTGATTTTCAGAATGATAGTATTTAATGAAAAACAATTTCTCATATATACTCTGGAACTCATGACAGTGGCAAGAGCATTCTTCATAATTAATTAAGCACGAATATCATAAACTATACATAAAAAATAAAACTTACTCTCGCGAAACAGAAATGAAGATTTCGAACTATATATCTCAGGCACCCGCACTTAAGCATGTCGGGATGACTTTATCGAAGAGACCCATGACCAAAGGAGAAAAATAATCGATCCATTACCTTCTGGAGAACGTTACATTAACTATGAAGGATCTGAGAGAGGCAATAACGAACGTACCCCTGGCGTGTACCCATTTCTTTATTAAACCCCTTCCGCTTATTTCCACGAAGTAGCTCGCCTGTGAATACGAAAATACTCCCAGGTGCCTTGGAAAACAAGCACCCACACACACACACACACTCACAAGAGCACAAAGGCGATGAGAGAGAGAGAGAGAGAGAGAGAGAGAGAGAGAGAGAGAGAGAGAGAGATTGGGGAATAATACAGAAAAACCCATTAATTTATATGTACTTATCATTCTATTAAAATCCATAGTTTCCACTCTCTCTCTCTCTCTCTCTCTCTCTCTCTCTCTCTCTCTCGTTCATTTTCCGATCCCTCTATCTTATTCAGAATGATAATGGCTTAAACAGGAAAAATCGGAGCAGAAACGAGAGAGAGAGAGAGAGAGAGAGAGAGAGAGAGAGAGAGAGAGAGAGAGAGAGAGAGGGTGCTATCTGATAGCGAGGGGCACATTTGTGCTTTTTGAGATGCTGCTTGCAAAGGCATCTGATCCCAGATAAGGATTTTGATTGACGTTCAACAACGCTTAGTGCTGATGACCCATGACTAAGACCCATTCTCTCTATACCAAGAGAAGCGCTTTGTGTGTGTGTGTGTGTGCATGTGTGTGCTTGTGTATGCTTGTGTACATGTGTGTATATATGTACGTGTCTGGTTATACGTAATATATCTATTATATATATATATATATATATATATATATATATATATATATATATATATTTTCTTTTATGTAAGATGATATTTGAATAATGAACATAAAGGTATTAAGAACGTCTTGTAACTTTTTCTCTGAACAATATTTTGGCCTCTGCATTGTGATTCATGATATCTCGTTGTTCTTAATAATAATAAATAATAATAATAATAATAATAATAAAATAATAATAATAATAATATATAATAATAAATAATAATAATAATAATAATAAATAATAATATAATAATAATAATAATAAATAAATATTAAATAATAACAATAAAATAATAATAATAATAATAATAATTGTAAAGTTACAGTTAATTAACTCGATTGCCTGATTATAGCTACTAATATATATATATATATATATATATATATATATATATATATATATATATATATATATATATATATATATATATATCCACAGTTACAGTTTTTACGTACTTACAACCGACAGTTTTGTTTACTTTCGTGCGCTTAAAACATTAAATTATATTTTTTATTTTCGTAAAATGTATTGCCACTGTCTCTAAAGCTAAATATTGTTGATGTAAGGAAACTAACTCTGCGGTCTACAGTGATTGTGAGACCACTTTAAATTAATGCCAAATTTTGGTGTCTAGGCACAAAGCCCCGAGTTATTCTGATGGCTGAACTATTTATGGCATTTCCTCCAAGTGCAAAACAAAACATTTCGTCTGCTTTATTCAATAGGCACTGAAGAGGCATAATGAAGACGATGCTCTCATTTCAAAGAGCAAAAGTCCCCACCCACGAAATTTTCTTAACCGTAGATGAAGATAAGATTGTTTTCACTCACACTTTTAAGCGATCCTCTCTATCTACCGTACGAAAACAGAGCGGAGGCGTCCTTCGAAAGAGGTCACGCAAAAAAATGACGATAAGAAAGAAACGGAAAGAAACCGGCGGTGAAAAGGGGGAAAGGCAAAAGTCAAGACCAGGAGCAGGGCTATTGTTGGAGCTCGGGAGGGCCACAATGTGGCTTATGATAATAACGGTAATCCTTGGAACACGGACACCGACGAGGCCTTCTCGTCGTCGTCGGAGCGAACGCCTCCGAATCCCACGAAAATGACTTGGGAACAAAAACATAAATTTCGTTTACTTAACTGAAAGAACATGCGGATGTTTTATCCTTCATTCTGATAATTGCAAGAATAGGAAAAGTCTTAAAGTGACATTGAATTCAGGTAAAATAATTTGATGTCGTTTACTCAAGCTCTACTAACTCTCTCTTCTTTCCCGAGGAGAGAAAAATCGTTCCGACTCCGAGGTTTCGGAAAAGTCGTAGCAATGTGTTTGACGGCTGAATGGTTATTGTGTGGAGTGACAAGTTGATGAATGAGCTTGTGCGGAATGTTATCAAAAGGTAGCACAGACTTCCACCCAACGAATTAATTTGTTTACTCCTCCGCTGAATGTAGTGAGAAACCTTAATATAACTTCTAACTGTTTGACGAAACTGCAATCGGTTTTACTGCGTTCCACGCATAGAAAAAATGTGTAAAAATTACGTTCCTATTATAAAACGTCTAAATCAAGTCATTCCCACATACAAAATACATATCTGACCTCCTTTTCAGGCTCATTTTAGGGTAACAGTTGAGGATTCATAGCAAAAGCACACACCATTTGGAGCCTTGAACTCCGAGCAGGTGCAAGGCCAAATTACCTGAGGTTTGCTTAAAGGTTTCGATTGTTAGCCAAGATGATTTCTTTTTCGCCTCAGCCAAGGAAGAAGAAGAAGAAGAGTCAGAAGAAAAAGGCTAAACTGGTAAAGACATCCTGGAAGATGAGCGAGGAAAAAAGAT
The DNA here is from genome assembly GCF_015104395.2 of Macrobrachium nipponense. Taxonomy (NCBI): domain Eukaryota; kingdom Metazoa; phylum Arthropoda; class Malacostraca; order Decapoda; family Palaemonidae; genus Macrobrachium; species Macrobrachium nipponense. The sequence continues at coordinate 45,545,629 of NC_087221.1, forward strand.
GAATTGAATCGAAAACGACTGGAAACAAATTGAAACTTCTGAAAACAAATTGGAGAATACTATAACATCCCCTGGGTGAGGTGGCGAGGAATGACGTCATCGACGGCGAGAAGGCTGGATCCACTCTAGAGAAAATAAGAGGTGGTTTTAAACATAAATTACTCTAAATATTACTAAAACATTTTTCAGAAAATATGGATGAGGAAATATCAATGAAAATATCAGTAAAGTACTACACATATTTACACAGACACAAACAGACACACACACACACACATATATATATATATATATATATATATATATATATATATATATATATATATATATATATATATATATATATTTTAAGCTTTCTCGAATCCAAATCCCATTAAGATTTTGTAATTCTTATAATGTTGGATTTCGTTATATGTATATATATACATAATATATATATATATATATATATATATATATATATATATATATATATATATATATATATATATATATATCCTAACGATCCAACATTATAAGAATGACAAAATCTTAATGGGATTTGAATTCGAAAAAGCTGAAACAGCCTTCAGACATCACGAACTAACTCGAGTGATAAGGACTGAAACTAATTACTCCCTAAGGAAACGAATTGGATTTGAAGGCCAAGACCAGATTCACTGATGATGAGGACTTGGCCAGAATCTCAGGTAATGACATACACCTTTAAGCGACGGGTGTAAAAGCAAATTGATGTTTCTGTTTCGCCTTTCATTTTTATTGCGTTTTATTTATCTATTTTTTTGTTTTTAGTTCATGGGGACTATTTTTGTTTTCTTTTATTCTTTCATATTTTGTGTTGCTCATGTTCCAAAAAAGGAATATTTTAACTTTTTACTTTCCGCAGTTTAAGAAGCTGGACAGCTTGCTTCCTTAACAACAACAACAACAACAACAATAATAATAATAATAATAATAATAATAACAACAACAACAACAACAACAACAACAACAACAATAATAATAATAATAATAATAATCAATAATAATAATAATAATAATAATAATGATAATAATAATAATAATAATAATAATAATGACCTATCATTCTTCTGAATACCAATGAACAAAGAGTACACGAACTAAAATTAAAATAACCCTAGAGTGAAAATAGTTGTTTCGTCAGTTTGCAACCCTCCCCTCCTGCCGTTTCTTCGGGCACCTTTTATGGTAGCCACTGGTATGGGTATGGGTATTAGGCGAAGGGTTGGGGGAAGAGTGTAAGGGGCGCGTGCGCCAGATGAGGTGTTTCGAAGAAGCCACAGGCCTCATCATCCTGCCCAAACCACTTGACCAATCATCAACAAAAGCTAATCCCCTGACGCTGCGAAAATTTCTGGCCGGCTGAGTAACTTTTCATGATTTTTCTTTCTTTTTAACCTCATTAAAGACGACCAGTCGTGAGTCTTAGGCGTAGTGTCGAGGCAGGGATAGGGAGGAGTGAGTTTTAGGGCCTAAAGTGCTGCTGTCGGGAACGAAGGACTTGACATTTCATTAGAGCAATCTGTTGATGGAAGTAGGGATCTCGAAAGAAGAGAAAATGTTGGAAGAGAGGATAAGAGTAGAGCTGATGAGAAACAGATAGAGGCATATGAATCTCTTGAGAAAAAAAAAATATGTTCGAGTAAATGGAATGAAACCGTGAGCAAAGTAAAACAGAATAGAGGGAGAAGATAGAGAAATTAAACCATATGTTATCAGTAACAAGTTATTTACTTCATTTTGGGGGTCTTGATCAGGAGAGTGGTAAAATGCTGACCCACAATTCCTACGTAACAGGGTATCATCTGACTGCTAGTGTCTCGAAGCAAGTGCTAATGGAGCAATATGTTGATCAAGTAAATCAAAAGTCAGCAGCCGTTTGAATTTTCAAATGGGCTATCACTATTATCAGTATCACTGGGAACTAAAGGTTCGAAGCAAACCTGCTCACCATTTTTCTTGTTTCACTGATTTCATAACTCCTAGGTCTTGTGAGGTGACATTGTTTCCTCAGGCTTTCTAGCAAATCTACACCTGGTTTGGTTGCTTCAGGACTCATTTGGGCTATTCTATTAATCTGTTTATTAATAGTTATGGTTAGGCGCCAAAACCACGCTAATCCAAAGGACCAAGCACTTCCAAATAACAACAAAAGCTAATGTGGTCTTATTCTGAATAACTAAATGCTCGTCTGATACTATTAGTAATTTAGGCACTAACTCTTGTAAGATACCTTCGTGTGATTTTCATTTTCATTTATTTTGCAATGGTTGTTTTGCCAAAGTAAAAAACGTGCTGATTATCAAAAGGAAAGTTAAACTATCCCCTGAAATTGAATCCTTATCGGATGTTGACTGAGGTCATGCAAAATCCTACTGGAGAGAAGGTCACGACACTTGAAACCAGAGAGCACGTCTATCAATGGGGTCCCATCTGTGAGGTCCTATCTATGGGGTCCTATCTTCCTCTCCAACCCCTGGCGGGCGCTCACGAGGCAGCAGGTCGATGAGACCACGAGCCCTTTTCCTCTGTCACGTTCTTGGGCCTCCAGAAACCCTTCCTTTAGATCGCTCAGGCAGTTTATGACGTTACAGATTAATCGCCCTTTCTCCTGGCTACGGCTGAGTTGAGATTTTCAAAGCCCTATTCCGCAACAGATGATTTCATTAACCTGGTTAAGCTTTAGTTTAATTTTCAAAGGAATAAAAGGATTAAAAAATTCTAAATGCCCAGTAGAGCAAAGGAATTAGAATATATTATAAAAAATGGCGATAGTAAATAATAAGTGTACACACATGCAGACAGAAATATACATACGTGCTCTCTAATTCTCTATATAGAATTTTTACCAGAATGAACGAACTGGCACATCATACAGATAATGATTTAATAGTAATATATATACTATATATATATATATATATAATATATATAGATATATATATATACATCCATATATATACATATATATAATATATACTATACATATATATATATATATATATATGAAACCATGATGAAGGTTACATGTTTTTGAAGACTCCGTTCTCATGTTACTAATGCATCATAGTCAATTGTCAAAACTAGAAAACAAAGGGCTGATCAGCCTCGCTCAGATACCTTTATTTTTACTGTTGCAAGTCGTTTTCCTCAACTGGTAAATATTGATTTCTTTGTTGGAAAAAGTAAGAACTTATTTAGTTCATTTCTTATGATACGTTGCTTATACCTGGTTAGTTAATTTATAGCGTTTTTTTAATGGAAATCTAAGATCAAATATCCTATGGTCTGACTTGGGAAACAACTTGAAAATTTCTGATTAAAAGCGTTATTTTTGTGTAGTTTGTCCTAAGCCAGAGTTTCGTATTATAATTCAATGACCTTTTCCCAAGACTGATGATTTATCTTAAGGGTAAATGAAAATGCGTGCAGGAAAATTTACAAAGATCATCATATAAAATGAGCTAAATTAGAAATCTCGTTAAAAAGGGCGGAATGAATGAACAAAATGCTCTCAGCGTCTCGGCGAACAATGTTGGGGTTTTTACAAAATAAATTCGTCTAATCCACATCTTAAGTCATTTGTTAATTCAAAATATTCGTTGAATACAAGATGCATAAAGAAATAAACAGGTATTTGGAACGGGAACGTGGGCGGAGAAATTTCCTAGTAAAACAATGGGATCACTTCAGATCACTACGTTTTACGCGTTGAAATTACCACCTGAAGGTGAGAGGTAAAAAATGCTTCAAACCCTTAACTGGAGGGCTGTTTGATGCTGACAGATTGCTTTCAATTACTTGGAATCATACAGGCATTTATGAATCAGTATTAAGAAATATTTGCCAATTACTCTTACTCTCTCTTTTCTCTGTCTTCGCTTCCGAGCACGCGAGGAAAATGGGAATCGCATGCAACTTTTTACGCTTATCGTAAAAGTAACTTCAGGCGAAAAACTTAGTTCTGTGATGTACCTGTCTCTGCGTTTTTCTTTCATAATTCTTTTTGCATTCCCATAATTTTGTATCATTATATTGCATATGAACCTGTAACGTAATTCATATCAAATACCTAAAGGCAAGAACAGTTAGATTAAATAACTACAAAGGCAAGTACGCATCTAGTTCTAGTCTTGAACTGTTTTTTCCCTTGAATTACATACGAATGAATTTAAAAGAGTATTTTTTACTTAAGCTCCAAATCACTGAATATAACAGATGGATACGTTCAGTTATGAGAGCAGAATAGCATTAAGTAAGCACAACAAATCTCTATTAGTTGGATGACAGAAACCTCATTCGGTAATCGTCCAGCAAAAAAAGAAGAAGAGGAAGAAAAAAAAAAGATTCTATCTGACAGGGCTGTTAGACTCAGTATATATATACTAGTCAGTGCAGGTGCTGTAGAATTGCATATGGATCTGGGGCTGCCATATACGTCTATGGAAGCGCTGCGAGAAATAACTAATGTCACTTAACGGGATTTCGCATCATTTCTCTTCTCGTTCGTCTTCCCTTAACCTCGCTCCTTCTATCTATAGACTGCTATATACGATGGTTTGTATCACCAACTCTGAAATAAAGTCTACTTTTTATTAGAAGTCCTCCTGTTACGTGTCTGCTCACTGGTACTCTTATTAAGCGTTAACTCCATAACCAAAGGTGGCAGCGAAGAGCGTGATGTTGGCTTGTGAAACCTCACTCCAATTTCTGGAGTATCATCCTACACACAAAAGCTCCGTCGGTTTTAAAGCCGTCTTATTGGAGCTCAGGAACTGAATAATGAAGGAAGAATGAACGGAGAGAGAGAGAGAGAGAGAGAAGAGAGAGAGAGAGAGAGAGAGAGAGAAACTTAAATGATAATGTTGGAGTGACATAGCCAGACAGATTGTAAACAAGACAATATATATACAAACATAATGAGAGAGAGAGAGAGAGAGAGAGAGAGAGAGAGAGAGAGAGAGAGAGAGAGAGAGAGAGAGAGAGACTTGATTAATAATGTTGGGGTACACACGTAGAATGATTCTAAGAGAAGGCAATTATACATTTACGTAGTAATGAGAGAGAGAGAGAGAGAGAGAGAGAGAGAGAGAGAGAGAGAGAGAGAGAGAGAGAGAGAGAGAGAGAGAGAGAGACCGCAGGTGAAGAAATCTATCCCTCTAAATTATCTCTATTAAAACGTGCTCACCCATACGTAGTTTACGGGCATTGAAATGGGCGCTTAAGGCAGAACCTCTGATCAGGTCTGCCACGAACGCACAAGCGCACACACATACAGGCACGTTTCCCAGCAATAAAAAATAATGATCGATAAGATAACTGGAAAGACTATGAAGTAAATGAGAATTTTGATAGCGCGGTCTTGGAAGATGATAGTCTCAGATTAGAATCATGAATTAAGCATGAAACTATTGCATCGCTCTCTCTCTCTCTCTCTCTCTCTCTCTCTCTCTCTCTCTCTCTCTCTCCTACTGATATCTTACCTGACTAGAATGTAACATTGTTTAGCAAACTTGCCGGAAATGTGAACACACACACACACACACACACACACAGAGAGAGAGAGAGAGAGAGAGAGAGAGAGAGAGAGAGAGAGAGAGAGAGAGAGAGAGGAACATATCTTTATGGGCTATTCTGCAAATCTGAAATACAGGCATGATTTTCTTTTAATATCTTTGAGGTAACTCATTTTATATTTTTCTTGATCTCTTATAATTAAAGTTTAAAATCATCAGTACTTTGTAATTACGACGAGGTTTTAGATACTGAAGTAAAAAGGTACTAGAATATAGGGGGTCTACTTTAATATAAATAAGACAACAATGCAAAAAACAATTCTTCAGTGTTCAGTGAATGCAAAGATCATGAAGGTTATTTCTTACTGGTAAACGTAATGACGATGCAATGGATTGCAATACGAAGTTAACTTGCAATGAGTGGAGAAAATTAATCCTATAATCGCAGTTTACTATAATTTGATATATTTGTTTGTTCTATAATAATAATAATAATAATAATAATAATAATAATAATAATAATAATAATAATAATAATAATAATAATATATTTTCTTATGTATCAGGGCCAAATATTGAATAAAATAAGTACAGAGATAGTGAATGAAATTATCAACTTAATACGGCGGGATAGCGACTTAAATGAAAATTCCACTGATACCAATTCCCCCCCCCCCCTCTCTCTCTCTCTCTCTCTCTCTCTCTCCTCTCTCTCTCTCTCTCTCTCATTTACTATTCTCCCCGTCGGCTCGTTTTTCTCCTTCCCTTTCGGTCGAAACCCTTTTCTTGGATTGAATAAACACTCCTTTTCCCTAGCGGGGTTGATCCAACCGATGTTAAAATGTTTGTTTAATGAGGCAAATCAGGTGAAACTCGGGGTCTCCCACAAGGGGGGGGGATCCCGTGGCTGAGAAGATGAGTCCCTGGGTAAAGGATGCTGACATCCCCCTGGGGTAGGAGGGTAGACATGACGATGGACCCTGCCCTTCCTTCGACACCCCACCTCCCTAGGACGCCCGTGGGACAAGAGGGTAGACGCGAAGGCCACTCCCCTTGGACACGTACCCGTGGGGCATTAAAACTATTAGAGTACCAAGACAAACACCAGGGGTAGGATCCTATTTCTGTTGATTGTTATGTCTATAAGAGCCCAGACAGGATCATTAAGTCAGGCAGCGTTTGGTGTTATTGTGGTCACCACTGTTGGATTCGCGTTGGGCTCTAGACCTCAAGGTCCTCTCTTTTGTTTGGTCTTTGTTTATTTGTGTGTGTGTGTTGTGAGTGTGGCGTCGGGTTATGAATAATCGCCTTTAGGGAGAGTGGTTATTGGTGCTTTCGGTCGAATTTATCTGGGAAACAGCGGCATCAATAATAATGAATTCAACTTATGCCAGCATACGAAGAAACAGAATAAATTTTACTCAAAATTGTTGTTCTTAATTCTTCTGCTACTACTACCAGTACTACTCCTGTTATTATCATTATTATTATTATTATTATTATTATTATTATTATTATTATTATTATTATTATTATTATTATTATTATTATTATTATTTGTTTGAGTGCTAACGTGATTTCTCTTTTATTATTAACACGGTTACGCTAAACTGTATTTGGAGATTTTCATAACTTGTAGTACATGTAAGTAGTTATTTTAATTCTCCTGATATGAATAGGGTAGCTTTTTTCATGGGGCAGTTATAAAGCAGTGATAGATTGCTCAGCCTTTGCGGACGCTTGTACATCAATTATGTTTTCATTGATGTACATTCTGTTTATATGGTAATGACAAAGCACTATTACCAGTTCACTAGTGCACACAACGCCATCAAACTCACCTCGTCTCTTCATGGAGAGGAAAATGCAGAGAGAAATTTCGTTATTTACGATCTTCGCCGTTACAATTCATATTAGATAATATACAATTTACGTCCCGGAGTCACTGACTTTGAAACGTTGCCCGGCGATAATAAATAGAGTGATTGAATTGATACATCGAAAAGTTACGGCACGGGGGGAAAATTCGAAGCGATTTATAGGTGGGCGTGTGCTGCGCAACGGTGCTGTTGCTGCTATTGCCGCCGCCGCGCCGTTCTTTTCAGGTGGTCGCAAAGTGTGAAATTGGAACGAGGCTCGTGTTTTTTACGGTATCGCGAAGCTGATGTAAAACGCCGAAAGTTTTGAGGAAATTTATTCGATTGTCTTTCTAAGAGCAGTTCGTTCGTCCAGCAAAGACTCATAACAGGAACTTGAAAACGCCGTAGTTATAAAACTGCAACTAAAACTGACGAAGCCCAAAGTTATTAGGAAATCGATTCGATTTTCTAATGCTCTGTCCGTATAAGAGCAGCTCGTTCGTCCAGTAACGACTCAAAACGGGAACTTGAAAACGCCGTAGTTATAAAGCTGCAACTGTAACGGACGAAGGCGGAGTCTCTCTAGCAACCATACGTTGTATATCAAGCGGACGCATCCATGCAAGAGAAAAGGAGTGAAACACCTGTAATACAATAAAGGTATGGGACAAGAAAGAGCAAAAAAAAGACAAAAAAAGAGAGAAGGTAAGACTAGACCACAACCAGACTCTAGTCTATAGACGTTATAAGCTCTCCAAGTCATCGCAAGTAATCGAATAACTTTACAGTGAATGATTCTTTATGGACCCCACTACTGCTCCAACCTCACCACCCCCTTGGACAGAGGACCGATACACCTTTTAAGCTCCATGTAAATGAGGTGGGTCTTAGGCTGACTCCTCAATCGGATTTATGGCTCTGCCCTGCTCCTCAAAGACGACGGGAGAATGATCCTCCTCCTCTCTCTGAGTTGGTCCAAGAATGACGGAAAATAAACACGAGAAAGAGAGTTGCTGACAAATGTGAACAGAGGGCAAACATTTATCGAATAATAAATGTTGAAGTGAAGGTTGATAATAGAATATTTAGGCACGATCTATCTCTCATACTTACATATCTTATATATGTGTATATATATATATATATATATATATATATATATATATATATATATACTATATATATATAAATATATATATATATAGATATATATATATATATATATATATATATATATATATATATATATATATATATATGCATTAAGCTACAAATGTCCTTTAATATCTGATTCGCTCTACCTCGGAAGTAATATATTTTCATATATTACTTCATGTTAACATATATGAAAATATATAAATTCTGTTTCATGAATAGCCTCTTATATAGAGGCTATAAAGAGCAATATTGAGACTGTCTTGAATACCGTGGAGACCACAGCTTACTCAATCGATGAACCAGAGGTTTATATGATATTCAACTCACAATCAGTTTCAAATATTCAGCAGTTTTAACAATTAGCTGACAGTTCCGTAGTGCCATATTGATTGTTGTTGTTGCTGTTGTGTATGTGTGTGTGTGTGTGTGTGTGTGTGTGAGAGAGAGAGAGAGAGAGAGAGAGAGAGAGATAGTCGTGATCACAGTAACGCTCATTCTGTTGAGACTCACTTAAATTGAAAAGAAAAGTAGACTACCAATTATTATTATTATTATTATTATTATTATTATTATTATTATTATTATTATTATTATTATTATTATTATTATTATTATTATTATTATTATTATTATTATTATTTATTTTGTTTTTGTTTGCCTGCTAATGTGTTTTCTCTTTTATTATTAACACGGTTACGTTAAACTGTATCAGGAGATTTAGGACCTCTCGCCGACACCTGCTTATCACGGAGTAGCAGTACTTAGCGTCTTGTTCTTCCTCGTGCGCTGGATGGCCACTTTCTAACTGATGAAGTAGGATGGAGAGATATGAGACGCCTTTTTATATGGCGAGGAGCCTTGTACACAACCAGACATAGATAGATAGTTGGTCGGGGCAGTTTGGGAGGTCGAAGGTGTTGGCCGTTTTCCGTCCTCTCTCCATAGAGAGCTCCCTTCTTTTGTTTCCTCGCCAAGGAAGTCTCATTATAGCAGACTTTTTCTAGGAAGTCCGAAGTCCTGAAAGAGGAGTGATACCAGTACGCTTGATTAAAAAGAAGGCTAATATTACACGCAGAGAAATCTTTAAAATAATAAATGCCAAATAAAGAAGCTACAGGCCTTACAGATAAGAGCTACTACTTCACTTCACAAAGGTAAGGCCCTCTACCGGCTAAATTTAACTAGAAGAAACACAAGTAATACGAAAAGAAGGAAGAAATCTTTTTTACTCCGCAACAAATAGTGTAAGCACTTCATAAGACTCTGTCAGTTAGATTTAATTATGAAAGGAATAAAAAAGAAGCAATGGAACAAAATATATTTATCATAGATGTGGTCTACTGTTAAACGATAAGAAATTCGTCTATTGAAATTGAAATTTCTCATTGTAGCCCACTGATAAAGGCGACTCCCCACATCCTGCTTGTTTTGTGAGAGTAAGGATCCTCTTTAATTAGGGGATTAAAGACCTCAATCAAAGTTCGTAAAAAAAAGATAAGAATGCTCAAGTGAAGGGGAGGATATTTCTTTGGCTCCTACGGTCCACTTTTGTAAAGATAATCCCCTTTCTTATAATGGTGGATCCGAAAGTCTGAAGACAAGGTCACTCGTCATAAAAAGAAAGATGAATAAAGAAGATGAAAAATAGCCTGGTGGTGAAACGTACTTAAACCTTGTTAAAGACATTGTAACCATAGGAATTTTTCTCCTCTATAAATCAAACATCAATCCGATTACGGGGTGTTTTCATGAAGTCAGGTGGCGATGCTTTGTAAAGGAGGTCGTGTCCTAGGTCTTTTTATATAATGAATGACGTGCTATGGTCTTTATATACTGAATAATGATCGAACATTGTTCCCAGCTGTTCTGTCTAAAGGATTTTTATATGTGAATCAAAGCCTTGCGGGTTAAAAGGTACTTGGATTTCTTCCCCATGAGGGATTCATTCTACGTCAATGAAAAAGAAGGATTCCTTAAAATCATATGTGACATATTCAAAACCATGAGGTAAATGTCCTCCGAAGAACAATCCTGCCTGTGTAAGTGCTGGAAGAGACCTTTTAGAATCAACTATGTCATACAGTATACCTTGGCAGACACAAGGGAAGAAGCAAATGACAAAAAAAAAAAAAAAAAAAAAAAAAAACACAGATAGATAAGAAATGAAGATTATGAGTTACTTCTGGATATCTTGATTAATTCAAAGATTCTCGTAAAATTTTACTAAATCATTTTGGAATCTAGGTGTCCGCTTATTGTTTATTTAAAGCATTATATATTTACAAATGACTGAGAGAGAGAGAGAGAGACGAGAGAGAGAGTGAGAGAGTGAGAGAGGAAGGAGAAGAGAATGAGAGAGAGAGAGAGAGAGTAATAATAATAATAATAATAATAATATCCTTTATTCCAATAATACATTGGGTTTTCTATTTACATCAGGTCATCAACCAAGGTTAGAAAGCGCACATTAAAGCTATTAAAACAATAAAATCATAGTATACTATAACAACATACACACATACATACATATACATATCTATATACATATACACATATACACACATACACACATACATGCATATATACAAAACCTGAATTAGGAAAATCATAATTTCGGTTATAAAACATAAAATGTTCTTCATAGATAATGGTATGTCTTAAAAAGCGGTTATTGACGTGAGACGTGGCTAATGTCAGGTACGGTTGTTTCCTATAAAACTTATCTACGAAGCTTAATTATTGTTTAAAAGGTATTTTCTTAGTTTATTTTTAAAAGATCTTAGGGATTCTTCGTCTTTCAATGAGCCAGGTAAACTATTCCATAACTGTGGACCTTTAGTATTTATTTCCCTTGATCCTATATCGGTATTGGCTCTTCTGGACACTAGATTATTTGCTTGTCTTGTAGTCATCCCTGTCACCGAGTCAACGGTTCTAAAATTATAAAGCCAGTTCGGAAAAACATTTTTTAAAACTTTAAAAACCAAAACACAAATATCAAAAGTGTACTTGTTTTTCACTTTCAACCAACCCAGTTCTAATAAAATTGGAGATATATGATCATATTTTCTCACTGTACCCATGGCCACCCGAGCCGCAAAATTTTGAAGTTTTTGTACTCGTTGCATAAGGACGTTGCTTGTTGAACCCCATATTATATAGCAGTAATGAATTAAACTTAATACTAATGATTGCACTACGATTAGGCGAGTTTCTGGTTCGAATAAATTTTTTAGTCTATTGAGATAAATAAGTGTCCCCATAACTTTTCTGTGCAGTTCATCAATATGTTTTTCAAATGTCATGTATTTATCGAAGTGCACTCCAGATTCTTTACGGATTCCATAGGTTCGATGATGGCCCCATTAAAATTGATTTTGATGTTATCCCCGATTTCGGATAGATATTGTCTGGAGCCTAGGAATATACATTGAGTTTTACTTTCATTCAACAATAAGCCATTTATTTGAAAATACATCTTCACTCTATATAAAATCTCCTCAGCTTTGCGTACTAAATCTTCCAAGTTATCGATGTATCCATCAATTATTATTTGAGTGTCATCAGCATACTGAACAATGAAACAGTCACTTAAAAAATTTCTCAGGTCATTTACATAGATGTTGAATAAAATTGGTCCTAGGATTGAACCTTGAGGTACACCAAAACCGACGTTTTTGGGGGTTGAGACAACATTTTTGAGTCTGACAGATTGTACTCGATTACGTAAATAGTCTGTGAACCAGGATGGATCAATATAAAGTGTCTGACATTTACCCAGCAAAATTTCATGGTTCACACTATCAAAAGCTTTCGACAGATCGAGAAGTAGTAAAAGGGAAATTTTCTTCTTGTCTATGTTATCGTAGATTTTATCCGATATTTTTAATAGTGCTGTTTCCGTTGATAGTTTTGGTCGAAAGCCATGTTGACTGTAAGAAATGAGGTGATTACTTTCTAAGTATTCAGTTAACTGGTTTGATACTTATTTTTTCTAATATTTTAGATAAGACCGGGAGTAAAGATATTGGCCTGTAATTAGAAATTTCGTCTCTATCTCCGTTTTTAAATAAGGAACCAACATGGGATTTTTCCACGTTTCTGGGTAGATATTAGTTACGATAGATGTATTAATAATTATAGTAATGTAAAATAAAATATATATAGAGTGTCTTTTATAAAACGGAGCGGTATGCCATCGGATCCGTACGCATTTGACTCTTTGAGAGAACTAATGACTAGAATGACAGTATCACAGTCAACAGGTGACGGTTTAAAAGAATATAACTGATTGTTTGGGAATGTATTCATTTCATCGGTTTGTCCCCTTCTATTATTCCTGGCCAGTTCTTCTTGCGTTCTTTCATATGTCTTTCTTCCTACATTCGCAAAATACTCATTAAATTTCTCTGCCTTGTCAGTTAAATCTTCATTTTCTATTGGAGATTCTTTGTTAGTATTATTGGGCAGAATTGAGCGCACTATTTTCCAGGAAGTACGTAAGTTATTCTTATTACTTTTAAGTTCGTTCCTGTAGTGTTGTTTCATACTGTTATCCATTTCAATTTTTACTTCCTTCTTTTTCTCTTTAAAATTATTTCTCAATATTGTATTATTCCTGTCTTTCTTGATATCGTTTTGTAATTTATCTCTTATTATTATATTTTGTTTGATGTTATTAGTTATCCAGGGTTTAGGGGGGCGGGTGATTACTTTCGTTACTATTGGAGCACATTTATCAATACATTTGGTTAAAACATTCGTTAAAATTTGCACTTGAGAACTTACATTATCAGTGTTTAAAATACCATTCAAAGTGGGTGTTTCTTTCATCACCAAATTACAAATACTCACTTGGGAATAATTCTTAAGACATCGGAAAGTTTTATGAATGGGTTGTTTCTTAGGTTTACGTAAATTTAGGGTAACTATGATAGCTTCGTGGTCGCCTACTGGGCTTGGAATAACGTCCGAATCGAGTACCATTTCCTTATTATTAGTAATTAGTAAATCTATCAACGTTGCTGAGTCTGAAGTTACTCTGGTTGGTTTTGTAATGAGTTGGTGTAACTTTAGGTTATTTACACTTTATTTTCATTTTGTTGTCTGTTTTGAGCAAGTCGTCGTTAAAGTCTCCAAGTATAAAAATAGGCTTGTTTCGTAAAATTACGTTTTTAAAAGAATTGGAAATATAATTAAAAGATGAAACATTTGCTTTTGGGTGACGATATATACAACCTAAAATAATTGACGGTAATTTACGGTGTTGTACTGATAACCATTTAGCTTCAATGCCCTCCTGTTTTTCAATGCAATTATTTATCACATTTGCCTTTAAATAATCTTTGACATATATGCAAACTCCACCTCCTCGGCCATGGTCATCTCGATAAAGTTGATAAGAGGGAATATTAATATATGCATCATTCATATAAGGATATAGCCACGTTTCACTCACACATTAAATATCAAAATTGTCTTTTTCTAATAAATGTTCAACTACATGTTTATTGCTTAAAAGTGATTGTGCATTAATATATATAATAGTTATAAAATTACGGCGATTGGTAGACCTAAACTCTTCGGCACTATCATCTTGGCCATCTTTCTAGTTCTTTTGCAAAATACTACATAATTTGCTCTTATGACCATATTCATGGCAGTAATTACATTTTAGTTTATGGTCGTATCTACAATTTGACTGTCTGTGGTTAAATTCACCGCAGTTGTAGCAACCTCTTCCGTATGTCGGTCTATTGTCAGAAAAATTATTCTTGGGAGGATAACGATTAAAATGGTTCAAACTATTGTTTTATTGTCTATTCCTAACACTATGAGTCTCAACTTGATCTCTCCTATTGTTTCCAGTTCTCAAATTATATGGCATTGGATGGCTGGGGTCACTTCCATATCTAAAGTTTCTATGGTTTCTTACATTGTGATTTCCATAGTTATTCTCTATTACAGATCTTTTTCCACCATTATTTTGTTTGTGTGCCATCCATTTAGTCTCATTCCAGTTTTCTCTAACAATACTACCCTGAGATGTGGATACGATTGCATCCAATAACCTGACTGCTCCTATTCTACTTAAATTATCATATGACAGACCATCTTTGTTATCATAGCAGTTTTCATCTATGTCTCCCGTTCCAAGCCTGAAATAGTTCTGGGTCCCAATGTAAATAACACCGTTGTCTTGACACCAGCCAAGCAACTTAGTATTAAAATCATTAATTTTGTTAGCAAGATCATCTGATTTCAAGCTTGGAACAAGCTCACATATTTTAATGCTGATATGTTCATTTTTACTTCTCAACTCTGCGACAATTTCTCCAATTTCATCCAAAACCCTCCCTGATACATAATTTTCCCCAAGAATGTCCTGAGCACCACCATAGATAATACATTCGCTTAAGGGGTGATCCAGATTTTCCTTTATCCATGACTTAATTAGAGACATATTTGCTTCAGGGAGGGTCCTAATTAGAGTGTTTTCTTTAAAGTCACTTCTTCTTACTTCCTGTAAACTCGAATCTCCTATAAGCAACGTTTTCTTCTCATCTAAAATGGAACCGAGTCTATCGCCATGACCATCACTTCCTTCGACACTCTTCTGTAATGCTTCTTGCAGTGTTTTGATTTTCTCCTCTGCTATAAAGACTAGAGTTTTAAGTTCTTGGATTTCCCTGTCCTTTTCTCTCAGGTTGTTGTTAATGACATAAAAGTTATCACTTGTTTCTGTTACGAATTTTTCAAATTTCCTTAGTAGTTCTGTATATCGTCGAGAGAGAGAGAGAGAGAGAGAGAGAGAGAGAGTAGTAATACTATCATCATTCCTCTCAGGAGGTCACTAGCTACTGCCACTTTCTTTCCTTCTACTGCTAAGCTTTGGGACTCATTTTTGAGAGAGAGAGAGAGAGAGAGAGAGAGAGAGAGAGAGAGAGAGAGAGAGAGAGAGATGGGGGTGAACACGCGCTTGAATGTTGTTGCTACTCAAAAGAAAACCTTCTAACACGAATTCGTAAGAAAAAGAGGGACAGAACAAAGGGTTGTTTAGTCCCTTATAGATAAGAGGCACGAGAGAAACAACTGACGTGTTAGGAGATAGGGAAGGAGGAATATTTTTGTGGCTGTTGGGCAACCAGATGCTTTTGAGCTTCGTGGTGGTAAACAAATTCGAATCCTTTTTTCGTACATTTAAAGCGAAATGAAAAATGATTTACTTTTTTTTTATTTGATCAAATTCACTCTCAGTTCATTCTAGCTTATATTATCGGGACTTCGGTCCTTGCCACCATAAGAACTCACCCGCTTTCAACATCACGCGAATGAGTGAGCAAAATAAAAACATAAACATCCAGATCTTATCTCGGGGAAATTTCCATCAAAAAGGCGATCGTGACGAGGCCCTTCGTTCGAAGATTTGACAGCGAGTCCATCGCTTTCTGCCGGAGGTCGTCCTCAGCCTTTCATTAAGAATTTGTGCCTTTGTTTCGGGACTACCGCTGCTTGCCAAAGCAGTCGTAAAAGGCCATCTTTGTTTCTGATGCGCAGTACAAATTTTACGAGGCAATGTTTCAGCTACGCTTAGGTATGCAAAACAAAAGAGGCTACTGAATTTCAGAACAGCCCTGGCGGCAGATGATGAAGTCTACCTACCCAAGGTTCCCCTGCCGGTGAGAAGGTCTCCGGGGAGGCGCCAGGCTTCCCTTCCTCCTAGCCAGCGGAGCCCAACCCCTCCTCCCAACCCCCCGTCCCCCCCTTTCCAGCATCATATTTAAATGAAGGATTCAGTTAAGTTAACGAGGATTTCATGCAGCTCTCAAATGCTCTTAAAGTCTATCAATCAGAATCAAAAGCCATAAACTCGGCCAGTTAGTGACGCTACAAGAGCCATAAAATTATCGATTGTTTGTTCATTAGGTTATTGGCATAGTTAACGGATTATTGCTTCTTGTTTTCGTTCGAGAGAAAAAATGAATACATACATACACACAGGGCATGAAAAGCACCCTAGTTCTGTTTTCTCTAAATATTTCTTGTCTGAGAAAACAGACTTTGTAGTTACCCTTAAGAGTTTATACAGATATTTCTTATACTACTTTGGCATTCGTGCCCGTAGTTCAAAGCAAATTCTTTCCAAATCAAGTGGATTCCTGACGTCCACTAGGAGCTGTAAGGGATACTGAAAACCGTCTTAAGAATACTGTAGTTTTCCAAATCGTAAAAATGGCCAAGGTTTCTGTAGGAAATGACCAACGGTCATAAGCAAACATAGGTGGTGTATAATCCAGCCAGGTAGGGTGGAACAGGTTAGGGAATGGATGTCCCTAATAACTAAGAATCCTTACAACTACATGTTTGTATGGGAGGTGTTCAATGCGCCGCTGATGAACCTTTTGTGTGCAATCACCTAAAGTTATGACGATTTTACGCACTGCATAATCATAACTGATTTAACAGTTAAAAGGATGACTATAACAAGCCAGCACTGGCTTGGTTTTCAATGAAAGACTCTCCCATGATGGCTAATTACAAGTCACTACTACGTCCGTTTTTAACAAATGAATCAAGGCTGAAGGGTCACCATTCACTTCTAAATTGTACATATATATCCCTCGTTACAAAGGACTTTAAATTTCGACTCCTTTCTCGTGGCATCAGGCGACTTCTCGTTCGCTATCCATATATCTAATCCCCTGAAAACTTCCAGGTTATATATAAACCATTTTCTTTATCAAATTAGTCGTCCTTCTTGTGAAATTAACAAACCTAAAAATATCCTTCTTCAATAATACAGTTCGTTTTAACATGAGGTAATATCACCGATATTTTCCCCCATCTCATTAGCTCAGGTTACATACGCACCCATATATATACAAATAATATATATATATATATATATATATATATATATATATATATATATATATATATATATATATGATATATATATATATATATATATATATGTATATATATATATATATATATATATATATATATATATATATATATATATATATATATATATATATATATATATATATATATGTATGTATAACTGAATCACGAAAGTTTGGAATGTGATAAATGCATAAATAAAGGTATAAGCCACGAAAGAAAGTTACTCAAGTGTTTCTCTTTCCTTCGTGGTTTATATCTTTATATATATATATATATATATATATATATATATACATACTATATATATATACTATTCATATATATATATATATATATATATATATATATATATATATATATATATATATATATATATATATATATATATATACATACTCTGCTTTATATATTTTCTGATACAGACCACAAAACAAACATTCAACTTTTGACAACCGAATAAATGAGAAATAAAGAAAGGAAAGCCCACCTTACAACGGCCAGCAGCTTTGCCCCGTCGCCTGGGAGCGTAGCTGAGAGGAGCTGAAATGTCTGTATTATCATATGCAAAGAGCCCGGTGATTGCATGGCCCAAACATGAGGTCACGATTTCCTATCCATACACGCTGATAATGAATGTGAATTAGCGCCACTGGTTGGTCGTCTCTCTCTCTCTCTCTCTATTCTCTCTCTTCGTCTTTCTTTTGGTTTCCTTATCTTTCCATCTCTCTCTCTCTCTCTTCCTCTCGCTCTCTCTCTCTCTTTCTTAATTCCGTCCCTTTCTTTATTTTCGCTTTTTCTTTGTTTTTTCCTTCTCTTCTTTCTTCCCTTCTTTTTCTTTTTGCCTCGCCTTTATCTTTCTATCTTCCACTTCGTTTATCTCTATGTCTCTGTCTCTGTCTCTCTCTGTCTGTCTGTCTCTCTCTTATACCTTCTTTTTTTTCTCTCTTTCTCTCTCTCCCCCTTATTTTTCCTTTTGCTCCTCCTGCCTTATCTTACCATCTTCCACTTGGTCTTTTGTTACTTTTTGCTTCGTAATTTGTTACTTTTTTGTGTACTATTCGTGACAGAGCTTTCTATTGATTTTGTTTCCCCAAATTTTATTTAATCATACAGTATTCCTTCTTTATTACTCATTTCTGCAAGACATATTGCTCAATTTGGCTTGAAAATTGTTATGTAAAATATATGAAAAAATTTTAACATCAATTTCTTAAAACTCTGACCGAGGACTTATATTCCTGCAGTTCTTTTTGTGTTGGGATCCGAATGTCAGTGACTTTATATTCCAGTAGGTAAGTATTTAAATCACTTGTACTGTAGAATCTCTAAAGTAAGAAGAATTGTAAAAACATTCTCTTTTTGAACTAATTTCTTTCCCAGAGAGAGAGAGAGAGAGAGAGAGAGACGAGCCATAGAGAGAGAGAGAGAGAGAGAAGAGAGAGAAGAGAGAGAGAGAGGCGCTAAGAAAGTTAGCAAAAGCAGCAGATGACGAAATACAACTTGCATATATACAAATATTTTGAATATAGAAGAACATTGCCAAAAACAACAGGGCACTAGATAATCCCCTACCATGGGACAATTGTCTATCATTTGAAAACGCCAGCTCTTTTGTTCCTCTGATATGTTAATAAAAATATTGTATTTACCAACAAACAAAATGAAAATGGTAGCGCAAGACGCAAGTATCCAGAAAAGCCTTTTAATGAACGGTGTTACTAGGTTAACCGTATGCATTTCTATTTGTCTGAACGAAGATAAGGAGCGCCCGGGATGGAAAGCCGAAGTCAACAAAGCAAGAGTGAAACAATGATTGATTTATGAGCGTCGTGTAAACACGGGGTTGCACCAGAGGCCGCGGCGGAGGCTCTCCGTGCTGCTGGGCGTCGGATGGGGAAAAGAAGAGAAACTATCAGGGAATGAAAGGAAGACAGTCGAAGGATGTCAAGAGAATCCTTCGAACCTTAAGATAACTCTCGACCCCAAGCACCCGAAAAACACTCCACGCTGGAATCACACCTCTGATCCCTCTCTCTCGAGAGAAAAAAATCTTACTACTTCGAGTTCCTACTTACGTTGATGAAAAAAGAAGAAGAAAAATAGGGACAGAAGCTGAGAGAGAGAGAGAGAGAGAGAGAGCTTCTCACACCTCGCGCGTAAACAAGACGATGCAACGAGACTCATGCCTCGCAGTCAAGGACGATTTGAGAGTGATTTTTCTTCTTCTTCTTCTTCTGTCAGATTCAGTGGATGGCTATCTTGGTGGTAAAGTTTTCACTTCTTCCGCAGCTGGTTCTCGCGCAAGACGGGATCTGTTTTAATGGAGACCTCAGGTGACGTCCCTCTTGGTAACTCATTATGTAGACCTTGGATAGTGACTATGGGTATGACTTAGAATGCAAATGGAGCTTGTTGTTGTTATGAGTAAGCTGGCGTTATGCCAGCACGGGCCCCCTGCTCGTAGAGCAGCCTGTAGGCATGGAATTCATGAAATACAGGAATGAGGGGTGGATTGTATATTTCGCAGGACTATTGGTTTTCATTTATTAGGCAAAAAAGAAGGCTTGCTCATACTGGACTGCAAATACGTTGGATGTTAAAGTAATATTCCATTTACACTTCCCGTGCTTCAGGTTCTTAGTAGGAAAATTTCTGAAGAAACTTTGAAAACCCCAAAAACAATTGTGCTTCAGATATAAAGTAGTGATTTAACTGACATGCATGCAAAGCAGTAATAATACCAATTACAGAATCGCCGGTTTTGTATCCTATGCTTTCTCAGTTGGCCTAAGAACCCTGGAAATGATTACTACAGAACTTTTCAAGCTGAGAAACTGGAGAGATTTGTACGTAAATCCAATATGTTTGGGAAATCGCGTCTGAAAATGTTTCCTATGGAATTCTGGAAGAAAATGATAATGAAAAACATTATAAAATAATCTTGTGACGGATGTGCAATGACTTTCCCTTCATATTACTAGGGGAAAAGTTGGTTACTCAACGTAATGAGATTAAAACGTTTCAGATGTAACTATTCAAGCATTGATTACTTACTTTAGTATTGATTAGGTATATTAAAACTTAAGCAGTATCTAAAGCCACAGGAATAAAAACATCATCAAATCTCACTTCGACGAAACTGACCACTCACTTACTCCGATTCAGGGGCAGCAAAACGAAACCGATTTTTTCACGAGCTGCGGCGTTTCACCTGCGCAAATACGAGATTGGGAAGATTACGACCCTTTTCGTATACCAGATCGAAAACAAAGATTCCATTCTGAAGGAATCTGCTGCCGCCGCTGTTGCTGCTGCTGGTGCTGCTGCAGGATCTCTTGATAAAGGAAGACAAAGAAGAGAAGCTCTCGCGAGACACACAGTCGAGACAAAGAGACAATGAAGGAATGAAAACATAACTCACCTCGTCCGATTCAGCGGCAGTCATGAAAAATACTTAAGAAAACACGTTAGAGACAATAGACAAAAAGGAGAGAGGAGGAGGAGGAGGAGGAGGAGGAGGAGGCGGAGGAGGAGGAGACGAAGAAAAGAAGCAGAATGGAATTTAGAAGGGAAGAGATAGAACAATAGAGAATTTCTTTTACTTTTTTTTTAACCAGACTATCAACTTTCCTCCCTCGGCAAAAGTCTTCGCCATTAACTTGATTATCTTTGACACAAGACGGACATTATAGGATGCCGTTGTCATTCATATGTTTGTGAATGACTATCGATCTTGTAACTTGAGAATGATTAAGTGGAAGAGGAGCTGACCGAATGTGAAAGGGATATTAGTAGACGAACATCATTATGCAAATATCACAAAACATCGATCGATTTGTAACTTGAGAGCGAGTCATATTGCAAAATGGGGTAATCCTGAAAGGGAGATTATATAAAAATCTCCTAATATAGATTATTTATGTATTATTTTGTTTTTAACTGATGATTTTACAGCTCACAAAAGTTTCATAAGATGCTAAAATATAGGAAGAAGGCATTAAGAAAAAAATATATATTCCATGAGTGGATAAGTAAAAGAAAAAAAATATGATCACCGAAAATATTTTCAGCTTCATTAAACACATTCTCTCTCTCTCTCTCTCTCTCTCTCTCTCTCTCTCTCTCTCTCTCTCTCTCTCTCTATCTATATGTATACACATACATATAAAATAAAAATATATAAAATATATATATATATATGAATATATATATATATATATATATATATATATATATATATATATATATAGATATATATAATACATGTATGTATATATACATTTATATATACATATATCATATACATTTTATATATATACATATATATGAGAATTTATGCTAATGAAGATATTTAAAGCTTCAAAATTTCTTTAATTCATTGAATCATTAATAATTGATTATGAATATTTCTGAATTTTCTGGTGCCATGTAAATATATAAGTGCTACAGGTATTAAAGAATTAAACTCGGGGAATCTAGACGCTTAGGTCAAATATGGCTATTTATACAATTCTCTCCTTTTTTTTAGATTTTTATTTTGCCAAGTGTCCTCTTTATTCTTATTTTCGCATCGTCCATCATCTAGATAGAATAAAAACACTGCTGGTGACACAGTGATGTAAAAAAATAAATAGATTAATCTCTCAGCATAAAAAAATGGATTAATATTTCATCACATCTCGGGTTTTTTTCCCTACCAAATGACACCATTTCGGGAGGACCAAGTGTTGACACAATGGCTTTATGATTAGCTGCGTCATATGTGGATTAGCATATTCATATATGCCATCCCAAACCTGTGCACCTAGTCTGTGTAGGAAAACACTCGAGGTCAGCCTCTCCGTGCCGTCCAAACACTGTAGCTATGGATATCGGGGTAGTTCGCTCGCCTTTTGGGCCACTTTCGGGCGATTTTTGATGGCTGAAGTGGGCCTTCAACCCCCCCACCTCTTTTCATCGACAGACCGTTTTGCCAGAGGGAATGGAAGATACTGCAGCTGCTGCTGAATGTTACAGATTGTGGATAACCTTCTGTTCTCTGGATAAAAAAAAAAAAAATAAAAAAAAAATAAAAAAAAAGTGTCCTATTGTTCTAGGAGATTTTTTTGAAAGATTAATGTGAATTTTAGGCTTTTTTTTATTATTATCATTTTTCTTTTGCATGGGAGGAAGCGACAAATCTTTCGTTAACTTTTTACACTATGGCACGTAGCAATGGGTAAATAGCCAAACGTACACACGCACACACAACATTATATATATATATATATATATATATATATATATATATATATAGTATATATATATATATATATATAATATATTTGTATATATATATATAGTATATATATATATATAATAATAGATATATTTATATGTATATTTATATGGACAAAGAGAGAGAAGAAGAAGAAGAAGAAGAGTTACAAGGATAAGGATGTCTCAAAGACCTGTTAGTCTATCCGAGGAGACATCGTGTGCTCACTTATCTGTAGGAGCAGGTTTTACTGCTCATTCACAGTGTCCTAATGATTTTGTCTAGCTTTCTTTAAATTCTTCCACACTGTTGCTGTTTACAACTTCAGAGAGAGACAGAGAGAGAGAAGAAGAAGAAGAAGAGGAAAAGAGAGGAGGATAGAGAGGAGAGCGAGAGAGAGACGAGAGAGAGAGAGAGAGAGAGAGAGAGAGAGAGAGAGAGAGAGAGAGAGAGAGAGAGAAGTGCAAGAAGAATAAGAAGAAGAAGAAGAAGGGCGGTATTTAGCACGACGACAATTATTTCCAAGTACCCTATCGTGATAACGGTCAATGGATTTTTCGAGACTCATCTAAGGTATTATTCTGAGGTAACGCGTGCAAAATAATTCACATCCCAAGTGTATGAAAATATTGTTATAGCCAGCCAACACGAATATCGGGTTTGGCATCTCGAAAAAAAAAAGGGAAACGCTGGGCGCATTATACTTTCACCGTATTAAAAGGCAATAATGATAGAAATTTGATAACAACATAAACCGTAAATTTTTCGGAGATCTTCCTCTTCCGACGTTTTATTGGAACGAGCGTGTTAATGGGCGAGGTGCATTTTGAAGTTTTCGCTCGGGCCGTTGTTTAGACAAGAGCTTGCGCCAATAGTAGTCATTAAGGAGCAATGATTTGGGCCAATCTAGATCTCTCGGATATATAAGATTTGCTGAAGAGTTTGAGATCAAGAACTCGGAAATAAAAGATTTGCAGAAGAGTTAGATACAAGATCTAGGGAAATATAGATCTCGTAGATACAAGATTTGCAGAAGAGTTAGAGATCTAGAACTCGGAAATACAAGATTTGCAGAAGAGTTAGAGATCTAAAACTCGGAAATATGAGATTTGCAGAGGAGTTAGATACAAGATTTATGGAAACCTAGATTTCGTAAATATAAGATTTGCAGAAGAGTTAGAGATCTAGATCGCAGAAATATAAGCTTTGCAGAAGAGTTAGATACAAGATTTAGGGAAATCTAGAACTTGGAAATATAAGATTTGCAGAAGAGTTAAAGATCTTGATCTCGTAAATACAAGATTTGCAGAAGAGTTAGATACAAGATGTAGGGAAGTCTAGACCTCGGAAATAAGAGATTTGCAGAAGAGTTAGAGATCTAGAACTCGGATATATAAGATTTGCAGAAGGGTTAAATACAAGATTTAGAGAAACCTAGATCTCGGAAATATGAGATTTGCAGAAGAGTTAGAGGCAACATTAGTAAATAGAATACACCTTTGCAATTGCACGCAGGTAACCCCGTAAGACAAACAGTACGTATAATTAAAGTAAAGACAA
>NC_087221.1:45574909-45597409 GCF_015104395.2 Macrobrachium nipponense
CGGGTGATAAACTCCATTTTTAAGCTATTCCAGGCCATACATCACTGGCCCATATACAAGTACGCAGAATGAATGTGAAACACTTCTCGTACTATCTATTCCATAAAATCAAATCGGTATTTAAAAAGGAGACACTGACAACGATTTGCTCAGGGAAGACGACAGAGAATAATGCGTATTCAGACTTTCTAGCATAGTTGTGCAAGACGCTATCATTTTACACCTAGAAATCCTATATGTATATTCTCATAATTAGCGATACGTGTCGTAGAATTAGCAGGGAGACGAGCCTGTTCACTTTCCACGACTAAATACGATCGATCTATACCTTTTCCTTCATAAATTCACTCTCCACGGAATGTGTACATTTGCTTAGGGTAGTACCAGCCACACCAGAATGCTTCTGTTATATCCTAAAAATAAAGAATACAAAAAAAAATTATGAGTTATCAACAGCCCTGCGTTTTTGCGCATACACAAATCATGCGCTTTAAAACCATTAATAACTGATATAAGTAACCTCTCTGCATATTAATAACCGTCGAATATGCATAAATTTATGACGCACCTCAGGATCGAACCCAGGTCTTTCAATTGAAATGCGGTTAATTATACATATCGATTCTTGGTATTTGACGGAGAGCAAGCGGCGATGAGATTTATAACGTTCGTTCGAATAACCCACAATTACCCATCCAGAAATAAATTCTTTTCCTGTCGTAAAAAGAGTTCAGAGGTAGCTATGTATTGATGCGTATAGCATTACGGCTACCTGGTAGATAAGAAAAAAAAATGGGTAAATTTAATATCTGATTTTGTAAGCACTTCAGTTTATATAGTTTGAATTAGGCCCTTTCAGCAATTGTACTGTTGTCAGAACAAATGTGTATGTAGTACTGATATATATATATATACTAATATATATATATATATAATATATATATATATATATATATATATATATATATATGTATATGTATATATTTAAATATGTATATGTTGTGGATGTCGTTTGTATGTGACTAATGACTAGAATCACTTTCTCTTTTTATTTGTATACGAGAACGTGAGAAAATAATGGCTGTAAAATGATGGACTGAGGCTAAAAAATGAGAGAGAGAGAGAGAGAGAGAGAGAGAGCCCTCAAGTGTATGTGTGTGTGTGTGGCTCTGAACTTGGTCTAACGCCATTGTGTACAGAGCTCTAATAAAACCCCCCTTTGCACCTGCAGGCGGTCCTATACATGTTTACAGTGTGTGCTGAAGGTGTATACCAGCAGCAGCAAGGCGTATACACATATACATACACACGCACACAACACACACACGTACACATACACACACACACACAGCACGGCGTGTGTGTACTTTCCACCCGGGGTAATTAAAGCCGTGGTTAGAACTGTTTCCAACGCATTGTCTTTGCGATGACTTGCAGTTCCCGAGGTATTATCAATCTCAGCCTTATGTACTGCGGCAAAGGCGAGCTTACACAGAACAGAAAAAAGCAAAGCGAAGATAAAAAGGGAGTAAGGAAGAAGAAAAAGAAGAAGACGAAGAAGAAGAAGAAGAAGAAGAAGGAGAGGAAGAAAGAAAGGGGAATTTAAAATATTGTCGTTTGTACGATTAGAGCTTCGCTTTGCCAAAGAAAGAGGCTTCTATACCTTCTCCATAGTGAGCGCGACTCCAGTAGTCTTACATTCTGATTTACGACCGAGATCGTCGAGTAACAGCCAGGTACTTATTTTCGATGCTTTGGCCAACGGAGCCACTGTGGTTTTGAATAAGCCTTCCTTAAATTGTTAAGCACTCGCCAGACGTTCGGGCTACAGTGTACTTGCTAGTGAGATGAGTATCGTAACCACTAGACCACAAGGCTCATGCGTACTTTCATTAATATTCGCCATTAGAACTCTCTCTCTCTCTGTTTCTCTGTCTCTGTCTCTCTCTCTCTCTCTCTCTCTCTAGTATATATATATATATATATATATATATATATATATATATATATATATATATATATATATATATATATATATATATATAATGTAAGAAGATATAGTCAATATTCGAGGATGACAACCACACAGTTAGAACAAATCTTGAGAAACTCTGAGTAGGGACTATTAGTATTAATAGTTGCTTAAATTTTAACCCACCAATATATTACACTATATGTCTGGATCTAATAAATGAATTTACCTAATGTAGAATATTGTGTAGATGGTACTCAAGGTTATCTGAAGCTTTTCAATTGGAATGGTAACTGCCTTTTAAGCTCTAATTTTCATCGGTTTACTTCAGTCCCGTCTAATTCCGCTTATTTAGCTTTTACCTTATTATAATCTCTACTAGTTATCTGAAAACAAACCTTTTCGAGCTAGTCCTCTGACCGTCTGGAAAGGTGATTAAGTGGTTTTGTTGAATTCACAATTATACTTTCATTAGTTTCTCTATGATGGAGGAGAAATCCTTTGCAACAGAGAGTAAGGGCAATTTCTATTATCTTCAAGGTCTGTAAGATGCTCTAATCGGCATTTCAACGCCCTCAAGAACATTCTAATTGGATTAAATTGTAATTGTAGTTTGTTGTTAACAGGAATGTAGACTGGTGCTCCGTAGGGAAGTGTTATGTTTACCTTTTATTTAAAATTTTGGCTCCCTGCTCTATCTAATATTTTTGGTCTCGTTTTTGCTTTAATGTTTTATTTTGTTCGATGAGGGAAGTTTCTGTTAAAATAAAATTGAATAGATAATGTCCACCCCCATTTAAATACAAAAACATTAACCAGATCGACCAGAAAAACTCATAGACAAGAACTTCCAGTAACTTTTTTTCCCTTCTTCCATTCCACCCTCCTCTATCTAACCAGCACCTGCAACCACAGACCCGGAAACCTCCCAAAACGACGTTTTCCCTCCTTCCTGTTCCCTTCCTCCCTCCCTCCCTCCTTCTCGCTCGCTTCCCTCCTTGACTTAATGTTTATACGCCTGGTAGGCGTCAGCTGTCTTCCTTCACACCTGAATTCCTAAATGAGCCTACGCTATTTTATTATCCAATTTTCATCTAGACTTGGAGTCTACTTAGCCGCATGATGAGTGTCTTGTGCGTATGTATGTACGTGTGTATGTATGTATATGTGCATGTTTGTATATACTGTACATCATGTATGTATATGTGCATGTTTGTATATACTGTACATCATATAGACAAACCGAGCGAGATAGAAATTCTGATAGTTATTTTGATAATTTGATACATTTCGACTTTGGTTGCAAATACTTAAAATACGAAATTGTCGTATTCCTGCTCAAGACTTCTCAAAGCAACCATTGATTTGAATGACTTATAATTGTGTAAAATTGTAAATATTTTCACGAAATGATAAGCTGATTACCTTGCAATAAAGCAGTTACTATCTGAGGTAGGCACGCTTTTAAAATGTCCATTAAGATTAAATCTGTTTGAGGTAGATAGAGCTTTTTAAATTGGATACATTTGTTGGCTACCTGACCACTAACGTGAATATCTCTGTTTCCGTCCACAAAATCGTCGTATATTTCCGAGTCTCGTACGAATAACTCCAATCGTGAATTCCGCACCGGGGCAAGGTGCGTGTCATTTGATCTTTATAGAACTTGCGACTGGCGAAAGAAAGAAAGCGCTCTAGTCCAGCGAAACCGATCCCAAGTTAACCTTCTTCACGTAACGATGTCAGTTGGCCGTGAGTACAAATTTCAGACTCGTGTCTATCGTGTCTGCATCTGTTTCCGTTCATCCTTCGTTTGTTCTTAAGATTGAGGGGGGGTTAGGGGGGTTAGGGGAAGGGTTACAGGGTTGGGGTGGGGGTGAGATGAGTACTACGTCATCATCATTACGTCGCGGACATTTCTCACTATTTAAAGTCATTGTTTTGTACCTTGATTTTTCCTCCAACACTTGAATATCTCACGTCAACTTTTCCGTCCGTATCTGTTTACTTTAGCGCCCAGAAATACACCGATCAGACACATCTGCTTTGGCTGGGGTGAACCAAGTAGCCAGATAAAGCAGCTTTTTATTATAACATGAAGTTACCTTATTGCTTAAAAGTCCGTCTCAGTTATGTTCAAAGATAGCTCTTTTATTTGCTCGTTAAGGGCGATAAATTCTAAAATAATTGCTCAATTCCGTGAATTCTTACTCACATAACTCACGCTGGGACGTTTACCACAACTTAATGCTTCGCAATAACTACATAGAAGTAGAGACATTAACACTTAGAAACGAATTATTCAACATGGCCTCCAACATAAGACCGGAACTGATGGATATAATGTGTAAACAACCTTGAAAAACAACCAATAAAAAACAACTATTCTAGTAAGAGGAAAAACAACAATAATAGAGGCTGCACTGAATCAGAGAAGGTCCTGGAAAATAGGAAATATCATTGCGACAACGAATTTCATTTTTAAGAAATTACAAACAAAACTTATTTATTAATATATATATATTTATATATATATAGATATATATATATATATATATATATGTATATATATATATATATATATATATATATATATCTATATACACACACATATATATATATATACACATATATGTAAAACCATTCTTGTAAATGCTATTGATGGTGTTAATACCTTTATCAAGACTATCGGAAGAGAGAGAGAGAGAGAGAGAGAGAGAGAGAGAGAGAGAGAGAGAGAGAGAATAATTGCAATCATCATAAAAAGAAACAAATAACGAAACAATCCTTGAGTTGCGCGACAAAAAAAAAAGATATAAGAAAAAGAAAGAGAAAGAAGTCAGTGATTGTAGCGGCACGCGCCAGGTCGTTCCAGTGAGCAGATCTTTACCCTCTAGTCGACACTCTGCAAACTCTCTCTCTCTCTAGGTTCGTACGCCAGCGCTGCTGATTCGCGACTCGAGACAAAAGAATCACATTAGAGTCACCTTATATAGTTGACTGCTGGGGAACTGTTCACCCTTTACACTGTCATGCGTAGAGAATTACGCTGCTATGCATGGACTGATCCTTCCTTTATGAATAGAACATCATTTTAGCATGACTATTAAAAGAACATTTTAGTTCCTGGTGGAAAGCGTCATCTAGCCGGTACATACCACTGGAATATTTTCGTCACTGTGTAAATGGCATCGCTAAAAATACAAAGCAATAAATTACCATAGTGTTGGAATGAGGTATGTCAATTCTGGATGTGTCCATAAAGTTCTCTTTCTCTGACATCTGCTTGCGTGTAAAATATATTTAAAAACATTTTGGGCTTTGCCTGAACATATACACATACAAACATATATATATATATATATATATCTATATATATATATATATATATATATATGTTTGTAATGCGTATATATATATATATATATATATATATATAGAGTGTGTGTGTGTGTGTGTGTGTGTGTGTAACAACAACAACCAGGGCGTGGAAGCTTGTGCGAAAGTGATTAATCAAAACTGTCACTACAATTATGATACAGAACCTCATGGTTTGTAGCTTTGTAGCGATGCATTGTTGGTTTTCTGGTGTTTAATTCTAAGCAACATCAGTGCGCTGAGAGAAGAGAGAGAGAGAGAGAGAGAGAGAGAGAGAGAGAGAGAGTGGATTAAACTCGATTAGGGAATATAATATAATATTTACAAAATCTCAAGACGAGGGAGCGGAACATTGAGAAGGAAAAGCTGGTTGGTATAAGAGAGCACATGCAGAGGAGAGAGAGAGAGAGAGAGAGAGAGAGAGAGAGAGAGAGAGAGAGAGAGAGAGAGAATTAGACGCGTGGGGGATGCAAGAGGGCGTAACGACAGTACACGTGTCACAAGACTCACACCTCGTATTTACTTACCACGCCCTTGTCCATCGAGGTTCACTTACCGCCCCTTCATCCGTGAGACCTAAGATGGGATTCCCATGTTCACGAGAAAAAAATAGAAAAGCGAAAAGAAGAAAAATATGTCCATTTCTCAAACCTTCTTTCATGAAATGGTGGAACTGAGTGTAAGCAGTTTCACTGGATATGTTGTTTGATTGTTTTTGTATTCTTTGCGTCTTCTATACTGATTCCAAGCAAAAAAGATAAGGAAAATACTTCCATCTGACAACCAATCTCTTTTGTGAAACTGATTGTAAGGAGTTTCACTGTATATATTGTTTGATTGTGTTTTTTTTTTATTCCTAAGAAAAGGGTCTTCTATAGAGACTCCGGATTTCGCTAAATGGTCTTCACTTAAAGGTAGTCAAGGAATTATTTGCATGTACGTATACAAATAAAAAAAATAACAGGATATCACATGATTACCTTGTGTCCAATTATATAATCAAAATGTTTACGTTTCTGTGAGTGCTGGAGAGTCAAGGCTAATGACTCGTGACCTTCTGAAGCTGATTAAATTTTATTCATCATCTCTTGCTACACAATTTGCCCAGTGTATAATTTTATTGTAATTAGACAAATCTTCAAAAACCAACATATTTTGATCGCAAAGTTAACCCATGATATTTCATTTATCTGCTTCGCCCGTTGTCTGTATAACTAAGCTTCCTTTCCCCCTTTTTATAATAGAATCTTATGTATGAACTATAATTACATCCAGTAATAAACACACATTCTTGTGTTTGCCTTGAATGCTTAAGAAGAAGGCCACTGTATAAAACCAAGTTTAAGTGAATAAATATAAAACAGGAGCTTTCGACCTCCGCCAAGGTCCTCTTCAGCCGTATTAAACAATAATTACAGTGTTTACAAAGAAATAAAAAGTAAAAGGACAAATTTTAAAAGATAAATTAAATTGGAAAATGACAGTTCGGTGGTCTCCCTTGGGTATAATCATCACATCCGTACGGCCAAAATTGGGTGCAAAATGTGCTCTGGTCCAACAGTGCTGAGACGAAGGTAAATCCGTCTGTGGTTAGTATTTGTCCCACCCATTTAAGGCATCCGGTGACAGACCTTCCTCCGTCTCTCACACTCAAGTACACAAATAAGTACACAAATATATTCAGCCCTCCCTTCAGTATCACCAACTGAACACTACCTGTCATTTGCGTTACATTCATTTTCTGTGGCTCTCGACTATCGCCTGCTGATTCTCTTGGTCTTTATCATGCTTTATTCTGCTATCTTTTAATTCACTTCTGTTCTGCGGGTGGAATTTGCACCTATGTAAATGTAACACAAATGGAGGGGCCAAGAAGAGTATTTCATCCTTTTTTATGGCAAAGTGTCGAATTTTTAATTTTTTAGATTTTTTTATTTATCTGCATCGATGGTGATTTTGTCTCTGACTTCTCGTTTCAGCTGAAAATGAAGTGTGAATCTCTTACCATACTATTTTAACGCATTATCATACCACTCTACTAAGTCGTGGTTTCTAAGCCACCCTATCCCCTCCCCAAACAAGTATTAAACCAAATTAAGTATCCCTGCAATTACGAGGACGTTTTTATCCACGTCCTTGTAAGGCACCTTCATTCTTGCAAACCCCTTCTTATCATAACTTTGTGTGAAAATGCAAATTAATGCTACATGCAAGCAAATGGTGATGCATTTTCTGGTCTAACTGTCTAGTTCTGATAGGAAGAAGTTTAAAAATGCAATAGATTTCTAGTGATCTGTTTTCATTTTTACAAAGAAATTGAATTAGAAACCAGAGAGAGAGAGAGAGAGAGAGAGAGAGAGAGAGAGAGAGAGAGAGAGAGAGAGACTCTTAAACAGGCAACATAGAAAATAAATATCCCAAGAATAATGCTTGATAGAATTTAAATCCTCCTAAAATTATTATTATATTTTTTTTGGTGCAGGTTCATTGCAATGCCTTCCAAGAAATGTTTTCGAGTAGAACAAACTCTGTGAGAAGACAAACAGAGACACACACAGAGAGAGAGAGAGAGAGAGAGAGAGAGAGAGAGAGAGAGAGAAACATCATAACAGTCTCTTATTTCGTGAGGTTCGTTATACCAGGTAGTTCTCGACGTCAACACTCGGGGTTGTTCGATACAACCCCCCTACCTATCCACCTTCAGGCTTCCCCTCCCCCACACAAGTCGAGCAAACTCGACTTTTACTCGACGGCCGCCCTGGACTTTATTTTTTGGTGGAATCAATTTCGACCCTGATGGAGGAGAAGAGACTGGGTTGAACGCGTGCATTAGAGGCAGCAAATCGAGCTTATCATCCGTTTTTATCTCGGTGCTTTGGCATCGATAAAACTTCTCCGGTTTTCTCATTCTTTTCTCTTCTCTCTCTCTCTCTCTCTCTCTCTCCTTCAGTCGTTCACTGCTGAAATTGGGGAGGGGGGGGGGTTATATCTCTCTCGTCTCTTTTTCTGGCGTTGCAATGATGACTGCACCATGGGGAGAAAACCAGTTCAAATGGATGATTTCCATTTTTTTTTTTTTTGGTCGTCCGTGAATTCATTGAATGGCCATTTTCTCTCGCTCTCTCTCTCTCTCCTCTCTCTCTCTCTCTCTCTCTCTCTCTCTCTCACACACACACACACACACAGCAATTACATTAACCAAACCTCACCTGAAAAACTTGTGGGCGATTTATGGACGTTAGTTGGAAAGAAAGAGACGGAGAAGAACCCTAAAAAAAAAAAAAAAATAATAGATAAAAAAAAGGTGCTCGTTCCCTCTTCCCCAAAAGTGAGCATAACTCTCGGTCACCGCTGGATAATATCAGCATATACTCCCGATGGCCGAGTGTAACTGTAACGAATCGCCACCTATTCGCCATCGGTCTCGAGCGATCAACTTTACCGATTCTTGTTAGCAGTCTCTCTTTCTCTCTCTCCCCCCACCTTCTTTTCCCGCCCCACGGGGCCGCCCTTTTGGTCCTCAGGGGTGTGATTACTACGGTGGAGACGATCTAAAACGTCCTAGCCCCGAAGGCTGCTTCGTCTTCGTTCGAGGTTTTCTCTGGCCTCTCGTCTTCTTCGCCGTATGAGAAATGAGACGTCGTTGGAGCCGTTCGCTTCTCCAACAATGCTGAAGAATTTCGGGGATGGGTTTAGGGTGGCTGTTGACATCGGGTCTACTAAGTAGTTCTCTGGATGGCTATAGTAGGCCAGGAGCAGTCCAGGGGTAGGTTGCGGGGCGGATGGTGGGGAGACTTCTCCATAAAACGCAGCTCCGTATTGCAAAGTGCAAACACATTTCTTCCTCTTGAGGTTCTCCGGCAAAAATAAAAGGCAATAACGTGGAATGACTGACCACAGCTAATTGGATGGCTCCGCCGGTAACGCTTGTCCGAGTCAAAAGTCCGTTTGGTCAGGAACGGGGGTCGAGGGGGGCAGGTGGGGGGAGGGTTTTGGGAGGGTAGGGGAATCGTATTTTTGAGAGACTTCGTCTCTACGCTGGCGCAACTGCTCTTAATGCTGAACCAGCATAAATATACTTTTTTCTTCTTCTTCTTTATTATTTTTCTTTTTTTTTTTTTTTTTGGTAGCATCAATTCCTTTCAGAAACGGCGAGGCTTTCGGCATGGTTTTGTTTTTTTTTTTTGGGGGGGGGGGGGGGGGGGGGGGGGAGAGGGGGGGGTGGCATCAATTTCCCTTTCAAGAAACCGGCGAGGCTTCTTGGCATTAGTTCCCGGCAGTACAGTTCGTGGTTGATTCGAAATGGCCATCAGTGTTGCATCACTCATGCAATTATCCTTAAAATCGCTACACTTCGGAATTGGGGTAACGGTCCCATATCATCGAAAATGAGAATCACTGCGGCTTAAGGAATTTTCTAAGCCTCATTTTCTTGATGAAAGCAGGAGGGAACGTTTCGAGCTTACTTGATATATAGATAGATATTTTTTTTATTCCGGTAGACACGTTTACCATAATTTGGTTTTTACAGATTCACTCATTTGCTATATCGGGGAAAGGCTCAGTGGAGTTGTTGCTTCATGAAACACTACATGTAATAATTGCTGCTATTAAGTGGCTGTTTTCGTTTCATAGAATAACAACTGAAATAAGATTCAAATGCATTTGAACTACAGCTTTTTAGAAAGAGAAAATATTTAAAGTTACTGCTGGTGATTACATTTTCTTTTAATTTATAGGTAATGTAACTTTATAAACTAATGTTTTATGTAATCTTTTGGTTGTTTTCGATTACCTGACAATGCATGGCAGGTACAGAATAAATGTCACTTTTGGACTAGGAGAAAGTTTTTAACACGCCATAGATAAATGCTCTGTAAAATTCTCTCTCTCTTTTGCAGCTTATTTTGAATGTCCTTATTAACTTTTTATTCTATCCTCGTTAAAAGCTATTCATTGCCAATATCACCAGTCAACATCTTTACTTTGAATACTTTCCATTTATCTATATTCTATTTACCAAGATCATTTGAACTCAGTAGGAAGATTTGAATCTATATTCCTCATTTCTATCCTCTTTTCTCTCTCTTATTTTTAATAATTTTGTTCCACATCACATGCATGATGATACGTATCTCTTCCACTTTTATGGTTATATCAGGTTTGAGCTCTGAAATTATGAAGTATTTCTTATCTTTTTCATTTCTGTAACTTCATCCCATTTCTCTTCTGACGACTCATCTCTTTTCCAGTGCGTGATCTATTGTCTGATAATTCTGCAGTTTTCCTGCAAAAGCAATCGAGGTTTGATTGCAGATATTGCATGCCCTTCTCTCCTCTCTCTCTCTCTCTCTCTCTCTCTCTCTCTCTGTGAAAAGTCTGTATTACACTTTTAAAAGAGGCCCAGGTATCTACTAGACATATAATGATATTTTTGCTGATCAAGGAATACTGATCATTAATAGATGTCAATTGCTGTTTTGTCAAAGCAATGTTTATGCTATTATGACACTGATGATTTTATAATATATATATATATATATATATATATATATATATATATATATATATATATTTTTTTTTTTAAAAATAATTATATATATCAGAGTTATTTCTAAACAAACTGTTCGCACAATTATTTCTATCACCCCGGAAATGAGTTGTTTTAAATCGCAATTTAAGGCATAAGAAAAGTAAAGACTTTTCGCCAGAGTGAATTTCTTCTTAGGCTGGGCTTTAAGTGAAGCCCATTGATGCCAGCATCCTTCATAGAATATCCCTGATAACCAACCCAACATTTTCCTTCTTTCATAATTCACTCTGGCAACGGTTGCGCGTTCTAACTCTCCATATGCCCTCTCTCCTCAATTAGGAAACATTCTCCATTTAGCGATGCGGGTGAAAAGTATCGCCAATATTGAACCCCATAACCCCTGACGATTATTGGAAATATGGTTCATTAGGCAGTGGGCATTCTCGCATAGGCTCCGAGGAGTTATGGCAGCCAGATTGGCAACACTGTTCAGGGACGATTTGTCTTCTTCTTCTTCTTGAGTTTCTGTTCATGGCGTCGCTGAAGGGAAGATTACTTACTCGTCTTCATCACGCCCTGGCCGCACATTTACGTCGCTACAGAGTTTATACTTAAGTTATCTCAAATAGTACTAGACGAGCTTGGGAGTTCAGCAATATACGGCCAATTTCGATCAGGTTTTCTGAAGCCTCAAGACCACACGTCCTTGATTTCCAGTCAGAGTCAATATTCAAAAGTCGTATTTCGCGGGCCGGTCCGTCCATATCTTCTAACGCCGAGTCAATGCATGCCGTGATTTTTTAAAATCGCCCGGCGCCAAGCGCTACATAAATCCTAATGGAAGAGGGGGAAGATGATAAAGCACTATCAATAAGAGAATAAAAAAAAGAAAAAAAGAAAAGAGGGCAGTGTAGGATACAATGGTACTTAGGCATTTATCTGATGCTCATTAAGGACTCCATTGTCATGTGTCTGAGAAGGTGCATCTCGCACCTGAAGAAGTAGTTTGGACTAAATGCTGTTAAACCTGTTCGCCTCCTGAATATCAATACTCTCCCATCTTCGCACCTTTGTCTTGGAATTCGAGATACGTCCGTCGGGGCTATTCCGTTACGCGAAGGTCTTCGTGTGAGGATATATATATATATATATATATATATGATATATATATATATAGTACTATATATATTTATTATATATATAGTATATATATATATATATAATATATATATCCATATATATATTATTATATATATATATATATATATATATATATATATATCCCTACAAAGACCAAATTATTACCCGAGTTAAATATGGTCTCGTAACTTAGATCGCTTTCTGAACTTTTACCATTTTTGGAGGAATACTTTAAACTTATAATATGCCTTCCAGACTGTCTGAATCTATACTTAAAAAAAAAAAAGTCAAGATTTTAAGTAGAAACCATTACCGATTCCATCACCAACCTTGAAAAGCAAGCTCACTCCGACCACTCGCCATTCTACTATATATCCAACCGAGGACGTTATTATTTGATACGTCCAATTCTAAGACAATCTAACACGGCCCCCGCCCCAATTCGTAATACGAGCTCATGTATTAATAGCCAGGCGATGATAGATGTGTCCATTCTTGCCAGGGAGGAAATTTAGCTTTCATTATTCCGAGATGAAAGCCTGCCCCGCTGCTGCTGATGCTGCGCCGCCAAGGAACACGATAATAAAAGAGTTGGTAGTGGCCCTCAATACATTACCAGATATGATATCAGCGTTGCATGCAGTGACTCGGCAAAGCCTCGCGAAAGGCAGCTAATAGTAATATCCAGGATTATGCACCTGTAAAAATGGGTGGTGGAAAAAAATGAATAATGAGAAATATTCGGCCATTACAATTCGCCTGATTAACAACGTCCACAAGCGGAGGTTTAATGGCCGGGCTGGAAGACGTTATCGCTGGGATAACTGTTCGGTTAAGGAGAAGGGAGAGGCAGCTTCGTACTTCGTAAGCTGTACTTCTGAGGTAAAATGAATTTCGGTTCGAGTAGCTCTGACATTGAGTGGAAAATACTCTCCTTGAGTATTATTTTACTTTCTTTTTTAGTTTTCTTGGGGGGGGGGGTTTTAAAAAAAAGAAAAAAAAAAAAAAAAAAAAAAAAAACTATTGGGATGGCTTCCTCTGTCCGTCCGCACTTTCTCTGTCCGTCCGTACTTTTTATGTTCGTCCGCACTTTTTCTGTCCGTCCGTACTTTTTATGTTCGTCCGCACTTTTTATGTTCGTCCGCACTTTTTATGTCCGTTCACACTTTTTCTGTCCGACCTCAGATCTTCAAATCTAGAGAGGATAGAGGGCTGCAAATTGGCATTTTAATCATTCACCTTCCAATAATCAAACATACCAAATTGCAGCCCTCTAGCCTCAGTAGTTTTTTTTTATCTTATTTTATTTAAAGTTACAGTATTATACGTGTACAGAATACTTGCTTTATTTGCCCTTGGTTTTATATATAAAAAGCCTTATATATATAAAGGTTCGTTGGCATATGAAAAATTGTTCTTGGGGTTCCCTGAAGGTATAGTTAAATGACAGATAGTTTATGTTTAATTTCAAAAGTCACGAGTCCAGCATAACTTGATGTTTCTACATTCTCTGACAAGAGCGTTTTGCTCCTGCCTTACTTAAAGCACTTACTTATTTGCTCATGAAGGAGCTTCAATTTACACTGCTATGATTAGTTAAATAACAAGATAGTTTATGTTTCATTTGAGTCAAATATTTTAACGGTCCGTTCCCAACGTCTCAGAATCTTAGACACCACTGGAAAAAATGGCGGGGAGTACAGGCTTGAAAGTTAAGTATATCTTAGTTTTACCAGACCACTGAGCTGATTAACAGCTCTCCTAGGGCTGGCCCGAAGGATTAGATATTTTTACCTGGCTAGGAACCAATTGGTCGCATAGCAACGGGACCTACAGCTTATTGTATGGATCCGAACAACATCATATCGAGAAATAAATTTCTATCAACAGAAATACATTCCTCCGATTTCACGTTGGCCGCGCCGAGAATCGAACTTCGGACCACCGGATTGGTAGCCGAGAACGAAAACCACTCGTCCAACGAGGAACTTAGTATACAGACTAAAAAAAGTGGATAAATCATCAACCAGCAATAAAGTGGGGTTGGTACCATTTCTCTTTCGACGAGGAAGCTCCGCTTCAATGATGGATTGAGGTAGTCTACGTACTACTACGTAACCTCTCGAACGCATCTTTCGAATAGGAGGTGGTTTACAAACGCCTAGAACGCATCCATCACGAGAGGTTTGCATTGAACCCGCTTGCAGGACCTTTCAGCATTATCTCTCGCGGTTATATTTACATATACCCAAATTTCTCTCCTTAGAAATCCCGCAGTCATTTTCTTAGGCTCCTGCGTTCTCCGCCTCGCTAACGGACAAGATTCTATCTCGGGAAAAAAAGCTGCTTATTTATTTCCAAAAGGCTTGTTGACAGGTTTTGCAACGCGTGTACCCAGCCCTAAACTCCTATTCTCTCTCTCTCTCTCTCTCTCTCTCTCTCTCTCTCTCTCTCTCTCTCGTGTGGGCTTCTTCATATAGCAATTCTGATCTGTTGTGGCCTTATTATCAAAATTATGCAATATAATTACAGTTTTTGAGTTTATCAAGGAAGTACCAGACGAGTGAAATCTCGTGTCTCTGTCTCTCTCTCTCTCTGTCTCTGTCTCTCTCTCTCTCTTTCTGTCTGTCTGTCTGTCTCTCTCTGATCTGTTCTCGACTTATCATCGAAATTATACAACATAGTTAGAGTTTTTAAATTGATCAAGGAAGCTCCAGACAAGCAAAATCTCTCTCTCTCTCTCTCTCTCTCTCTCTCTCTCTCTCTCTCTCTCGTATTCCCAGGATATTCTTGCAAGAAGCGGCGTCGATAACCGTCCAGCTTATCTGGAGCGAGAGATCTGGAGGAAGAAGGATCTCTCTCAATGCTTCTCCCTTCAGAGTAATGAAGGGCTTCTCTTCGCAGTAGCCGAGGGATTATCGCTGAATTGATTAAATATAATGAGCTTGAGAATAAGCTTTCACTCACAACGTAAAAGGCTCTGACTCGCTTGGCTCCTTCCTTGCCCACCCACCCCCCCAGCCAGGGCCCCAGTCCCTCTTCCCTCCTCTCTCTCTCTCTCTCTCTCTCTCTCTCTCTCTCTCGCCATCATCTTCATCTTCCTCATCCTCATTCGCTTCTTATACTCATTCGCCTCGCACTTAATATAATCATCAGCATTATTATATTCTGCCAAAGAAAAAAATAAACAGAATTGCTCGAGACGAGAGAGAGAGAGAGAGAGAGAGAGAGAGAGAGAGAGAGAGAGAGAGAGAGAGAGTGCAGAAAGCTTATATGAATCTTGAATAAATGGTAAAAATATAATTTACTTGGCGAATAATCTACTTGGTGAATTCTTAAATAACAGTGTATAATTGATAAGTAACATCTCTCTCTCTCTCTCTTCTCTCTCTCTCTCTCTCTCTCTCTCTTTCTGTCTCTCTCAGACATGCACTTGAACTTGCAACACGTTGCCTTCATTGTAAGTCAGTTTACACGCACCCATCGCTGTCTTTCCAATGGAAATAGCCTTATTTCTAAGCATGAGTTCGATTCTAGGTTACAAGATATCCTTCAAAGTGTTAAACAAGATCTGACAGAATAATTTAAATCTAGAGAGATTTGTAGGTCTCATTCTTTGAGCACATCTTTCATGGAGAAGCATCCATCGCCATGAACACGGTTTTACATTTTCATGACCATGATGCAAAAAGAAAGAAAGAATATAAATAAGATAAAATAATGATAAAAATTGTCAAGTATGTCATGAAGAAAATGTTTATGTACCATATTTCTGGCATAGTACCAACATTGTTTAGTAATGTGGTTGCAGTTAAACCTACAGGATAAAAAAAACGTCAGGATCACAAGGTAGGGAGATAGGGAGTTTATATTAAGGTTATAAAAAAAATTTACATATGGTATTCTTTCGACCTTTGCCAATATAGTATTATTCTTCCCAATATCTTGCGCTTTCCTAACGACCACCATCATTTTTTCTTAAAGTTGCATTAATGGCTTTCTGCTTTTCCACTCTTAGCATAAATTTTCCGGAGTAGGGTAATTAGTAAATGGTTCAGTCGTCCTCACATCTTTATTTCTAAATCCTTTACAAAAGGGATTAGGTGGTTACCAAATCCCTCAATTGGTCACGTCACGCAAATCAGTGTTTCTGCTTGAACGATGTCTTTCTTTCGTTCCACCCATTGAAATCAAGCAGCTCTCTCTCTCTTTCTCTTGTGGCTAACAACTACTTATTAGCAGCCTTATTCCATCACCGTCAGTTGTCCAGCCTGATTCATTATCCGGTTGTTCCTAGCTCTTCTTTCCTTACCTATTATCCTCATTTTCACATTCTGCGTGTCATCCATCTTTTCTATCCTGCCATCGCTGCTGAAATGCATCCTCATTTGCTTCCTGAAGATCTCTCCTCTCTCTCTCTCTCTCTCTCTCTCTCTCTCTCTCTCTCTCTCGCTGGTTTCCTTCAAATAGATTTGTAATGCTTTCCAATCTTCATACATAATGGAGTTATCTCGCGTCGAGCTGATTTTAGCATTTTCACGAAGAGAATCTTGGTCTTGTTTTTCGTAATTTTTTCCAAATGATCTTTCTTCAGTCCCAGAGGACTGTTTTCATAAATAGGTTACGACCTCTTTTTTAAAAAAGTAGAATCAATTATAATTGTTTCCGGTGCGTTATCAGAATAAACTCTCTTTATTTTTTCTTTTTTCTTTTGTATCCATGCCCAATTGATTGTTCTCAATTACATGTTAAAAAAAATTCTGTTGCTCACCTGTGCATATCTTACACATTTTTATGCTACTCTGTTCCCTAGACTCTTTGTAAACATAATCTCACTCAGGGAGAGAGAGAGAGAGTTAAATGGCCCCCCTCTCCTAATTTCATCACTTGGTCATTTTTCGCTCCCCATTCTCCTTCTGAGTTCCTTACAACCATTAAGCTTGACGCTCCACCCTTTGCTCTGGAGCCTCAGCCACGGCTCCAGCATATATGATTGCATCCACTAATAGGTAGCGTTGATGTGCTCCGAATTATCTTTCGGGCTGGGGTAGAAAAAGAAGAAGGAGAAGAAGGAAAAGGAGAAGAAGATGAAGGAGAAGAAGATGAAGAAGAAGGAGAAGGAAAAGAAGAAGCAGAAGACGAAGAAGAAGAAGAAGAAGGTAGGAAGAGGAAGAAGGAGGAGGTAAAGAAGAAGAAGAAGAGGGGGGAGGAAAAGAAGAAGGAGGAAGAGGAAAGAAGAAGGTAAGGAGAAGGAAGAAGAAAAAAAAAAGGAGTATGAAGAAGAGAAGTAAAAGGGAAGGAAAGAGAAGAAGGAGAAGGATAAGAGAAGAAAAAAAAAAGGGGGAGAGGGAGAAGAGAATGAAAAGAAGGAAGAAGTGGAAAGAAGGAGGAAAAGAAGGAAAAAGTAGGAAAAAGAAGGAAAGAAGTGGAGGAAGGAAAGAAGAAGGAGAGGAAGGTAGAAGGAGGAAAGGGTGCGAAGGAGAAGAAGGATAAGAAGAAGGAAAGGGAGAGGGAGAAGAAGAAGAAGAAGAAGAAGA
The DNA here is from genome assembly GCF_015104395.2 of Macrobrachium nipponense. Taxonomy (NCBI): domain Eukaryota; kingdom Metazoa; phylum Arthropoda; class Malacostraca; order Decapoda; family Palaemonidae; genus Macrobrachium; species Macrobrachium nipponense. Next base: position 45,592,470 of record NC_087221.1, read on the forward strand.
AGGTAAGGAAGGAAGTGAAGGTGAATAGGAAGCAAGGAGAATGTCGAAGAGAAGAGTATAAGAAGGAGAAGGAGAAAGAGAAGAAGAAGGAGAAGGAGAAGGAGAAGGAGATGAAGAAGAAGAAGAAGAAGAAAAGGAGAGAAGAAGAAGGAGAAGAAGAAGAAGAAGTAGAAGAAGATGAAGAAGAGTTGGTTTGTTACCTCCAGATCTGCTGGAGTTGATCGATGGCTCGGCAACCACTGATAGCGCGTGACGAAAACATATTATTGCACCTAATACCGACTACCAATTGTATAACTTCGCTCGAGTTACGTTAAGCCCTCGCGTTCCCGCCACTTGCAACGGTCAGGGCAGCCTGGGAATGACGTTCAGCGCTCTCTGATGTATAGATGCGTTCGTACGCCGTTCTTGCAAATTAGCCTAATCTTTACGACTCGTTCTCTCGGCCTGAATACTAAGTCAAAATTTATCGCCTCGGCAGAAGCCGATGCCGAGAGCGGCCGAGCTGAATAATGAAGTAATAAATGCGGGACGCAATGAGGCTCAAATGTTACTCAAAATGCTTTCCAAAAAGTTCAGCAGCCATTTGCACAAAGCGATCAGAGACGAGAGAAGAGACGGATAACTCCTGAGTACGAATTCTCCTTAATTGACAGCAGAAAGTGGAAGATATAATTGATATATATAAAAAAAAAGAGGAGTAAATTTTGTCGAATGGCGAGACAACATTCCGGCAATTAAGTTTAGATAATGGTATCTGAAGAGCAAAGTTCATTATCACATTAATTACTCTACGTCTAGAACCACATGCAATTTCTGCTATCAAAAACTCACTCTGCTATGAACGTTTGGAAGGAGGGAAAGAAAGAAAGAAAAAATTATTTTAAAATTGGCAGGAGAGTCACTTTCTTAGCGTATTTTGTATTTTTATACGGAAATTCTATTTCCGAATAAAAATACAAAATATTGCAAGTTCGTTTTGTTGATAGAATAGTGTAAGAGATAAAACGCTGCTGACCAGTTTCATAAATATATAGCCAGTTTGTCAAATCAAAACAGAAACATTCTTTATCGAGAGATTGTTTCCATACACAAAACACACACACACACACACACGCACGCATATATATATATATATATATATATATATATATATAGTACACACACACATACACACATATATGCATATATATATATATATATATATATATATATATATATATATATTATATATATATATATATATATAAGTCATATCACATTTCCGTGATTCATACATATATCGAGCAACAATGTCCGTTTAATATCTAATTCGCTCTACCTCGGAATTAATATATTTTCATATATGCTTAACCGAAGGGGAATTTTTTTCTCGATAATAGACTTGCCTGGACCAGGGCGCGAACCCATGGATCCTTTCAAATCTAGGAACGTCAGTGAAGCTTCTCCTACTACACCACTCGCGGTGGTGTAGTAGGAAAAGCTTCACTGACGTTCTGGATTTGAAAGGATCCATGGGTTCGCGCCCTGGTCCAGGCAAGTCATTATTACGAGAAAAAAATTCCCATTCGGTTAAGCATATATGAAAAATATATTAAATTCGAGGTAGAGCGAATTAAATATTAAAGGACATTGAAGCTCGATATATATATATATATATATATATACTATAATAATATAATATATATATATATATTATTATAATATATATGGGGATACAATCCCCAATGATGTAAAATCCTTCTGTAGTTTAAAATATATATTTCCTGTACAGGAACTCATAGTGAACAAGACCACAGCTGATGGTCGAAAGCTGATAAGTTCCTGCACAAGAAATATATATTTTAAACTACAGAAGGATTTTACATCATTGTGGATTGTATCCCCATTTACTTAGAGGTGCGACATAATACTAGCTTCCGCATATATGTATATATATATATATATAATATATATATATATAGAATATATATATATATATATATATATACACCAAGATTGAAAGGCTTGGAATATCTTATTATATTAATAAGCTTGAAGAGTCGAAATCGACAGAAAACAAAAGAAAAGAAACAAGGTTTGTAATAAAAATAAAAGTACTACAGATTTACTTTAAATTAAAACAATTTCGAAATTGTATTGCCAAAAAAAAAAAGAGCAAGATTTTCAATGATCAAAGGCTTTCTTTTAACATATAATCTTTTTACCAGGAAATTTAACCTGGGGCTTCCCGCGTTCCATTCAAGCCCCGGAATCTCGGACGTTTCGAAAAAACAAAGGATTATTGTAAACAGTGAACACTGGCCATCTTTACAATGATGTGGAGTCGATTCGACAGCTGAAGCGATCAACGTTAAGGTTTTCCCGAAAGCACGGACAATAGTTCGCAGCCAAGCATGACGCTGCAGAGGTAAAACGAAACTAAAAAAAGACTGTATGAAGTGTAAATTTCACCGAAAACATTAGCATTTAGGAAGAGGCGATTGATGGTATCATAATGACGCTCGGTGGAATAATTCATTAACATTCTCCCGAGGTATTCGTTCCCGAAAGCTGTTGGCTAGGAAAGGTGAGAATAAAGGGTGTTCGGTAAACAGAATTACTCGTCTCGAATCGATCGAACAAAATTGAAATGATTAACCTAACAAAAACTTCTTTCAGTTTTCTTCTGGAGATTGAAAAAGAAACCCACAAAATTACTGTGTATAACGTGTTTACTTATAAGTATTTGCATTTTATTTTACTCAACACTCGAGTACTTTCAGACCCTATCTGTGGCCGTTTTTCAAGAGATGTGTAGGTTGGGCCTTGACCCAGACTGACAACCTACACATCTCTGAAAAAGGGCCGCAAATAGGGCCTGAAAGTACTCGAGTGTTGAGTAAAATAAAATAAAAATACTTATGCTTCAAAAGGAGACCTTTCAGATACTGGCTCCTTTACAAGGCACCTATTTTTTTTCTTCTTCTTTTTTTAGCTGCCAATGTTCAATTAATGTATAATCTTAAATGTGTTAAGGAGGTAATGATGCCAATATATTAATTACACATATATGTACATTAGATATACATACATACATACATACATATATTTATACATATATATGTATAGCTAAGCTAATCTATTATAATAATTATTATATATAGTCATATATATCATCTATATATATATATATATATATATATATATATTTAGGAAGGTGTTATTGCTAATATATTAACTAGAATTACTGACTTAAAAGGAACACGATAGAATCTTATTATCTTTTCTGCAATATTTCTTTTCCATACGAAATGATTTCTAGTGACACTGAAGAAGTATAATATCATTTAGTAGATTAATAAAAAAATATTCTGGAACTATATGGCTAAGATATACATTTATATAAAATTTGACTTTAGGAAGAAATTAGTATTAGTATCTGCAATGATTTAGAACCTTAGGTTATAGTAACTGCATTTTTAATATCTGAAAGATATTGTGGTTGAGAACCTAGGTTACAGTAACTGCATTTTCAATATCTGAAAGATATTGTGATTGAGAACCAGGTTACAGTAACTGCCTTTTTAATATCTGAAAGATATTGTAATTTAGAACCTAGGTTACAGTAACTGCAATTTTAATATCTGAAAGATGTGATTTAGAACCTAGATTACAGTAACTGCATTTTCAATATCTGAAAGATATTGTTATTGAGAACCTAGGTTACAGTAACTGCATTTTTAATATCTGAAAGATATTGTGATTTAGAACCTAGGTTACAGTAACTGCATTTTTAATATCTGAAAGATATTTTGATTGAGAACCCAGGTTACAGTAACTGCATTTTTAATATCTGAAAGATATTGTAATTTAGAACCTAGGTTACAGTAACTGCATTTTTAATATCTGAAAGATATTGTAATTTAGAACCTAGGTTACAGTAACTGGATTTTTATTATATGGAGGATATTGTGATTTAGAACCAGGTTACAGTAACTGCATTTCTAATATGTGAAAGATATTGTGATTTAGAACCAGGTTACAGTAACTGCCTTTTTAATATCTGAAAGATATTGTAATTTAGAACCTAGGTTACAGTAACTGCAATTTTAATATCTGAAAGATATTGTGATTAAGAGCAAGTTACAGTAACTGCATTTTTAATATCTGAAAGATGTGATTTAGAACCTAGGTCACAGTAACTGCATTTTTGATATCTGAAATATGTGATTTAGAACCTAGGTTAGAGTAATTGCGTTTCAGTAACGATTAAAAGTCGGAATGTCACCGGAACATTTCCTCACGAACTGCTCGAGTTTTAGCTCGAGACCAACCTCAACTGGGACGTCGTTCAGTCACCCTCTCCCCTTCGCCTCTACGCTCAGGTTCACGAAATGACTTTTCGTTCATTTAGTAGACGAGCGAACGAACCCGGATCGGGTAAAAGTTTCCACCAAAATGAATATTCAGTTACTCATAGGAGCGTGAAAAGTGTAAACCAACTCTCCGGCACCCGCCACCCGCCCCCCACCCCCGCCCGCCGCCCCCACCCCCATCCCGCCCCTACACCCAAACCAAGGCCGGGGGTAATAATGAAGCCAGGCATTAACTCTTCTAAAAAACTCACGAGAAAAAAAAAAAAGAAATACTTTGCTCTCCAGCACTGCTTCGAGAATTTCGCCCGAGTTTTAATTGGAAGAAGAAAATTGACCGTTTTAATAGGTTTAGACTTGTTCATATATATATATATAATATATAATATATATATATATATATATATATATATATATATATATATATACACGTACATAATTCACTGCCTCTTGATATTAGTATGTGCGTAGATGTCCTAACTCTCTGAAGTTCGTTGGTGAACTTTATAAGAGCTTGAATTATTGAAACTTAAATTTTTTGAGGAAAAAAAATATAAAAAAAATTCGTGTTTTTTAATTTAAAAA
>NC_087221.1:45602409-45614909 GCF_015104395.2 Macrobrachium nipponense
GAGAGAGAGAGAGAGAGAGAGATCTTTTTTGTTTAAATGACAAAAAGAAAATGGGCAGAACGACCTGCCTCTCTACTCATCATTCAGTCACGTGCCAAACGTCACAGCAAAAACAGCCAATCGGGGGAGGCAGAGGAATGAGGGGACTCTCTTCTGCTGCTGCTGCCGTCTCTTTAATGACCTCAAAGCCAGGTCACAGGTACGGCAAGACTTTATGATGATTGCCTTAAAAAGTGTCTCGAAACTGTCGCGGTCTCCAGAAGTAAGAGAAAGGATTAACGAAGATGTTTATCGTCTTCTTGTCCGCCTAGATTATAGCGGCATCCATTAGCGAGGCAATATGTCTGAGTTGCAGCGGTTGAAAAGTAATGGCATTACATTCAGCTAAACCACCAACAACAATTCTTTATGTAGACGCTTATATATATAAGTTTTAGTCCTATGAAAGGTGATCTTATGAAACTTATTTAACGAGGGAGACCTCTTCGAATGCAAAGTTGTGACCTAACGCATATGGTGAGAATGTTGAGCGGAAAAGCCGTCTACTAAGAGAAGAAGTATACAGACACACACGCACACATACATGAATAGATGTATGAAAGTACATACACACACAGACAAACACATATTTACACACACACACACACACACACACACACACATATATATATATATATACATATATATATATATATATATATATATATATATATATAGATATATATATATATATATATCTAATAAAGGAGCCCATAAAAACACCAAAATGTAGAGAGAAAAGACTATAATTTCATCTCAAAAGGGAATTGGATATCAGATATCGTCGACGCAGTGTTCATTCAACCAACGCTTAAGAAGATTAAAGGAAGATTATCAGCGGGGTGACCTAAATTGGCTTACTTGTGGACGAATCTCTTGGTATAAATACCACCTTTTCTGTAAACTTTTCTCATTCATATACCTGAAGAGAGAGACGCAGTCTCTGAAATATAGTACTTTTCTCTCTACATTTTGGTGTTTTTGTTTTTATGGGCTCCTTTTATTAGATGGAATTCTGTTGTTACAGAACATTTTACCAGTCATATATATATATATATATATATATATATATATATATATATATATATATATATATATATATATATATTCTGGTATCTTCTTAGGCACGAAGATATGTAAATTCCATTGTATTCTACAAAAGAAATGAAAAAAGTTTTTCTCATTTTCATTTTCCTATTTGGAATACAATTGAACATATATAAGTATATATATATATATATATATATATATATATATATGATATATATATATATATATATATATATAAAACAGACTGAAAATAATAGACGATATCTGTAATATGTCTGTCGATCATGGCTGTGCTAAGGACCCAAGAACTTAACTTGACAGTCAAGTTTGACTAAGAATGTAAAAAGAATATACAGATAACCTAAGAGCCTCCGACCCTAGGTCACAAAAGAACTTATTCTTCACATACTCGAAGACATGAAGCAGAGTAAGAACAAATACAACTGCCAAGACTACCAAGATGAAAAGAATACATCCGATTGTAATTCTTGCCCAAAATCCCCTTAATAATGACTGCGGTCATCATAGAATTATATACGTCATTGTTGCTTCCTTTTGAAAAGTGCAACTGCACCCAACGACGCGTTGTTTGCAACGAAAGTTGAGCAAATTGTGGGGAAACGGAGGCTCTACAAAGACCAGGCCCAGGAACAACAATTAGAATAAAAACTGCAGTGAAAGAGATTGAAGACCGTCCCCCGTGCATACACTCATGATTACACTGATGATTCGGGATATTCACGCGTACCCTGGCCCGTCTGGGCACCTGGTGGACCACAGGCTTGAAAGGCTTGACCCCGAATGTCCTTTACGCAAAGCTTGAACTGACTGTTTAATACGAAATATTTATAAACTTGATAAAGTATTAATTAGTATTTTATTATTATTATTATTATTATTATTATTATTATTATTATTATTATTATTATTATTATTGCAAAGCTTGAACTGTAACCAACGTCAAAGAAGGCCCTGGTTATATCTTCTTTGCGAGGTTCATGTATGTTTTATAAGGAACATTTATAAACTTGATAGAGGATTATTATTATTATTATTATTATTATTATTATTATTATTATATTATTATTATTATTATTATTATTATTATTATTAAAAATAATGGCAGAATTCACAGAATTGATAATAAACATGTTTGAAAGAAGATCTGCTTCCAGCATATTATTATTATTATTATTATTATTATTATTATTATTATTATTATTATTATTATCATCCTGAGTATCTATACCGTCTAAAACAATACCAATAGTCTGGGAAGGTCGAGAGGGCAAGTTCATGCTCTATTTCTGCGTATCGTCGTGGAACTCAGAAAAAGATAACTTTATTGTGCATAATTATGATGCTTGTAAAAGTGAGGGGTGAGGAAGGCTGGTCCCGGAATTAACGAAAGCAAATCTAAACCATAAGTTTAATTCTCTTAGATTGGGGTTATGACATGCAGGAAAAATGTATGAATACTCTAATATTATTATTATTATTATTATTATTATTATTATTATTATTATTATTATTATTATTATTATTGACATTAGTTTGCTCGAGAACTAAGAGTCCCATACCGCGGTCTAACATGAGATGTAAAAAAAACAAATGAAACACTTAGTTAAAGGAGTTGAATATCCAACTGAGAAGACGCCGAAAGAAATACACTATAAGCAAAATATATAGTGTAATTCAGCCGTGGTTGAAGTAACGATACCAGGAACCTTAATTGCTATCTACAGTGAGCCACTCAGCGAACACTGTAAATGGTACTGCACTGGACGAAAAAGGCAATTGATGTCTGAAAGGGAAAATAAGAGAGATAAAAAGAATAAATAAATCCAAGGAAAAAATTGAAAAGACTCTCTCAGGATACGTCAAGGGCGTAAAATGCAAGCAATGACTTTGAAAACAGAGAAGAAGAACAAGTACAAGCCATTTAATCGAAGAATGATGTACCCTTTAACCACACAGGAGGCAAAGGTTCCTGACGTACAGGAGATTCATCTAAAACCGATGAATATTTCGGACAATGTTTGACTCTTACGCTTTTGTCGACCTCCAGCTGGTCACGAGGGAACAAAAAAAAAATCCATTAAATTTTGTTAGCAATGCTAATGCAAACACACATCCAGGGAGTTCATAGGCATTTTACGAATTTATAGAAATTGCAAATTAGAGTGGAGCTCTGATGCGGAATTTCTGTACAGCTTCAATATTTCAGTTTTCGTCAGCCTGATTTTGTAATCCTTAACGTAAAGGAATAAGGATAATATTGGTTATTCCCCGGGGAAATTTAATTGCCAAGATTTGTGACTAAAAGTATAGGTTTTTTGTTGATATACTTAAGTGGGGAAAAATTATAGTAATAAAGGAAGAATTAAAAAGGACTTTGGCGTCTACCTAAAGGCGAAGACTTTAAGGTAAACACTGCACTACAATAAAACTATTTTATCTACAGAGTGGTAACATTTACATTCTTAGTTACGTGGTATTAATACATAGAGAATTAAAATGCCTGAAATATACAAAAAGTTAGTTAAATAACAAATACGAAAATAGCAGATAGAAATGATTTTTACAACTGATTAATAACACGACTGTGTTTGTAGCACTTTGTGTATAACGAAGAATATAGATACACAAGATCTGTGCATAATGAAGATTATAAACACACAAGATCACACAAAAAATCGGGCCTGTAAACTTATGGGCAATTTCAATTGAGACTTTTGTCAGTCTTCTTCTCTCGAAGTACATAATCACAGAGCAAATTGAGGTGGCTGACCATATAATGGCCTTAGCTCGTTTTTATAAACCAGTCTCTATTTCAGATTTGAGTGTATAAATGGGACGTTAATGGAGAAACTTTCTTAGGATTCAGTACAAGGCTGAGGAGTTAAAACAGCAATTAGCCTAAGGTGATTATTTTTTTTATATTACTCTCGTAAATGTTATGCTATTTCATTCCGTTGATATTCGTTATCAGAGTTGAATCAGGGTTCATCCCATATATTCATAGGATCTATTTCATCAAGAACTATTCAAGATAAATGATTGTATCTACTCTTCCTTGGTGTTATATAATTTAATTATGTTCATATACAATGTCAGAGCTGAAACAGTGGTTATCCTATAAATTCATAAGTTATATCAAATTAAGAATTATTTAGAAATAAACGAGCAATGCCTCATGATTATTAGCTTCCTCCAATGATAAGGGTTGCATTTGAAGATCGAATTTATTTTTTGTATCCAAAATTACTTCTTGTATCTCCTGTACTCAGAATACAAAGCTTCCGAACTTGAGATAATTTTTGACCGGCCAAAATACAAAATCTTTGAAATTTGAAATGTTTGACTGGTCAAAATACAAAATGATAAAACTTGCGACCATGAATATTGTGTTGATCAGTCAAAACGTAAAAGCTTTGAACTTGTTATCAAGACAACTGTTCCTCGTTAAATTACAAAGCTTTAAAATAATTTGCGATCCTGACAAGGTGTTTTGACGTGGAGCACAAGGTAACGATTCGAATGGAACAGATGGGTAAAAAAAAGTAACAAGTAGTACCCTTCCCGAAAAAAAAAACCGACCTTTACAACAGTACACAGCCCAGTAGCATTTGGAGCACCTTTGTGCTGGGCAATGGGCTTGACCTTAGCAACCTCCCGGCTGCTTTTTCTGCTCAGGAATCGTCTCTCTATAAGGCCAGGTGACCATTAAGTTAATGTAGCTCATGTCTCCCGGCGCTTGACTCCATTATTACATTAGCCATCAGGAGACGGGGATGACAGCCAAGTCTCTCTCTCTCTCTCTCTCTCTCTCTCTTTTCCTCTGCCCCTTCCTCCTAAAATAAGTAATATCTCTCTCTCTATAATAGATATATATATATATATATATATATATATATATATATATATATATATATATATATATATATATATGCACACACACACACACACATATATATATATATATATATATATATATATTTTCTATATATATATATATATATATATATACGTGTGTGTGTGTGTGGAAACCTGCTGAAGGCTTTTGTTTATAGCTTGCATTTTCGTCTTCCCAAGTGATGATCAAAAACATACTATTTTTTTATGTATAAAAGAATTGAAGAGAGAAAAAAATTGCGGTATTATTTTTCAAATCCTTCTTAATTACGTTTTTTTCTTATATATTTAATTTGTCTCCGTTACTGGCATGATTACTTAATCTCCATTATTAGCATTGCCTTTTACGGGGTTTTATGACTTAATATGACTACAGTTAATAAAAGTAATAGTAGTCTAATAATAGTCGTAACTTCTTTTGTTAATATAACAGGGTGACTAGGACTTACTTTTGTGGCAATAATAGAAATTTGGATATTACGTCTAACCTTTCGTATCTACAAATATCGATTTCTTGCGCGTTATCTAAGAATCCCAGACAGTATCTTACTGTTGGGGGAGTCAATTATGTTCTTAAAAAGTTTGAAGCTTTAATCTTCTTCGATAACATCACTTTTGAATTATTATATGCGTATAAACATATTTGATGGTGATGCGTATATGCACACTGCATTTTCAAGGATTTGTATGCGGTAGGAATAAACACATGGAATATATTTGAAGAAAATAATACAGAGAGATTGTTTTCAGGTGTTATACGTGAAAATGTGAGTTGACTCCACTTGAGTAGAGGTTTCTGTAACTAGCTTCCGAATATTTAATGCATCTGGATGACAAGTGGAGCCATCGGTAAATATTTCACGAGAAACATGAGAATCTTGTGGCTTGTTGTTCCACTTTGAACAGTTTTTCAGGCCCTAATGCTCATTGTCCCTCCTTTGCTAATTCTCCTCGAGCCCTACCTGAAATGAACTGATAAACTGTGTTTGCATACGGCTTGAATATTCAGTGGCCGTGAGACTTTGGCTAACAAGCAGGCCAACTAAGAGGAGCCTTATCAGTATTCAAGCTCAGTCGCGGAGATAATAGAAATTTGTCTAGTTGGGCCTGCTAATAACAATGCGAGATACCTGACGAATTATCATTCCGCGCGGAGAAGCGGCGGGAGGGGACTTTGCAAGCATGATTTGTTTGTTCAATTACGTTCGGGAGGAAGTTGTCAACGGAATTTATCTCCGGTGCAGCGGCGGCGGCGGCGGCCGGTATAATCGATTGCAGAAACGGACGAAAATAATCGGGGGAGGGAGGGGAATGAGGGTGGGGGGAGGAGTCGTCTTTCGCATGCGAAAGGCGCTAAGGCCATGTTTAACATGTCGACCACCTTTCGAGCTCCTCGATAAAACAAAGATTATTGGCATCGCTCGGGGAGAACCTTCTGTGTGTGTGTGTGCGTGTGTGTGTGTTTTTGGCCGTTCAAACAAACAGAGACCGTCTTGGTAAAACAAACACGCGTCCGCCGCCTCATTAGCTTTCAGTAATCCTTCATAACCACGACGATTAGGCTGACGTTGACATTATTTATAGTTATTCGACTGAATATGTGAATAAAGGCTGAGAGTTTTTTCCTTGGCTGTGTGGGGTTCTTTTCAAGATATCGGCAGAATGAATTTTTTTTTTATTTAGATAAATAACTTATGAGAATAAAAACAAAACTATTAAAAATATTACATCATTAATTGTTGGGTAAATCTGAATTTTCTTTATTTAGATAAATAAATTAGGAGAATAAAAACAAGCCTATTAAAAAAGTTACATTGGTTGTTAGGTAAAAGTACGCATGAATTTGATATCGGCAAAGAGATTTTTTTTTATTTGAAGAAATAAATTAGTAGGAGAATAAAAACAAAACTATTAAAAAATTGCATTAGTTGTTAGGTAAATATACGCGTGAATTAGATCATTCATTATGAGATATCAAGATTGCTATTGAAACGTTTTAATTACATATTTAGTTATAGGCTTACATCTTTCAGCGCCACCCTTTAAGGGGGAAAAAAGGCCTGACTGATGAGAAATGGCCAAGGACAATGCTGCTGCTGCTGTTACTTTGTTTTCAAAGAACGTAAAGCACTTTCGAAAAGGCTTTGACTTCCACATAATCTCGCAATCGACAGTTATTTATTGCATAATACCAAATCCTACTTTATACCGGGATGATCCTGGAGAGAGAGAGAAGAGAGAGAGAGAGAGAGAGAGAGAGAGAGAGAGAGAGATTTGATAACCTTAAAATCAATAGTAGTATGACTAGTAATATAGTTCAATTTGCAAAGAGAGAGAGAGAGAGAGAGAGAGAGAGAGAGAGAGAGAGAGAGAGAGAGATTTGATAACCTTAAAATCAATAGTAGTATGACTAGTAATATAGTACCTGACTTGTCACACTGTACAATGAGAGAGAGAGAGAGAGAGAGAGAGAGAGAGACGAGGAGAGAGAGATTTGTAAACCTTAAAAATCAATAGTTAGTATGACAGTAATATAGTACCTGACTTGTCCACACTGTCAATGAAGGAGGAGAGAGAGAGAGAGAGAGAGAGAGAGAGAGTCTGATAACCTTAAAATCAACAGTGGTAATACAGTACCTGGCATGCCCATTATACCAATACCGCGGGATATAGGAGCGGAATTTTAAGTGACTCCATCTCTGATAACTTCTTTTTACCAGTCCACTAGAATCTCCATTCGAGAATCAATTACATGCCGGTTATAACGCTGGAAAATCGCATACCTTCATACCTTAATTTTTTTTTCTTTCTATTCTCCATCTCGTTTTCTGCCCAACAGTCAAACAGTCGATTTCTGTCTTCATAGAAACAGAATTCTTTCTTAAAGTTCTGAAGATGTTACGACCAAGGGAAGTCAAGATGGCATTCCGAGACATTTTTTTCCCTTTTAGGCAAAGTGTCGAATATGTATTGTTTTCATTTTTTAAATTACTTTATCTGCAATATCAGCAATTTTGTCATTGATTTTCTATTTTGGCTAAGTATCAGGCGTGTCTCTCTCACCATACATCTTGGATGGTGAGTGAGATGGATTTGATACTTTGAGATAGAAAACCAATGATAAAATCACCTTCGATGCAGATAACTCAAACATTTGAAAAATGCAGCTGTATATCCTTATAAATATATTTATACATATGTAATATATACATAACTGAACATATTAGCTATTTATAAAAAAGCCTAGATATCTTGAAATGTATTTATATGCGTATATACCGATTTCACTGAAGGTAAAGTTTATCCGGGTATGTAGAATATCCTGGCCTTATATCAGCACAGGCTTTTGCACCCCCCCCTCAAAACCCCCCCAACCCCACCAAAAAATTGGATTTTCTTGAAAGTTAATTTTAAGATAAGCAAAATGTATCAATCATTTTAGCAAAGGTCTGTCTGTTAGTTTTTACAAAATTGTGCAAATTCAGCATCGACAATGACTGATTGACCTGAAGATACGAAAATGAAAAGACAAATAAAAACAGGTATATGAATAGAAGGACAATAGCCATTATTACAGAAAAAGCGACAAAATATATGAATAATTTTATCAATGCTCAGTCTCCTGAATCGTGTTGATGCCTACATTAGCCACCGTGAGACGAAACACTAAGTAACTCATTCTAATACGAAAATATTTTAATTCCCTTTCTTATTAGGATATTAGAATATCTGCGATGCAACAGACGTCTACAGCTAATTCATATTCACGTAATACGTCTCGTTCAACAAGGTTTTAGAATCGTAGAATATATTTTGGAGGTGTCAAGCTCAATGACGGATGGGCAGAATGAGAGAGAGAGAGAGAGAGAGAGAGAGAGAGAGCTTTCATGCTTGCATAAAAATTGATGGGAGACAATAAAACGAGAGAGAGAGAGAGAGAGAGAGAGAGAGAGAGAGAGAGAGAGAGAGAGAGTTTTCACGCTTGCATGAAAATTGGTGGGAGACAATTTTATGTACTCACAGTAAAATGAGAGAGAGAGAGAGAGAGAGAGAGAGAGAGAGAGAGAGAGAGAGAGAGAGAGAGAGAGAGTTTTCAGCTTGCACAAAAAATTAGTGGGAGACAGTTTCATGTACTTACAGTAAAATGAGAGAGAGAGAGAGAGAGAGAGAGAGAGAGAGAGAGAGAGAGAGAGTTTTCACTCTTGCATAAAAATTGGTGGGGAGACAGTTTCATGTACTTACAGTAAAATGAGAGAGAGAGAGAGAGAGGAGATGGACAACCGAATGACTTACTTCCAGTCCACTATGACATTCCCCTCCAAAAGTAATATTTGTCTCTCTTCCTCCTCTGGAAAGAACAAATGTAAGAAAAACAAGAAGCTCTGTGCGAAATACTGGAAAGGAAAGTAGATAGACGGAGAAGCTACATGTGTGCGTGTGTGTGTATGTGTGTGTATGTGTGTGTGTGAGACGAAATTTGAAAGTAAAAGCACGAGTGAATACGTAAATGGAGCCCTGAGAGGTCTACGGTAAATCAATCAGTGGGGTAAGGAGGGGTTACCGAGGTTGAATACCCTCTTCATATTCTCGGCAATGCTTTTATCTATGGGTAACACGGCCTAATGGGATGCATGTATTCCTCTCCGTATGCAAGCGTAAAGAGGTTCTGCAAAATAAACCACACGTGAATCGTTTTAGGTTTTGTTCTTGTTGTATTTTAAGAAAATATTTCTTTTTTTGTTGTTTTTCCTTCTATATTAATATGTTGACAAGCGCGTGTGTTCAGTACTGGTACGTGACGAAGAATTGTCGTTTTGCGCTGAATTTATTTTTGCCATGAGTGTAAGCGTTTGTTTTAAATATAAATATATTTACAAGCGCCTGTGTTCAGTACTGTTACGCGATGAAGAATTGTCGTTTTAAGTTTTGTACTGAATTTATTTTTTGGTATGAGTGCATACATTTGTTCTAACTATGATAAATATATTTACAAACGCCCTCGTTCAGTACTGTTATGTAACTATTTCATTTAACGAGTTTGCTTTGAATATTTAAAACGTATATAATCCAATCAAATGCAAATCCCACGTAATGTACCTAATCACTGTATACATTTATTTTATATAAGATATATAAGACTATATTCACACGCTCGTGTGCTCAGTGCTTTCATGTGACTAAGTATTCATTTGACGCGTTTGCTTTGAATGTTTTAAAACAACGTATTCAATGCTATCAACTGCAAATAACACGTAATTTACCCAAATAGTGTATACATTTCTATATATATTAATGTATTTATATGCGCATGTTCAGTACTGTTATGTGACGAAGTATTTCATCCGACGCGTTTGCTTTGAATGTTTTAAAACAATGTATTCAATGCTATCAATTGCAACTAACACGTAATTTACCCAATCAGTGCATACATTTCTATATATATTAATGTATTTATATGCGCGTGTTCAGCGCTGTTATGTGGCGGAGTTTCATTTGACGCGTTTGCTTTGAATGTTTTAAAACAGCGTATGTAATGCTATCAACTGCAAAACACACGTATTTTACATAAGCAGTGTATACATTTCTATATATATTAATGTATTTACATGTTATGTGACGGAGTTTCATTTAACGCGTTTGATTTGAATGTTTTAAAACAGCGTATGTAATGCCATCAATTGCAAATACACGTATTTTACATAAGCAGTGTATACATTTCTATATATATTAATGTATTTACATGTTATGTGACGGAGTTTCATTTGACGCGTTTGCTTTGTGTGTTTTAAAACAGCGTATGTAATGCTATCAAATGCAAAACACACGCATTTTACCTAATCAGTGTATACATTTCTATATATATTAAGGTATTTACATGTTATGTGTCGGAGTTTCATTTGACGCGTTTGCTTTGTGTTTTAAAACAGCGTATGTAATGCTATCAAATGCAAAACACACGCATTTTACCTAATCAGTGTATACATTTCTATATATATTAATGCATATACATGTTATGTGACGGAGTTTCATTTGACGCGTTTGCTTTGAATGTTTTCAAACAGCGTATGTAATGCCATCAACTGCAAATCACGCGTAATTCACCGGCAGGACTGACCAAACTTCGCGTTCCTGCCCCTTTCATCCGGCGCCTGGAATGTACACAGGCAGGAGGAGGAGCTGCTGCTGCTCTCTTTGCAAAGGGAACGGACTTTTATAAATCATTTTACAACGCCACGAAAAATAGCCCGATGGTATGTGTACCGTAGGAGACCTTTTGTTCGACCTGGTCAAACACGGTCTTTTCTCTCGTCAGGTGCGCCAAGGTCTTTTTCCACCTCCCCTCTTTCTTCAGTGGTATCCTAGTGTCATGTACCATTCAACGCAGCAATGCTCCTCTTTGCTTCCTTCTCTGCTACCCATTCTTTTCCTCTCATTTCAAGGATAATTAAAAAAAAGTCATTTTGATCATAATGTCTTCCGACACTATACTAATATCCTGCTTCAGTATAACAAAAATTGAACTCAGTCATGGCTTTACAGTTTCCTGATTTATTCCCTCAAGGACGAAAATTTTCTGGCTATGTCTTTGTTCATATCTGTCTACTTCTTTCGGTTGCAAGCAAGAACCCACGAGACCCAAAAGAAAAAAACTAAAATAAGAGCAACATACCCAATACTAGATCAAGTATATTATGCAATGCGTTAGTGAACGACTTTATGTACTCTGATTTTTTACATTTTTTTCACGTATCACAAATACAGCCTAAGAACAATGCAGCCCATTCAGTAATGCTAAAGGGTCACGGAAAATTCATTTTCAAAATTCTGTGCCATTCAAAGGACACTGTAAACAATTTAAAAGCCATAATAGACG
The DNA here is from genome assembly GCF_015104395.2 of Macrobrachium nipponense. Classification (NCBI taxonomy): domain Eukaryota; kingdom Metazoa; phylum Arthropoda; class Malacostraca; order Decapoda; family Palaemonidae; genus Macrobrachium; species Macrobrachium nipponense. Next base: position 45,614,288 of record NC_087221.1, read on the forward strand.
CGTACGTTATAGTCAATTGAAAGAAATAATACATGAAATAACTCAGATTATAAAAACATAATATCTGATTTTCGTTTACAGCCAGGTGTATATCAGAGTTGAAAGAAGGTCGAATGAACTCTAATATGCTAATATAGTCAGGGTATTTAATGAGAGAGAAAGCTAGAACTCTGGATAACCTTTAAAGTACTAATTTGTAACACAACCCTTGCACAGAGGCTCCCAGTAGTAATTTTATATCTGCATTCAAGTACCGGTCTGGTAGAAAACTCGTTTTGTACTTCAAGATTTTCATACATAAGAAGGTGATAAAACATTATGTAACCGAGTATCTCAGGTCTTAGTAAATATTGTTGTAAGATTCTCTTCGGAAAGGATACTTATACGGTCCTCATATTCATAACTTATTGATCTGTATCAAACGTCAAGTTATCTCACATACTCGGGAGTTTGTCATGTCTTCTAAATTATCATCTACATTCTACCATACAAATATCTACGTGTCATGACGTAGGACTCTCCATTACTCACGCAAATTTATAATCATTATCTACTTTTTCAGATGTTCTATCATAATGTTTCGACCATTTTTCCCCTTTTTATCGTAACGTTTTCCTTGACT
>NC_087221.1:45619909-45634909 GCF_015104395.2 Macrobrachium nipponense
CTAGATATGATTTTGTCTATGATGTTTTTGTTGATCCCTAAAATTGACGACTGAACTGAGATTTCGAGTGACATGACCTTTTCAAAGTTCAGAATCCTCAAGTCGTAAGATAACTGAAGATTATATCAAAGAGTTTTGCAAGAAATATATATCTATTATATATATATATATATATATTATAGTTATATTAATTATATATATATTATAATATATAGATAAATATATAGAGATATATATATATATTATATAATATCTATATATATATTATTATATATTAATATATATATATATATATTCATATATATATATATATATATATATTTTTTTATTAACTATATATATATATATATATATATATATTATATATAATATAATATATATATTATATTATATTATATATTATTTATATATTATATATTATATATTTACATTCACACACACATATATATGTGTGTGTGTTTATGATTTATATATATATATATATATATATTATTATATATATATATATATATATATATAATATATTTTAATATATATGATTATATATATAAATCATAAACCTGATATCAAATATCTGTTCGTATTAATGTACTTTAAACTAAAATTCACCTGAGGATTTATTTTTTTTTGCAACTGAGGCGATCATATTTCACCCAGTAAAGTACTCCCAGTAGCAGCAACGGTAAAATATAATACTAGCTCTTCTGGACCGACGTTTTTGTTCCTTCCGACGGATAATTCATGCATTCGCGAGAAAGGCAAAAATCAATGAAGAAGATTTATGCATAAAACGAGATTTCCCCCCCTTTGATCTCGCCGACCCATTGTTCTTGGCAGGCAGGTAAAATGCGTGGTAACTTTTCTTACAGCTTTGCCAAAGAGAGATGGATTATATACAATTCAGGACATGTGTATCTCCAATTTTATCTCTCTGTTTATCTAACCTGCTTGTTTTGCATTTTCTTCCAAGTCTTCTCTCTCTTCTTCTTCTTCTTCTTTTAAGCCTGCTTTTAAGCATGGCTAGTAGGTGGTGCGTGGATATCATTAATATTCAGATTGTTAAACTGTCTTTTGAGTTTGTCCAAATCGGGCGGTGCCAATTTCCAGCATTGTGTAATTAATCTAGTTTGGTGCATGAAATCTCTGAAATAAAAGGTTCGTCCTTTTATCGACAGACAAACTGTTAATTAACAGACTGATATGCTTTTCAAAACTGTTAACCCCCCTCTCCTCTCCTTCTCTATCGTATGTAAATTTTATCATCAACATAAAGTTAAGAGGATATTTGCACATGCTTACGGTAACCTCAGTGACAAACTCACTTGATTATTCCCGAATCCGTTTTGAAGCTTCGAAACTAATAATTAATTTGTTGTTCCCTTGAATCGTGATTGAAATAGATTAATCACTGATTTTTGGGAAGTAATCGGCGAATCTCAGGAATCGATTCATTAATCATTATAACTAAGTTCAGATCTTTACATCCCCGCCAATTCGCAAATTCAAGAGCCCAGCTCTCATTAACCACCTACGCTCCCGCTGACCCGCAAAAGGTGAGACGATTTGCATACCCGTCAATGAGATGTCACTTATTGGTATGAAGTCCTTTCACATCAGAAGGCGGAAATATTCGTCCGCCTTTTATAGGACGAGCCCGAATATTCATCCGCCTTCCATAGAGCAAGTGAGAATATTCATCATACTTTCATACCTCAAGATCGAATATTCATCTAACACTCATTGAACAACTCGTTTACTCAACCTCCTCTCATCCAGCAAGCCCGAATATTCATCGTTTCATACAAGCCCGAATATTCATACTCGTTTCATATAGTAGGCCTGAATATTCCCCTTCTGTTCATATAATTAGCCCTAATGTTCGTCCTTCTTCCATTCAAAGAGCCCAAACATTCATACTCCTTCCCTACAACAAGCAAGAATATTCATACACCCCTCTCATACAACGAGCACATAATATTCGAACTCCTTTCATGCAACAAGCATAGATGTCCATTGTTTTGTACAGCAAACCCTAATATTCATCCTGGTAACCTTCAAATCTTACATATTTACATGGTATTCTCTCTCTCTCCTCTCTCTCTCTCTCTCTCTCTCTCTCTCTCTCTCTCTCTCCTCCATTTCCAGTACGTAAATCATATTATCTGTACATTTTTATCCCTGGAATATTTGTACGTAAATCATATTATCTGTACATTTTTATCCCTGGAATATTTGTACTTTATTTCATACCGTCTTGAAATCTCTCTCTCTCTCTCTCTCTCTCTTGACGATTGATATCAGTCCCGAGACAAATCTGAGTCTCTTGAATATCTGGCATTCACTGTCGGGAGGCGAGTTTTTGCTGCATCCCCTCTGCAATCGAAGATATTTTGACAGTCTTACGCCTTCATACATGATAAGGGGGGGCCTTGCGACTTTCACTGGTGTGGTTAGAACGATTTTGTTTATTCGGGGAATTTGAAAATTTTTCCATGATCGCCTTATCACTCGGTACGGTGACTGAATAGTGACATTAACATAAGTGAGAAATGATTGGTTTGTTTAATGCTTTAACCAGAAATATCTACTACATCCATGGTCACCCCTGCTGAGATAAATCACTATATACCATGAATAAGAACCATGGCTGTAGAATAGCGTTCATATAGTGTTGCTTTTTATACAAGTATTTGACGAATTCTATAGAAAATTCTGTGATGCTCTTCAAGGTAAAAATATCTATTCGAATTTTATTTTATTTTATTGTTCTATCTGTTTCAATATTTCTCTGTTATATATATATATATATATATATATATATATATATATATATATGTATGTATATATATATATATATATATATATATATATGTATATATATATATATATATATATATATATAATATAGAGAGAGAGAGAGAGAGAGAGAGAGAGAGAGAGAGAGAGACAGAGAGAGAGAGAGAGAGAGAGAGAGAGAGAGAGAGAGAGATACACAAACAATATATATTTGCGCTTATGTGTATAGATTGTAGTACATGTCCATATCGTCCCTTGAAAGTATATACAAAAACATAAAAGATCTTATTGTTTTCGTTCACAGTGAACAGCAAGAGGAAACAAGAGGAATACAAAACAAGAAGACTATTTACCATCCAAATCAAGATCATGTTGCTCTCCAGTGCCCACAAGAGGCGACCGCGATACAGCTTCCATTCTTAAGCTATTAGTAAATAGCATTGCTTTTTACTTTCACTAGATCCTATCTCGCTGGGACTTAACCGTTCTGGATTTTTTCTTCTCCTCTCGCTTTTTATATTCATCATCCTGTCATATTGCGTTCTTATATATTCTTTACTTGTTCTTTTGCTTCTTTTTTATAATTTTTCTGATCAAGTCTTTTTTTTTCCTTCCTGCGACACCAGAGCCTCAAAGATCAAGCGAAGTTGCAATTGTATTACGTCCCTGAAACATTTCACAATCTATTTTGATAATGTGTTTATATTCTTATTTATTTATCTATTACTTTATCATTTAATTTCTTGCAATATAGATAGAACCCATCTATTCTTACTTATACTGTACATGTACCTTCTTTTACGTGTTATTGTCTTTTATCTTATTAGCTTCTGTTCCTAATATCGTTTTTTTTTTATCATTTCTGTTTGCCTTTCATTGCCCATTCTTCTTCTTAATCCTTATTTCCCTTTCGTTGCTGTTTATTTTCGTTTCTCATGTTTCTTCTGTTTAGATCTACTTTCACTCACTTTATTTCCTCATTTAGATATTCTCGAAAACATTAATTGAAAACAATACATGTGACAATGGTAATCACATGCCATGGTAAACAACCCCTGGAATCTTCGACGCTTAGGTTTAGTTTCTTAGAACAGAGTAAACTAAACATCTCACTCAACGTCTCAAACGTCTCACTAAACAGACGAGAAGACACCCATTATTCTAATCACTCGTATGCAAATGGAAGCAGTAAGAAGCCTTGAAGAAAACGGAGCTTGACTATATGACGGTATTTAGGATACAGTAGAGAGTATAATATGCTATCTGACGCGCGTTTGCGTGTGTATGCAAGCCCTGAGTCCGTATGCGTTGCGAGCGTACGCGAGCGTGAGTAGAGAGAAAGATATTGAGTATTTCTCTTGATGTTTTTATCTATGCTTCAACAAATCACCATTGATTTTGGTGAGGAGTAATTGAAAACCATGTGTGTGTGAGAGAGAGAGAGAGAGAGGAGAGAGAGAGAGAGCGGGGGGGTTTCTTTCCCTGATATCTCCCAATTTAGGCAAATAATCAGGAAAATTTTTGAGAATTAAAATCACAAAGGATGGCATAAAACCCATCTTTCTTGAGAGAGAGAGAGAGAGAGAGAGAGAGAGAGAGAGAGAGAGAAGTTCCCTTCTTCCCCCCCCCCCCCTTCATCACCCGGAACATCAATGTCTCTGCTTCAGACAGACCTCTTTCAAAACAGCGCACGAACCCTTTAAGCATAAACGTCGAAGATTAAAGAAGGGGTTTGGGTTGTGGGTATGGGGGGGGGGGGGGGGGGGATGGGGGGGGGGGGGGGGGGATGAGGGTGGGGGCTGGATGGATGCCGGTGCTCGCAGGCTGCTCACCCTTCATAACCATCCATGTTGGATGCTCATCCAGGCTCGGGCACTGGACATAACTGGCGCCCGATTGCTAGGAGATGAGCGTCCGAAGTCCGGGCGTAAGTAGTGGTAATTGCTCGAGATGGCTGTGTTTACAGTATCGCCAAGTCGGCCGGATGATAAACATGGCATTATTTCGCTTACTCCGGCACGTTTTGGCCACCCAATGACGGCACGCAAGGGTTGGGGGGTGGGGTGGGGTGGGTGGGGGGAAGAGAGAGAGAGAGAGAGTATTACGAGAGATTATGTGCGTTTGTGTGTATTTTATATATATGTGTGTATGTGTGTATTGTAATTTAAAGGACAAAGGTTCCGGGGGTGGGGGGAAATAAGGGGGGAGAAAAAGAAGAGAGACATGAGGAGGGAAGAGAGAGAGAGAGAGAGCGAGAGAGAGGGAGATATGTGCTGTGTGTGTTTTATATATATGTATGTGTGTATTATAATTTAAAGGACCAGGTCCGGGGGTGGGGGTAGAGAGAAGAAAGAGAGAGAGAGAGAGAGAGATAGATAGATAGAGAGAGAGAGTTATGTGCTGGTGTGTCTATTATAATTTAAAGGACAAGGTGCCGTGGGGGTGAAGAGAGACAAGAACAGAGAGAGAGAGAGAGAGAGAGAGAGAGAGAGAGAGAGAGAGAGAGAGAGATTATGTGCTGTATGTGTTTTATATTTGCGTGTGTGTGTGTATGTGCATTATAATTTAAAGGACAAGGTTCCGCTCTAAACAAAAAAATAGTAATGATTTTGTTTTTTACCTGAAAAGTTGTTGAGAATAATGTTAATATCATCTCCTTTTGGATTGTTTCCTTGATATTTTAATGACCTTCTTGATCATTATCCTCTCTCTCTCTCTCTCTCTCTCTCTCTCTCTCTCTCTCTCTCTCTCTCTCTCTCTCTCTCAAAAACAGCCAGAATAAGATCATTCCTCCCTTATTCACTTGGGCTAAGTGAATCAGAATGCAGTATGCATTTGGAACAACTAAAAAATCGTATTGACTTTCACAAGTAATGTTTCGATAACTATCGTAAACAAGTATTTTTCCTTGCTGGTTGGGTATCGGGGGATCTCACCAGATACCAAATAAATGTGAGCAAACCAAAATAGACATTTGATAATTCTAAATGTTTAAAGTGAGGTAGTGAAGAAATTCTCTCCCCACAGCGAGGAGATTTGCCTAGTGTCTTCTATGTTTTTGCTAATTTTTTTTTTTTTGCTAATCTGACCATCTCCGGATCCTATCGCTTAGTGTTTACCTTTCCTCGAACTTGTTGTTAGTCTAAGCAACTTCATGATACCCATTGGAGCCATCGAGTGCATCAGCAGAATTCAACCACCATGGGGGAAGGAAAAAAAATTAAAAAATCATCTTTTTCAGGGCGATCTCAGATACACAATCAACCCGCCGAGTGTTTATATTTCCACCGGGGGCAATCATCCAATCCTCGTCATGGCATCCTAGGTTAATTTGTATTCATTATTCTATCGCTAGAGGAATCTAAACCTTTGCTCTACAAAGGCGATATGTATCGAATTCTTATAAGGCACAGAGTCGTCTCTCGGAATCCTCCAGTCACACCTTATTATTGTAACTCTCGCGCGAGACTTATTTATGACACAGATGCTGATGATTTATGCGTCTTTATGAATAGGTGAAGCTGATAATTGGGATCATACGTCTCCTTTAACATAATTCTTGCTTTTTTTCTTCTTTTTAAGATTTTTTTTATATTTTAAAAAGAAATTACTCAGGAATATCTAGCAGATGCGTATGGATCAAATGTGCAATTGCGAGCACATTTGGTGGAAAAAATAAGTGTTTTATTGTCATGCAAAAGTAGCTGGCCAAATTTAAGAATTCTCATGACGTTGCATAATTGATTTCAATCAGACAAAAGTGAATAAATCGTGGAAAGATGCTAGTTGGAACTAGTTTTATCTGAGGAACTGATTGGCTGATAAATCTTACACATAAAAAAACTATAATTTTTCTTAAAGCAACACAGCAAACAGGATCAATGAATTTGGTACTCAAAAGAATTTAACAATCAGTTGAATTTAACATTCAAAATAATTCAGCATCCAGTTGAAATGGACATTCGAAAGAATTTAACATTTGATTGAATTTACCATTCAGAAGAATTTACCATCCAATTGAATTCAACATTCACTGGAATTTAATATGCAACGGAATTTAACATTCGCCTGAAATTAAAATTCAAAAGAATTTAACATTCAATTAAATTTAGAATTCAGTTGAATTTAACATGCAATTGAATTTGACATTCAGTTGAATTCAACATTCAGTTGCATTTAACATTCCAAAGAATTTAACATTTAAAAGAAATTAACATTAAAATCAGAAAGCCATTCAACCGAATTTCACATTCATACAAATTAAACATAAAGCGAATTTAACATTCTCAAAGAATTTAACTCTCGAAAGGAATAATCATTCATAAGGTCACCATCGCATTAGCAGAAGTACAAAGAAAGAAAACATGTAAAAAAAAAAGATTAAAAAAAAACCATCATACCAGAAACCTGTGGTGAGATGACTGTTAGTTGCACATCAGATAAAATGTAAATTTGATTTTAATGATCAGTATTGATTTGGCCGGCAGTGACTCTCGATTCTAAAATGCCCACTCGAATATCAAGGAGAAACAGACTGGGTATAATAGTGACGTTGCCGGAATTCAATAGCGCTCATTAATACCTAATAAGTAACTTTTTTTTTCTCTCCCTCTCATAATGAATGTCGTATCAGTACGAATCTCCTTTGATGTTCATGGCTTCTTTCCGATCGACTGACTTATTTCCATCTTTCGCTTCGTCCCGAAATCATTTGTCGTTAAATCATATTTCCCTTTTACTATCGGTTATCTTTGCGTCTGAAATTTATCTCTCCTCGTTATGCAAAGTATGCAAAAGGAGGAGAGTCCTATAATAACGATGGAAATAATAGTAATAAAACAAAACAGATAAACCATAGAATGAATTTAGGCTGTATGTTGAGATGAAACCCAAAAATGACATATATGATTATTTAAATGACAAATAAACTTTCCACCGTTATTCTGTGTTCCCATTCCAGGAAATTCTGCGTATTATGAGAGGAATTAGGACACTAAAAACAAAACAAATTAACCACAAATGTATGTAGGTTCTGTTGGATTAGAACCTTAGAATGCCATATATGATTATTTTTCGAAAAATGAACTTTTCGCCGTTATTCTGTGTTCCCAATCCAGAGAGATTTTACGTATAGTGAGAGGAATTAGACCAAAGGCAAATCAAGGAATTAGCCCGAATACAAATCGAAGAATTAGGCCAAATACAAATCTGGTCTACTTGTATTAAGAACTTGCTAAGAAATAGAATTTGGGCTGATTTAAAATAAAGCTTTTTATGAGGATCCTTATTTATGTTGATGTGGATTTTAGTGGGATGTGTGCGTGCGTGCGTGTGTATGTGTGTGTGTGTGTGAGAGAGAGAGAGAGAGAGAGAGTTTCTTAGGCACTGGGAATTAGGGTGATTGGAGATTTACTTTTTTTAAACTATTAAAAAAGAAAGCTTGCTATGTGTGAAATGACTTTTTATATTTTCCTATTTCTTTTCATTTTCATATTATATATCAATTAATGTACGCTAACTTCTCCTAAGACTTGAGAGAAGAGAAGGAATTCATTATCTAACAGGAAATCCATTAAATGCGCTACGCTTTCAATGCATTATGAATAAAACGCATTACGCTTTGAACGACTTACGCATTGAATGCATTACGCAATGAACTCACTACGCATTGAACGCATAGCGTATTGCACCCATCACGCTTTAAAAAACATTACGAATATATGCATTACGCGTTGAACGCATTATGCATTGAAGACATCCCGCATAAATAATTACGCATAAAAAGGCATTACGCATAACCTCATTACGCATAAATCCACTAAACGCATTAGGCCTTACATGCATTAAGCATCGAACGCATTACGCAGTCATGCCAGCTCACAGATGTATCGCAAACCTGATTTGAAAGAGGTGATTTGAACGAAATATAAATGAGAAACACAGCAATGGATCTCTTCTAATTAACGCAGCAACGTGAGCTGGGATACTCTGTGATGCGAAGGATAATGTCATCGATGATGCATCCGAGGGAGATGAACACGGCCGTATCGCCGCATATCTAAGCAGCGAATTCATTAGTCGTGACTCTCTCAACGTCATTTGTTGCGTCATGTTTCACTAAGCGAGTTTACAAAACTTATAATTGACGTAAAATGAAAAAACGAAAATGGCTTTGATATTACTTTCATATCAGAGCAAGATGCATTGTGCCTGCATGCTCATGTTTCATTCTGGACGTCGAATCGCCGTCTTCTAACCCGGGATTCTCTCAATGGAGAAAGAAGGTGACTCGGTCAGAGCTTCGAAACGGTACTTAGCGTCCGAAGGGGCGGGTGATTGCCGTGCCGACTCACTCTTATATTACCGTCATTTTCGAGATATGGTATATTGTATATACAAGACTGTCCTCCTACAATGAGCAAAGGCTCTTTCATTATATAGTATGTATATATATATATATATATATATATATATATATATATATATATATATATCATAATAAATAAATTCATTAGAAAGGTAGAAGGGAAAGGAAAAGATAAAAATAGGGTTTACTGAATACACAATTCCCAAAAATCTGGATTCAAATGATTAAATTGGATATAATGTAACTAAATAGAAAGCATCAGGAAAATTGGATAAAAATGGAATTCATTGAATACACTCAGAAGACGCAAGTCCCAGCAGAGAGAGAGAGAGAGAGAGAGAGAGAGAGAGAGCGTGTCAGTAACAGCCTTCGCGCAAAATTTATTGCCATTTTCAGCCGGGATGAGGCCGACCAAATGATCTGTCCCAATCAGGAATGCCACGAGGAATGCAAGCGCACCGAACAGTCAAAACATCAGGCGAAAATATGCACACAGCGCTGACAATATCACTTACTATTTCATTAGCCCCTGTCGCCGGCCAGATCGAGTGCGAACGTCAGCCAGCTAATTACCCCGATCATGTTAATAGCGCAATCAAAACATCAATTTCCCATTATGCGTTTTTTTTTTATTCTCCCTCTCCCCCCTCTCCCCTACCCCCCCCTCTCTCTCTCTCTCTCTCTCTCTCTCTCTCTCTCTCTCTCTCTGACGGTCTGCACACTGAAGCTTGATCAGCAGCACGTCTATGATCAGCAGCAGCAGCTCTCTCTCTCTCTCTCTCTCTCTCTCTCTGCAGGCCTGCAAACTAAAGTTTCGTCTCTCTCTCTCTCTCTGCTGGCCTGCAAACTGTAGGTTGATCAGCAGCGACTCTAATGTTTCTCTCTCTCTCTCTCTCTCTCTCTCTCTCTCTCCTGGTCTGCAAACTGAAGGTTGATCAGCAGCAGCTTTAATTCTCTCTCTCTCTCTCTCTCTCTCTCTCTCTTTCTGTGTGTGTGTGTGTGTGCTGGTCTGCAAACTGAAGCTGGATCAACAGCACGCTGATGATGAGCTAGCTGACAGAGCAATAATGATAATGGATCATTCGTTTCGAAAAGGATAATTGTGAATCTCTCGCCATTAAGGGATTAGCAATGGCTATCTCAGACTCCATTACCCGACGTCTCGTTTCGACCGTCGATCGTCCTAATTCGGAAAATATTTCCTCTTAAGCTCAGTCGAATGACGGACGGTCATTCGTCTCCCACCAACCCGTCCCGTCCCCCCTCCCCCGCCCCCCGCCCCCCCCCCCCCCCCCCCCGTCCATCTCCCCCCAAAAAGATAAAAAATAGAAAAAAATGATGAAGACTAACTACAGCGGTTTTCAGAAACAAGATCAGATAACGCGACGTAAATAAAGAAATGGATGGTGGATGATAAAACAGAGGTAAAATAGGAAAAAAAGCAGAAAGAACCCAGGTACAATGGCGGTAAAAATGAAAAAAAAAAGGCAGAAAGAACCCTGGTAAAATGGATAGAGAAACAGATACAGGCAGAACAAACCGTGGCAAAACGTTAGTTCTAAAAAAAGAAAAAAAAAGGCATTTACGTTTTGATTGAATCAGATCAACACGTTCTCAAGACTAGATTACAAGAGAGGCTCCGATCTGAGCTGCCAGCTTAGCGCTCCTTATTTCATCGCAATTACTGTTATTATCGTATTACAATAATTCTCTCTGCGTCACGTAATCGTGCCTTTTCATATATTTGGTTTTCGCTGAGCTGTAGTTATTGGGCCAGGCCTTTTCCCCGAACGTCTTCTACTTTGAGTTATCTTCCTCCTTTTATTTACTGTCAGAGATGATGATTGCATGCGTTGATATTCTTAGAGAAATCTACTACAGTCAAGAAGAAACTATATAGTATTTCAAGAATAAAGTGAAGTGTTTCCTGACGGTTGTGTCAACGAGGTTCGTTTATAAGAGGATTTGTTTTTATCAAACAATAATAGCTCCGCTTTTATCATTTTTTTTTTCCATTTTACTTTTTCTTTTAAGCACCGTAATTGCTAGTTCTTGCTAGTTCTCTCCTGGTGCAATCTTCTAATCGAGAAGTTTAGCCTTTGTCTAATTTTGGTTTAACATTTTAGATTTTACTTCTAATTCCTTCCCTTTTTTTTCTTCAACTACTCAAAGTAAACCCTAATTAGTTAATTCCCCCTTCGTATTGGCTTTTCCTATTTCAAGCCCAAATTTTAAATATATTTCTACCGTGGTAGTGGTGTTCTGTTGTATGTATGCCTTTTAAAAATGTTTACATAGTACACGATACACAGTAACTGTTACGTATCCATCCACCCTCACCAACCATAAACCTAAGTTTCGTATCGTTTGTAAAACCATATCTTTAAAATACATTTTGACTAAGTTTGTTGGCGAATTCAGATAGTGAATGGCATCGTTTAATCCCAAAATCTTGAATTTTACCGTCATTTGAAGTTCGATAATATACTAAATTAACGTGAATGGCATCGTTTAATTCCAAAATCTGGAATTTTACCGTCATTTGAAGTTCGATAATATACTAAATTAACATAAATAACGCCCCAAATATTATATTAGATGCAAAACACAATCTTCAGACCTTTGAAATTTATGATTGCCTATAGTATGTAATCGGTATAGACTCTCTTTTGTATATGGAAATTATTTTTCTTTCAAATTTCTATATTCATTTACTTTTGCAAAGACATATCGAAGATAGACTATACTAAACAGATTAAGAGATCATTCTTATATTTTCATTTCATTAAAAAAAAAAAAAACATTTACTGCACATTTGATACGAAGTGAAAATAGATACTCCTTCACCTCTTGGAACAGCATCTAGTGAAAAGCTCGCTTTTTAGGCCGTTCATAATAATAATAACATTAATTCAATCGAGTCTGAGTGCACTAACTACCGACTCAAAATGGAGGCAATTCAGGCTCGAGATATGAAATATAATGAGCGAAGTCTAAGTCTGATTTTCCCCGAGTAACAATTTCCGAAATGATTTCTCGCGGGAAGAAGAAGAAGAAGAAGAAGAAGAAGAAGAATACTTTACTGACTCGACCGATTTCGAATTACTGGTCCCAATAGGCGTGGGGTAGTAAATACAGTATGGCCAATTACGAGCAATATTTTCGGACGAGTCGCCCCACAAAATACGAGCTGTAGACGAACAGGAGGAGCGTGAGACCTCGGCACGAAAGGCGATTCGATTTCGAGCTTCGAATTCCATGTTTCGTCTCTTAATTCGTGGGGATCGCGTAACGAAAGGCGAAAACAAAAGTCAATGAGCGATCGGATACCTTCGATAGACGATCAGCCGGGTGATAAAAGAAGAAACTAAGATTATGAGGGAGAGAAGATGGGGATTCTCAGCAGGTGATAATACTTTCAAATTGGGAATGACGCAGTTCATTAGAAAGGCCAGAGGGAAGGGAAAATGGAAAAATAGGATTTATTGAATACAGATGATTAAATTTGGAATAATGAATTTCATCAGAAAAGCCTGAGGGAAGGGAAAATGGAAAAAAATAGGAATACTGAATACAAATGATTAAATTGGAAATAATACAATTCATCAGAAAGGCAGAAAAGAAGGGAAATTGGAAAAGATAGGATTTACTGAATACAAATAATTAGACTGGAAATAATACAATTCATCAGAAAGTTACAAGGGAAGGGAAAAGATGAAATTAGGATTTACTGAATACACAATCCCCCAAAATCTGGATTTAAATGATTAAATTGGATATAATGTAATTAAATAGAAGGCAGAAGGAAAATTGAATAAAAATAGGATTTACTGAATACACAACTGCCAAAAATCTGGATTAAAATTATTTATTTGGAAATAATATAATTAGATAGAAAGTAGAAGGGAAGGGAAAGATAAAAAAACATAATTTATTAAATATGAAATCCCCAAAACATCGGATTCATCCAACTCCAGTTCTCTGTGTTTCATTATTCGCCGAATATCACGTTTCTCGGGATCTTCGTTCTTTTATGGCTTTTTCTGAGCCCGAAAAAAAAAACACAGAAGAAGAAGAAGGAGTGGACAAAAAGGATCCCAGCGTCGACGACGACTGGGCCATTTGAATAGGACGCCCCCAAAAAGAACGCTGTTTAGAGTAGTATTAGGCGCCCGTAGCCGCGTTTGGTGGTCAAACAAGCGTCTGTTTGACGAGAAATCAGAGCTGACAGGCAGCATCCACGGCCGTGTTCAGGTTCGAAATTTAAATGCAGCTTTTTGTAGGTGTTTACAGTGCATAATGAAGAAGTTCAGGGTTAACATCGCGAGTGGCACTGATTAAGAGGAGAGCTGCTGAACTTTGAAGCCGGAGCTTTTGGTAGCTTAGCCATAGGGGGGGAAATGCTGAATCTCCGGTCTCTGATGAACGTTGCAATTGTGTGGAAGACATATTCATTGTGAGCAATTTGGCTCGTTCAAAGCCATTAATCGATTTTTAACCTTACTAAATGCAGACAAGACAATTATATTTTAAGCACATTCGTCCAGCAGCTACTAAACCGCTGGTTAATTCATTTGTCCCTGACATAATGTATTCCTTTTTAAGTTCTCGAGAATTAGTCCACATCCTAGGACAGAGGAACTCGCTTGTCTATACCTTGGTCTTGTGGCTGTTGAAATGATTCACTGGTAAGATTCATTACTATATTCATATACAAATACAAAGACGACCATTAACTGAAACGTCATAACCTTCCTATTTTGTGAATATTTTTTTTAAATTCTTAAGCTTCTTGATTATGTGAATCCTTTTCTTAAATTTAATTTCATTCCTCAGTTGACCTTTATTCTCCTCTTTAATTCTACCAAGCTACCTTACTCTAGTAGTTTAAATCATTCTCTTCTTCTCTACAAGAAAATTAAACAGGACCAAGAAATCATTAGTGATGAGGGATTTAAACAAATGTCCTGAGAAAATACAGGTTTTTTCCCCACATGTACTTAAGATACAAAAAAACTTTAAAAGCAAAAAATAAAAAAGAAGAAAAAAAGTGTCCAGAGAAACTACAGTATAACCCCACATCTACTTAAGGTACCAAAAAAAGAAAAAAAAAATTAAAGCAAAAAAAAAAAATATTTTGAAAAAATGTTCTGAGAAATTGTATTATATACACACATTTACTTAAGATACCAAAAAAATTTAAAAGCGAAAAAAATATTTTCTGAGCAATTACAGTATATTCCCACATGTACTTAACATGCCCAAAAATATTCAAAAGCAAAAATAAATAAATAAATAAATAAATAAAATGTTCTGGGAAATTACTGTATATTCCCAAATGTACTCAAGATACAAAAATAATAAATTCAAAATATAAAGAAATAAAATTTTCTGAGAAATTACAGTATATCCTCACATGTACTTAAGATACCAAAAGAATTTAAAAGCAAAAAAAAAATAATAAATAAAAAAAAAATAAAATAAAATGAATACACAAGTAAAATTTTCTGAGAAATTACAGTATATCCCCACATGTACGTAAGATACAAAAAAAAAAAAAATAAATAAAAATAAAAGGAACCGAAAACTAAGCGAAGGAACGAACGAAACACAACAAGAAACTGAAATACCCGAAAAGAAGTGCTCCAACGCCATCTGGCGTCTTACGAGTCATCAGAGCAAGCTAATGGATCTTCTTCTTACCCGATTTGTTATCGGGAGTTTGGGGGCCCCCAAGATTTCGCCCAAAAGTGTTCTTGATTCTCAACATGCCTCGCTCCACCAGTCGAGATTTGCATAAGGCTCTTCGTCGAGGGCCACTTCAAGCAAAGTTTTAT
>NC_087221.1:45639909-45659909 GCF_015104395.2 Macrobrachium nipponense
GATATCCAGAGAGAGAGAGAGAGAGAGAGAGAGAGAGAGAGAGAGAGAGAGAGAGAGAATGCTTAGCGTTCCTCAGTCACCCTGATACAGACAATAAAATGTAGAACATGGCTATCAAAAACTGGACATTGTTACCTAATGATTCTTATATGTATATGTATATATACATTTACATGTATGTATATAAGTATATATATATATCTTAAATAATTGCTATTATAATATTTCATGGTAAATTCGTTGCATATCTTATACTCACTTTCCACGTTAGACGGTAAACTTCAAAACGGGAAGTTTCTAATTCGTTGTTATAAAACAAATGAACCCCAGGTGTCTGACCCAAGAATCGAAAGAAAAAACAGTAAAAAGTCAATAACAGCGAGTAAAGACAACATTAATGTGAAACAAGGAAAGTCTGAACGTGTTCGCAAATATGCCAGCGTAATAATCAAAGAGAAATGAAAAAAAGAGAAATAATAAAAAAAGATGGAGAATGAAAAACGAGTATATTCGGAGATACGATCATAAAAGCATGGTAATTATATACTGCAAGCTATTTTATATGCAGCGAAATCGCTTTATCATTATCTGGTATGACCACTTTCAAAGTCACATTGAGTTAAGGAAAAGCAAAGATTTGCCAATTATTCCTGAAGTATTAAAAGTGCCTCGTAAGGTGCAATTCCTTTACGAAATATTGACTCTTGCATAAAAATCTGAACATTTTAAATGAAATTCCTTTACAATATCATCGTCCCACGCATTTAAAAAAACAATTTATTAGATGTAATTACTTTACAAAATATCGACTCATGCATTAAAATGCTTGATTTATTAGATGTAATTCCTTGAGAATACATCGGGTTATGCATAAAAAAAGATGAAATTCATTTACAAAACATCTACCTGCGCAAAGAAAAAAACATTGGATATAATTCATTTACATGATATATCCTTGTGCATCAAAATCTTGGTTTATTAAATGTAATTCCTTTACAAAACAGCAGCTCGGCGCATCAGAAACTTAATTTATAAGATGTAATTCCTCTACAAAACATCGTCCCAATCATAATTTATCAGATGTATTCCTCGACAAAACATCACCTCGCGCATGAAAAACTCGATCTATCATATGTAATTCCTTTAAAAAAACTTTGCCTGTCGCATGCAAACCTTAATTTATCGCGCGATAACCCTGGTCCATTAAGACGAGAGAACAAATAGAAAGAAATGCCCAGTCCGAGACGTCTTCATAACATGCCCACGAGCCTCAACTTGACTTTACGGCTCGGTGTTACCAGCAAGGACTCTCGACAATCCTTCGAAATCCCCACCCGCTTTTTTTTTTTTTTTTTTTTTTTTTTGCAACCTCCCGAGCGACAGGAACAACAGCAAGTACTCTCGTAATATCACTCGCTTTGCAAAGCGGCAAGCATAAAGCAAACACGCAATCCTTCCCTCTCTCTCTCTCTCTCTCTCTCTCTCTCTCTCTCTCTCTCTCTCTCTCTTCAAGAATCTCTCTCTGAATCTTTCTCTCAATCTCTCTCGCTCCCGGTCCCTCTTTCTTTCCTTGAATCTCTCTCTCTCTCTCTCTCTCTCTCTCTCACTGAATCTCTATCTCTCTCTCTCTTCAAGACTCTCTCTCTGAATCTTTCTCTCAATCTCTCTCACTCTCGGTCTCTTTTTCTTTCCCTGAATCTCTCTCTCTCTCTCTCTCCCTCTCTCTCTCAACATTTAAAAAAATTATGATGGTCTAATGAGGCATAATTTAAATTCCCGGTAATTAGGGACCTTCAACTGTTAGTAAATAGATGCCGAAAATCGAAAAGTATTTGGAATTACAGGAGAGACAGCGACATGCTACGATGTACCGTTTCTCAAACCAGTCAGGAATAAGTCTGGATAAATACTGCGAATTTCGCAATGTCAGAAATTATGAGACTTTTGTCAGTTGCCAAAAAAATAAATAAATAAACAAAATAAATAATGTACTACAGGGAGTTGTGAAAATGAACGTCAGCCTTAATGTGTTTGACATTTTGCATATTAAGGTCAAATAAGTCTCGAAACCAGCTAAGTCTCTTTCTCTCTCGTATTGAATGGAGCGTGCAATTTTACCTACAGTTATGATCGCATAAACTTTAAAATAATGACTTTATTCATGAAGGAAAAGGGGATGGTTATAGTATCAGACATTTATTTTTGCCAAAGAAAAATATTTTCACAGATCATCTGGGGAGACCCTAGAAAGAATCGTAAAAACACACACACACACACACACACACACACACACACACACACAAGCAATAAAAAACAGAAAAAACATTTACATCTCTGCCAACCACAGGTGAAGGTGGCCCAGATATATAGGGAAGAAAGAGAGAGAGGAGATAAAATCAAGGAAGCAATAAATGAAGTTTCGTGTCGGATGAGGCGAATGTGTGGTGTGCTATAAGAATAGTAGCCAGTCATCTTGCGTTGCAATTTATTTCTTCTTGAAGCAAAAGACAATTGCTGTTGTATTTTATATGGAGGACGTCCCAAGGGCTGACATAGTTCTATTAATGTTACATTTAAACATATCTACTGGAAATAGAGCAAATAATACGAAGAGAGATTCAGTTAACTCTTAAGACATTGTACGCAATGGTGATGAAGAACAGAATAATTCTACGCTTTGTTTAAAAACAAAACAAGTCATAGAGAGAAAAGAACAAGAAGAACAAGGAAGGTGGATAAGGACACGAAAAGCATAGCAATGAAATAAATTATTTTAGACCTCGTTTTGAAACGAAACAAGGCATAAAGAAGAGAGAACAAAACAAGAAGAGTAGGAAGAAGGGGGTAGAAAAGAAAAGATAAAAAAAGAATAGCAATGATTAAATAATTCTACACTTCGCTCTGAAACAAAAACAGGCATAAAGAAGAGAAGGAGAGAATAACAAGACGAGAAGGAAGGAAGGAGGAGGAGGAGGAGGAAGAAAAGAAAAGATCAGAAATATTTCCTCTCACTCTCGTCGTCGGCAGCGAGTAAACTTTAGTTGAGGTAACAGTGTCCATACCACCACCACCACCGCCTCTGGTCCGTTAACTTTTCCCAGGTCAGAGGTCAAGGCTGAGAGGCAAAGGATGGGGCTCTTCGGGAGGGGATGGTGTAGGATGGAGGAAGGATTAGGAGGTCACAGGAGGATTGAGAAAGAAGGAGAAGAAAGAGATGGATGGAGATCCGGGTGGCAAAGGGAGGGAAAGAAAGGAGCTTAGCTAAAGGTGGAGAAGTGAAGTACGAAGTAAAACGAAAGAACAACAAAGCTAAACAGAAGAGAGAGAGAGAGAGAGAGAGAGAGAGAGAGAGAGAGAGAGAGAGAGAGAGAGAGAGAGAGAGGCTTTCTTTGCCTTGTTCATACCAGACTTTCATAATCGACGCTGCAGTTCCTTTGCTTTAGCAGGTATGATTTAGACTCCCTATTTATCCAGTGGTTATAAACCCTTACGTAAAAGAGAAAGGAAATACTGGAGAGGTAATTTGTTTTCTATTATCTCTTTAGATTCGCCATTTATTAACGGAATTATTATTATCAACTGGAAGGAATAGCACTGACAATTTTAGTTCCAGCTATTGTTTAATTGACTTTCTGTCGTCCAAATAGAATTGCACGTATCTTAAAATCTTGAAAAGTGTTTTGGAATAAAAATTAAGAAAAAGTAACTATGATAAAAAGGATGCTAAAATAACTGGAGAATAAATAAAAAGAGGACTCACTTATCCATAATATAAATCTATACAGTCCTTGGAGAAACTTTAATTCGAAAATAAACCTCTCTCAAAACTATTAGAAACTTGTAATTAAAATACGATTCGCCAAAGTGTAAATATGATAAAAATGGTTGGTAAAGTTATCTTGGGGAAGTTGAAAATAGATAAATAAATATAAGTTTTACAAAAATATTTAGAAGTATAAGTAATTTAATCTTTTTCCCTGTTTAGTGGAAGTTCGGAACATTGCTATATAACTTTGTGAGCATTATATTATGAGTCTATACTAAAATCAAAAGTCCTTTGGAATAAGAATATTTCCAAAAATAATAAATTTTAAATTATAATTACAGAAAAGAGTTATAATAAACGAGGAACACTAATACAAAGAATAGAAAAAAACGTAAGTTTTACACGTGATAAATATGCATTTTAAAACCAGTTATATTAAGGTTTTTCCCGTTCGAGTTAAGGCGCAATTTGTTAAAGTTCCTGTCAGGAGATATTTACATAAACAAAAAAACTGCAAGACTTTACGATGATTATGGTTCGTTTTTCGAGTAAAATTAAAACAGAACGTTAAAAACCTAAAATCATTTGTAACTGATTTCATATTTGGTCTTGTCATTAAATGAGATTTATGTATATATGTGTGCTGTATGCATGTATGTATAGGTGGATTTATTTATATTATATATATATATATATATGTGTGTGTGTGTGTGCGTGTGTGTGCTTGTGTGTATGTGTGTGTATGTGTAGTATATCCCATAATGTAAGGTATATATATATATATATATATATATATATATATATATATATATATATATATATATATCTATATATATATATAT
Organism: Macrobrachium nipponense; assembly: GCF_015104395.2. Classification (NCBI taxonomy): domain Eukaryota; kingdom Metazoa; phylum Arthropoda; class Malacostraca; order Decapoda; family Palaemonidae; genus Macrobrachium; species Macrobrachium nipponense. Next base: position 45,644,518 of record NC_087221.1, read on the forward strand.
ATATATATATATATAATACGCATTTAAGAGTCACATAGAAGGCGTATATATATATATATATATATATATATATATATATATATATATATAATATATATATGCCTACTATGTCACTCTTAATTATTATATGGAAGACAGGACCTTCTCATTTTAACAAACACTCTACAAATTACGTTTCTCTTAATAATATACATGTCTCGTGATCTATTCTTCATGTGGACCTTAAGTACATAATTTGTTTCAATGAAGCTCGAGAAATGAAATAATGAAATAGATATATCACCTGTAACGAGACAAATATTTCTATTTAGCTATTCTCAAAAGAAAATATTAAGTAACTGTCATCCAGTGAAAGACGCTGCTGGTATTATTCACCTAAGGTAGGCTGGTATGTGAATATTTCCTAAAAAAAATAAGTTACTTCTTATGTGCGACATTACCCAGAAATTTCCATTGGAAACATGAGTCATACTAGGTAAAGAAATGTAATATATCCTTTTACTATTAGCAAATTTATTGTATTAGGAGCTTTTGACTGACTACTTTTGATATGTCTAATATCTTACAGCTTAATATTTTTTGCATCCCAAGCCTACAGTAGTTCATTTATTTAGCGAAGTTGATATTTCACTGTTAAATGCTTTGCATTCCAGACTGACTTAAAATTTTTGTGTGATTCGCACAGCTGATTTTTCAAGTTTTAAAGTTCCCTCCCTCAATCTCTCTCTCTCTCTCTCTCTCTCTCATCTCTCCCTCTCTCTCTCTCTCTCTCTCTCTCTCTCGCTCTCTCTCTACTCACCTCTCTCTCTCTCTCCTCTCTCTCTCTCTCTCCCAGGATTTTTCATTTTTATGAAACTAGATATAGTACATCTTCCTCATATATTTTTTTTCTTATTATTCTGAAATATCAGGTAAATGCGCATATATATATATATATATATATATATATATATATATAGATATATATATATATATATATATATATATCTATATATATATATATATATATATATATATATATATATATATATATATATATATACTATGCTATCCTCCTATATGCGTATTTGTGTAGGTGCGTCCGCACATCCAAAACGAAACAGAATGATATACTATATATAGTCAAAAATCCCTGGGCGATACACATGCAAACACATACGAGGGCGAAAGATCCGGAGAAAGACAGACGAGCATATAATCACTGTATGAAGACAAAGAGAAATTTCCTAAGATACAAAAAAAATCCCTCGTGAGATAGTGCGAAATATACCACGTGAATGGCGCAACTGAGCAGTCCAGATAAAATCATCACGGAAAGAAAGGAGGAAGGAGAATGAGGAGGAGGAGAAGGAGGGAAGGATGAGGAGAAGACGAAGGAGGAGGAGGAGGAGTAAGAAGGACGGGGCAAAAAACCGATTTTCGTCTACCAAGGATCACGAAGCAGAGGTAGAAAGAAGAAAAGAAGAAAAATAATCATAATAATTGGAAGAAGAAGAAGAAGAAGAAGAAGAAGAAGAAGAAGAAGAATGACTGAGAAAGACTCAACAACAAACCGATTTTCGTCCACCAAGGATCACGAGGCAATGGTAGAAAGGAGAAAGTATGTGAGTGGTTGCATTGTGCTGTTTCTTCAGCTTACCTCTCCTCCTCCTCCCCCTCCTCCTCCTCCTCCTTCTTGGTGTCCCTAGAGTGAGAAGTCAGGGCATGATTGCGTAGCAGGAGACGAGCTTGGCAACAGCTAAGCCTCTCTTAGTCCTTGGTCGCTCATTAGATTCATTCAGAAAAGACAAAAGGCGCCGAAATGATGGTGAAGAATTTTCTTGAATTATGAAAGGAGACCTATTTATTTATGCATACATATAAACACACACACACACACACACACACACACATATATATATATATATATGTATGTATATATATATAATACATATATGTATAAATATACATACATAAAGGTATAGTAGTATATATAGATTATATATATATATATATATACATATATGTATGGTATATATATATATATATATATTATATATATATATAGATGTATATATATATATATATAGATATATATATATAGATATATATATATATATATATATATATATAGTATATATATATATATATATATATATATATATATCCACTATATATGATATATATAATATATATATATCTATATATACACACACACATACACACACACACACACAAAACACACACACACACACACATATATATATATATATATATATATATATATATATATTATATATATACATACATGCATACAAGCATTCAAACCCCATTCCCATTTTCCAGTTCGAAAAAATAAAACCCTCAGCTTATCAGGCTATACCTGTAAGTGTCTTTCTCTTCTGAATCATAGAGTCACGACCATATTGGAATACAACTTTGACCGGGTCTTTCAGATCTTAACAGACTACTCATATATGACCGAGTCCAGTCTCTTTCACCTTTGAAAAAACTGCTTTCGATGAAACTAAGACACAAATTCCCTCTTCGGCTTTTGAAGTTTCGTGCTCGAAGCGAATGTTAATGCGCTTTCTTTGAGATGTCAAGACGGCTATCATTTCTAGAAGAAATGGTTCTCTCCTGGTTTACGTATGTTGTTTTGTAAATTGGACTTGCTGGCTTTGATTTTTACCTATTTATTTATTTAGATATTGATAACTTTGTTGATTTATTTTCCTTTTCTCATAACTGAACTCCTCTTTCTTTGTATTTCCCATTTCCTTCTGTTACTTCATTCAAATGAATGCCACAATCTTTGGAAGCTTGAATTTCTTCAAGTTAATCGCTCCTGTGGGTTTGTTAATAATAATAATAAGATAATAATAATAATAATAATAATAATAATAACTAATAATGAATGATAATAATAATAATAATAATAATAATAATATACAGGGAGCAGACCTACTTTGATGTATGTTTTGTTGAAAATAATGGCAGCTTTCAATGAATTAATCTTATATGAATTAATTCCTATACAATACTTCTGATAATTCGCTTTGGTGACTCAGCGAGGTTGCTGAGTACAAGTCTTCTAATGTTCTTATTTGTCAAAATCGGAATATTTTTCATTCAATGGCTAGAATATTTTACCACAAATATTTTATTTTATTTTATGTTGTATATTACTGAATAAAACGGAAACCAAAGCCGGTAACTTCAACGGAATCTTGGTAGTTATCTTCTGGTATTTTTTCTTGGATACTGATATTAGGTATTCTTGCTGCAGCTTGTACTGCTACTAGGAAACACGTAGACTACACCAGCTCTTGAAGGATTACTAGTAGCAGTAGAAGCTCCAGCAAGGGTACCTACGTAATATCCCTATCCAAGAAAAATAACAGAAGATATAGCTGATAGCTCCAGCAAGGAGACCTAATATCGTATCGGAGAAAAATACTAGAAGACAGCTACCTAAATCCCGTTGAAGTCACCGTCTTTGGTTTCTGTTTTATGTAGTAATAAGAAAAAAATAAAACAAAATATTTTTGATAAAATATTCGAACCAATGAATGACAAATATTCCGAGTTTGACAGATTTGAATACTGAACTTCTGCTCAACAACCTCGCTGAGTCAGAAAAGCGAACTATCAGAAGAATAAAAAAAAGGTATTGTATAAGATTAATTAATTGAAAACTTCTATTATTTTGAACATAATAATAATAATAATAATAATAATAATAATAATAATAATAATAATAATAATAATAATAATAATAATAATAATAATAATAATAATAAAACATTCGTTTGCGGTATGGATGAAACCAATTTTATTTAGTTCACTTATTATTAAGAAATGTCGATTTTATTTAACTCACTTATTCTTAAGAAATATCGATTCTATTTAATTAACTTATTCTTAAGAAATTTAGATTCTATTTAGCTCACTTATTCTTAAGAAAAAAAATTTATCTAATTCACTTATTCGTAAGAAATATCGATATTATTTAGTTCACTTATTATTAAGAATTATCAATTTTCCTCTTTCTGGAACAGACGTATATTTATTATAATATTCTATTTAACTATCAGAAGTATTTTATTTTATATTATTTTTTTTTACTGTCGATTCGTCATTGCATGATAACTGATAGTACATCTTGGTGGTATTTTTTTTTACGAATAAAAAAACTAAATGAAATGAGAAAACTGAAAATTATATTTCTTAAATAGAAAAATAAATTAATAAATGAAATGAGAAGACTGGACATTTTATGATTTTTTAAATGAATAAAAAAAAAGGAAATAAGACTGAACATTTTAGAACTCGATTAAAAAAAAGTGTGCAACAGTAGAACGGAATAATTGCTTATCGAACTTGTCTATGTTATCCGTGAAGAGTAATTTCACGGCGATTAACAACCAGTTAAGGATGGCTACGGTTATAGGTCTCATGACTTATTGATTTCGGTTTAATTCTATTAATTTCGAACCGTTTTACGACATCGGTAACTGATTGTACTCGGTACTCGAAATAGAATTATGGAAGTTTGACTTATAATGAGATTTAAGGTGATACACAAAAATGCCCAAACTGCCTTCGTAATCATATTTATGGAGAAACAAATCCATAGTTATGTATGGGAACAAATATATTTAAAAATAAATCTACACAGATCCCGAAAGCTCTCTGTATAGATTTATTTTTAAATATATTTGCACCCCTACGTAACTGTGGACTTTTTCTCCAATTCAAGACTCATACCACAATGAGTAATTTTAATCGTATATTTATTGAGGAATATTTCTCCTTTATAAATCAGAATACAGTAGGTGATTTTAAAGCAAAATGTGTTAGTAACTATATTAGCAATCAAGAAAACTTCATAGCTCTCGTCACTAAATAACAATTTCTAAGGTTATAAGGAACGAAATAATAATATACTTGAACTAAAGTTACGTACACCCCAGTGGAATACATTTACCATTCTTTGTTTTTCATACTTCCGCAAAAACTATGTATTTTTATTTGTGGTTTTCGTAATTATATTAACATTTGAGACAATCTTTTATTTATTTTCACTGAATACTAATTTATACGATAATAAGGATTAAAATTGCAAAACAGCCGAACAAAATTTACACACAGCCTAATGGAAAAAGACTTATCACTCTTAATTCGGGCTTTGGATGCAAATTTCTCGATTATGTAAACATTTAAGATAATTTCACATTACTCGTCAAGAAATATCAATTTAAACAATTATAAAAAACGAAACTAAACTTATGTACAAGCCAGATTTATCACATTTCGTTCATGCTTCCGCAAGAACTATGCATGTTTATTTGTTACTTATCTCAGTATAGTATTTTCGACAAATCGTCTTGGGCGTGCCTACTTTCACCACCTTTAAAAAAGGGACACTGGGGAATTAACGGCGATCGTGAATCGGGAAAGTTGCCTGTTTCATTCGACCCGAGGTCAAAGGAAGAAAAAAAAAGCGATAAGGGTAATAAAGTGCAAAAATAAAAATTCAAATGGGCATTCGGGGAAATGAGAGAGAGAGAGAGAGAGAGAGAGAGAGAGAGAGAGAGAGGAAGTAAGATCAGAAACGTACAAAGGGCGTTTCCTCATTATCAGACACGAAATGAGCAGTTTCGCGCTGCAAAACTGGAGAGACAACACCAGTCAAAAATATAAATGAGTGGAAGGATGAGGCAATCCGAGGTGCGCTCGAAATCAAGGGGCAATTCGTGAATGCATGCGCAGTTGCATGATGTATATAACTGTGATTTTTGAAGTATGATGAAAAATATGTTAATGAATAATGCCGATAATGCCGGACACAGCAAAAGAAAAATAACATTCACAGGCTGAATTGGAAAGCGAGCTTGGATAATAAAAGCGAAAAAAGGAATAAGTAAAGAATATGCAGGAAGGAACTGAAATTGATAATATTCGTTATATATATATATATATACATATATATATATATATATATATATATATATATTATATTATATATACTATTATATATATATATATATATATATATATATATATAATATACATATATATAATCCTAATATTATGATATATATATATATATATATTATATAGTATATATATTATATGTATATCTATAACTATATTATTATATATATTAATTATATATATATAATTATCAATATATTATTATATATATATATATATATATATATATATATATATTTATATATATACTTTATATATATATATGCTTAAAAAAATCACAGTAGATGCACGTGACTTCATTAAATAAACGAATACCACAACCACAGGAAAATGATAGTCAGAAATCCAAGAGCTTTCGTCTTTACTAAGACATTGTCAAGGAACGAATCGTTCCTTGACAATGTCTTAGTAAGGACGAAAGCGCCTGGATTTCTGACTATCATTTTCCTGCGGTATTCATATATATATATATATATATATATATATATATATATATATATATATATATATATATATATATTCCCAAAAGCTGAAAAAGGGAATAAAGATTACATGTCATTAATAATATAGGGAATGACGGTTTTCAAAGTTTCATTTTTTCTTTTTTTTTTCTTTAGTTGATTTTCTTTCCAAACTAAGTTCACAATCGTATAGAGGAACTTAATTCATGCGAAAGATTTGGAAATCTCTACTATTTTCTCTTCTTTGTGAGTCGTGCCTGTCCTTATTTTTTGTTTTTTTTGTTTGCACCGCTCACGTTTGCAAATTACCTGCCTCTCATGTAAGTAATTATCTCTCTGGTTAGGTTTTGTTTTAACATGTTAGTTATTCGACTTTTTCATAGGTTGCCCCATGAATTATGGCTCGTTTATACGGTGTTTCGTGATAAAAGGATCCTTGAGTTGATCAAGTCTTTAATTTCATTAGGAGTGAATATGACAAGTGGTAATTTGTTACAAACTTGGGAAACGAAAGTTGGAATCACTGGTGACAGCTGGAATGAGGTGAATAAGGAGATAGGTACCAGGACATGGACACTACTGCATCAGATTTTTCTAACTTAGTGCTAATCAATTTGTCGGCTGGAATAAATTTTGTGCCATTCCGAAAAAAATCGCCATATGATGTGCTCCAAAATTTTGAACAGCATCAGTTCCCAATCATAATAAAATTATGCAAACTTTACAACAAAAGGAGCTTGTGGTTCAGAGGCAGAGCTTGCCTCTCTCTCTCTCTCCCTTACTCTCTCTCTCTCTCTCTCTCTCTCTCTCTCTCTCTCTCTCAAAGACGCCAGGTTGGTACATGCTAAGCCTTCGTTCTTATTCGGGCATTGTCACTACTGCTTTAGCTGTGTTAAACCATTAATCTCTCTCTCTCTCTCTCTCTCTCTCTCTCTCTCTCTCTCTCTCTCTCCAGTTGTAAATACTATGCCTATGTTTTTTATTCCGGTATTATCACCATTTTGCTTCACATGGGCAAAACCATCTCTCTCTCTCTCTCTCTCCTCTCCTCATCTCTCTCTCTCTCTCTCTCTCTCCCCCACCCACCTCAGATGCTGAGCATCATCGTCATCATCATCATCTCACCTCGAGTGCAGCATCCATTTGGCAAAGGGGAGATCATGATGCAGGGATCGCGTGCCCTTTGAATTCATCCGGGGACTTGAAGATGATTTATGGTGAGATGCATAGACAGATTAGTGGACGGACGGACAGCTGGATGAAGCAATGGACTGTATTGGATGCGAGAGAGAGAGAGAGAGAGAGAGAGAGAGAGAGAGAGAGAGAGAGAGAGAGAGAGATAAATTATATATATATATATATATATGTATATACATATAATACACACACTAACACATATATATAGATATAGTATATATATAATTATTATATATATATATATAATATATATATATATTATAAATATATATACTATATATATATAATATATACACACACATATATATATATAGATATAGTATATATATATATATATATATATATATATATATATATATATATATATATATATATATATATATGCATATTTCAAAATAGAGAGAGAGAGGGAATTGTATATTTCGAAATATAGAGACAGAATTATATTTTTCAAGAGAGAGAGAGAGAGAGAGAGAGAGAGAGAGAGAGAGAGAGAGAGAGAGAGAGAAGAAATATAACACATTTATTCCAGAATTGAAAGAGTATTGCATACAAAATCTAAACAAGGAAGAGAGAATGAGACGGACAATCAATATGCATGAATTTATCTCGACAGTCAAAGGTCAGTCAAGGTATCCATTGCCAGCCGAGTATTACAATTTGTTTATTGTGAAGCAAAATGAATTCGGAATAGTGATATTTTTTGGATAATTTCTTTACATTAGAAGTAAATGTTTGATAATGCAACGTCTATCCAACTTTATAATAATAGATAGAATGTTAGCACGTCAGGAAATCATTCTATTCTTCATGATTTAAGAATAGAATAATTGAAATAGCTTTACCTATTGTGGTAAGACAGTCAATTGAAATGTGCTCGCTTTCACCTGCATTACGAAGAGCATCATGACTGAAAGGTATGCAGAATGTGAAAGCTTGTTCGAATGCAAATATAATAACTCATGAAAAAAAATTTTAAAAAAGTTTCTGTTCCTGTCATGTAAAGCTCCCGAAATTTGAAAGGTCCTTCAAAATCAGTTCCTGAGGATTAAGAAGAAGAAGAAGAAGAAGAAGAAAAAGAAGAAGAAGAAAATGAATACGAAACAGAAGAAGAGCAACAACAATAACAACAAGAATAAGACGAAGAATAAGTAGAAGACGAAGAAGGAGAAGACGAAGAAGGAGAAGACGAAGAAGAAATATGAAAGAATAACAACAACAACGACAAGAAGAAGAAGAAGAAGAAGAAGAAGAAGAAAAGAAGAAGAAGAAAATAAAAAATAAATAAATATTGAGCATAAAATTGAAGGGCAAACCAGGAAGAGCCATTCGGGGCATCGGCCCTTGTGTGTGTCGTCGTAGCTCGAGGAAATAATTCCTTGAGGATTTCAGGCGGCGTTACCTTACCTGAGGTCAAGTAATTGTCTCGTGGCTCGTAAGAAAGGAATGTCTTGAGTTAAGAGGTCCAGGGGCGAAGGGCGGAGAGGGTCACTAGGAAGACAGAAGTAATGCTGGGAAAACTATATAGATATTATTCCTTACAAGATTTATATAGAGGGGGAAAGTTGATATTTTTTTATCTACGTTAAGTTAATTTGCACAATTCTTGAAATTATTGCTTATGCAGTTTATCTAAAAGGGCCTGCGTTAATTTTTTCCTTGACGTGAAATTAATTTGCCTAATTCTTGTACCCTTGTACGGTGATAAAATTAGTTTACCTGATTAAAAAAAAAAAAAAAAATAGCAATTACAATGAGGATCATAACAAGCAATGATACAGAGAGGAATTCAGCTTTAGTAATTTCCATAAAATTCACCTGATTTTCTGCTGGCCCTCCAAAAAATTATCTGTTATACTTTATCAAGTTTTCTGTCGTCCATTTTTTAATGCTGACTATATATTATTTCGTTTAATCATCGCCTTTATATTATTCATACTGTGCCTAGAATATTCTGAATATATTTTCCCCTGACAATTTTACGAGGCTAATTACCATTGCCTATAGAGAGAGAGAGAGAGAGAGAGAGAGAGAGAGAGAGAGAGAGAGAGAGGGTGGGGGGGAGTAGACTCCCTAATTATGACATCACGCAAGATAATAACCCTTATGAACGAGACGTGATAAACACCTTCGCGCTGAGCAACACCCCCCACCCCCTGGCCCCTCCATCCCATTCCCACTAGTCTCCCAGCATTGATAGCAATGTCACGACGGGATATCATTCTGTCACGGAAGACCAATAGAGTATCTCGGGCCTCACAAAAGGGCGCGCCTGCGCCCTGCGAACCTGGCGCAGCCTTCTCCCGATCGCGAATTTGTTTCCCTTTCGAACAAAAGCCGTTATCAGGGACACTCGAAGGAGCTGGTGGACTCGTAAATCAAAACGCTTTTCTAGAGGGATCTTTCACTCGCTTTGTCTTATTTTGATGCATTTTTCATTTTTTCTCGTGAAAGATTTTTGTTTGTTTTAGAACAACAGAGAGAAGATATAATAATAATAATAATAATAATAATAATAATAATAATAATAATAATAATAATAATAGCTTCCACATCACATGGATAAGTGTTTCACTGATGCGCACATTACTGTATCACGACGCTCAAAGACAAATCACATAGCTATCAACCCCATAGTTGGGCCCGGGGAGGGGGATGGTGCAGTACTGTCAGTGCACCACTCATACACAAGTATATTAATGTATGTATGAATATGAAGATATATATATGACTAATAAAAATGTCTGTTACAACAGAATTTCATCTAATAAAAGGAGCCCATAAAAACACCAAAATGTAGAGAGAAAAATACTATATTTCAGAGACTGCTGTCTCCCTCTTCAGCAGTCTCTGAAATATAGTATTTTTCTCTCTATATTTTGGTGCTTTTATGGGTTCCTTTTATTATACATACACACACACACGCATATATATATATATATATATATATATATATATATATATATATATATATATATATATATAATATACATATTATATATACACGTGTGTGTCAATGTCCTCTGCTGTAAATCTAACAGAATTCTGTGAAATTAGTTTCCAAAATATATAAATATTCGTCCGCGCCAAAATGAGAAATTAACATCACGGATATCCGCCAAAGAATTTATCTTTGCCGAAGAGAATGATTGAAAAAATCAAGTGTCTTGTAATTCATGACTCGTCTATTATAAGGAACTGTGATTATGCCTAGACAGAGGGTAAATGAAATCGCGTATCTCACTAATATCTAAAAGAGGGTGCAAGTCCCTTTCTTATTAATGAGTCTCCTCATCTTAATAACACAATGATGAAGACCAGATCCGACGACCTTTCATCTCTGCCCCTATTAAGCGCACTCGATTTACCCTTGGGCGCGCAAGCACGCCGGGAAACTGAAAAGAAGCCGATTATTCCGTATCTTCGAATTTGCATTTTCCTTTTTCCCCCTCTCCCCTCCTCCTCCCCGTGTTAATCTTTCTCTTAGGCAGAGTCGGCCATATTTTTTTTTGTTTGCATTCAGACTTTTACGGGACCTTCATGTTGAATATCATAATGCAGCCTCATGAATACCTGATGGGCCCATGATGCCGGTCTCTATGGCTGGTCCCCTCTCAAGAGACTGAAGCTGTTGATTAAATTTGAATATCAAAGCCCCGGATCGAAGTTAACTCGACGTCGGGCATGAGGCCGGGTATGCCCGCTTAATGAAGTATCGGGCAAAACAATGCCCACCCCACTGCCACCCTCACCCCCCAACACCCCCTTCTCCCTTCCGCCGTCATATCTATATCTTACTCAAATCGTCAGTAATACACTGGGGAACTCGACGGCGCGAGGGATTTTGACCCTTGAGGCTGGAGGTCGTAAGGTCTCATCTCTACTTCCGCGTGAGTCGATGCTCGCCATTACCTTCTTGCTTGACGTTAATGTGAACCGGATATCAGTGACTGTCATCTAACCTATATTGTTGGGCAAATCTTTGCAAAGAGAGAGAGAGAAGAGAGAGAGAGAGAGAGAGAGAGAGAGGATATGCAATTTACATTATTATATCGGCATCACAAAGCATGATGCCATAAATTACAGAGAATATTATATACAGCAAAGTTAAACTTACAAACTGTCACTTTTCTTGGTCTTAGGTATAGGAGAACGAGTAACCTTAAGAGAAACGATTGAAAAATTTTTCCATTATTTTAGCAATATATTTATTTTACTTTTTCTTTATTTCTTTTTTTTAAGTAAAGTGAAGTGCTTACAATTTTGTACCAAGGCCTACCGTACAACTCGTGTTTACCTGAGTGAGAAATTAGAAATATCAAGATTGACATTTTACTTAAAAATCATTGTAAAATTCTTGGAGATTCATTGTAAAACTTCTCGATATATATCACGCTTTCTTTTTCCTCGTATTCAATAATTCACAAGGAGATGAATCTCTACTAATCTTCTTAATAGATTCTGTTGGTGATATGTAATGCCTTAATGGAACAGAATGAAGAGGCTAAATGTTTTTTTTTAAATAATAGTTTAGAAATGACAACACAAAATAAACGCAAGTTGATTCGTATTATAAATCGAGATATCGGTGGAAGTCGACTTCCAGATATTCTGTGCCTTTTATCTAAAATTTTGAGGATTTACAATAACCTCAGTGGCAAGAATGAGATGTATTTAACTTTAAATTTAAAATGCAAATCTTCAATAGCTGAAAAAAAGGAAATAACTTTATAAAATCTAAAGGTAAAATTCCATTTAGAATGAACAGATTTGCATAAGTATGTAGTTTATCCATGTCCCTATCTGAAGACATATTTTTATATGCCTCATACATAAATATGATCCCCCCCCTTCTCTCTCTCTCTCTCTCTCTCTCTCTCTCTCTCTCTCTCTCTCTCTGGGAAATCTTTCATTCACCGCGGTCCAAATAAGGCTATCAGGTGCGTCCTCTTATGACCGCCAGGTAATTCACGTCAGCAGAAGGTATCAGCAGCCAATACTCGGATATTTATGGCGAATCTGGCCATATTTCCGCCGCGCCGGGCATAAACACGCTATCGCGAAAGGCGCCCCCCACCCCCTGAGAGAGAGAGAGAGAGAGAGAGAGAGAGAGAGAGAGAGAGAGAGAGAGAGAGAGACCCTGGATGTGTGTGTAATAAAATTGACTATTGGTCTTAAAGGGAATTTACCTAATGGAGATAAAATCTAAAGGCGTCTATAAAAATGGTCCTTATAATCGTCGCCGGTTTCGCTGACTCTCTTGTTTACATGTTTATTGAGACTTTAACGTGGCCGTCGAACTCCTCTCGGGAAACATGGTTTTTTCTTTTTTCGGGAAACATGGCCTTTTTTTTTTTTTTTTTTTAAAGACCGAGCTCGCGCCTCTTACCAAGAGGGTTACGGAGCGATGAGTAAGCCTTATTCACACCTGAGTCAACTTTTTTCATTCCTTTTTATTTTTCGACGCGAAACCTTCGCAAGCAATAGCGGCCCCGTGGCTAAGCGAAGGGAAGTTTAGAATCCAGGATCTGCTTCCAGGAGGTTAGATGGGATGGTGTTCGGTGAAGAGGCTCTTCGTCATCCAAAAATACCGGACTCCCGGTGGGTAGGGTGACAGGTTGTTCGGCGAAGAGGCTTTTCATCACCCGAAGATACCGGACTCCCAGAGAGTCAGGTGGTTTGGATGTTCGACACGGGGCGCCTCTTGACCATCCAAAAGAAATGCAGGCACTGAGGCACCGTGCTTTTAAGAGTCAGTTTGCCACTCATCCACGTGGCAAAGTCGACCTCAACAGTAGGGCAAAAGGGAAAACAAAATAATTGCATACAGTGCAACCAGAACTGGGACGTCATGGGTGTTAGGGGAAAGGTAGGGGGGAAATAAAAAAAAATTAAAAAAAGAAAAAAAACCAGTTTGTTGTAAAGATTCCCATCCGAGATAAATCAGTTAATACCATACAATGAATCAAACGCCGTATATCCATAGATAACCTCTTGTGATCGCATAAACCGGAGAGCAGCTCTCAAAGGTCAGCTGGAGTAATTACCATTAATAGAGGTTTTCGAAAATGCCCATTTGAATATTTTGTTGTGGTTTCATCAAGATGTTTTGTGATTTATGTGAAATGAACATCTCTACTACAGCTGTTATTTTATACTGCAGTGAAGGTTTTTACCATAAATTTGTTAGATTTATCCTGGAATTTTGAATGAGTTGCATATCTGAGTCTTGCTTGGGGTCTAACTTCAAGCCCATAAGTTTACCCATCACTAATTGTAGCTAAATCTCTGTTAAATGGTTCAGCAACCACGAGTGTGTATTCAGGAGATGGGATAAATGAAACATTAGCTGGAAAACACTAGGAATCAATCTTCTGTAGCCACTTTAGCGTCCGCCGTTAACTATCATTTCCAATCTTGTACTTTAAGAATTCAATAATGACACTTAGAAATGCATGGGTTAGGGAAAGGGACTTTACTTATAGAGGAAGCCAGCATCAGACTACCTGGCTAATCCTTGAAGGGAAAGTACTTTGTAGTGGTAGAATCTTAACGGGTGACTGGTGCTTGAGTTAGCTTACTACTTACGAACATTTAGTTGTTTGTCAGTCAATAATGACACCATCTTTATCCTAGATGGTCAATGTTGGTGTAAATCCTTGAGTGTATTTAAAATTGACAGCAGTAGCAAGGTTTTCTATTCTTTTGCGTTTATTTTATTCATTTTTTTTACTTTAATTTAATTTGATTCAATTCATTTTTTATTTCTTTTGCTTTTTTGAATTTATTTTGAATTTCGTATTGAGTTTTTTCCATTATCTGCGATGTTGAAACTCTGCTGTCACTCCGATATCTAAAGAAAGATAAGATACAATTTCACAAGTATTTAGACATATACTAATCACTTCATTCAGGAAGAAGAATAACAGAGAACGAAACAGGATCCGTCACTGACAACCATCTACCACCTATCAATTGTTAAAAAGCTAATGAACTGAAATCTTAACGTCGATCTCCGCCACCACACCCAGCAGTGTCAAGTCTTATCAGAAAGGTAGAGGGGACCAAAGTGTATGCGTCTGTCGGTTTGTTTTTATCAATAGTCTTTTTCAAACGCCTTAAACAACCTTTTAAAAAAGGCATTCCCTGATTTTCATCTGACCAGTATACTTTTTTTATATTCGTTTTTTTCATGTCTTAAGGTTATCCCTTATAAAAAGGGGATATCCTTTTTTTTCCAAATGTTTTAGGCAGCGTGTACAGAATTAATTTCAGAATTTTTCAACCACAATAGAATGATATTATTCAAAGTATATACATGGAATGTAGTGAAACTAAAAATTTAGTTTAGGCAGGAGCTGGGTCCTATGAGCTCATTCAGCGCTGGAAGAGAATCAAGAGTAAAAAGGTTTTAAAGGCGTAACTGGAGGAAAACCCCCCTTTTTTGGGGGGTGTGGTGGGGGAATGGGAGGGAGGATTTGGAAGCAGATCCAGGCTATCACTGAAATTTATCCTGACCATCTCTACATTATAGCTGCAAGTTGAGGTCAAGGTCTTAATCCTTGACAGGGGAAATGTATCAGGTGTAATGATTCAGTATCATTGATGAAAACCAACCATTTTTTTTTTTTTTCAGCCGCTTGATATTGGAGTTATCAGAATCATATGAAGGAGTGATGGATAACTCAAGTTTCCACCAATTTTCTTTGCCTGGTTGATTCTGGACTTACCAAAATCATGTCATAAAAGTGAGGC
>NC_087221.1:45669909-45672409 GCF_015104395.2 Macrobrachium nipponense
TGCATGTATGGGCTGTTAAAGGAATTACTGAGAAGTAAAATGTTGATAGTGATTTGCAAGTATGAGCTGGTACAGGATTGCAGAGAAGTGAAATGTGGATAGTGATTTGCATGCATGGGCTGTTAAAGGAATTACTGAGAAGTAAAATGTTGATAGTGATTTGCCTGTATGTGCTATTAAAGATTTTGATAGTGATTTCCATCGGCTGTTAAAGGAATTTCTCAGAAGTAAAATGTTGATAGTGATTTGCCTGTATGTACTATTAAAAATTTTGATAGTGATTTCCATCGGCTGTTAAAGGAATTTCTCAGAAGTAAACATTGACAATGATTTGCATCGGCCGTTAAAGGAATTATGAGGAGTAAAATGTTAATAGTGAGTTGTAAGTATAGCATGTGATGGTGATTTGCATGTATTGGTTGTTAAAGGAATTAATGATAAGTAGTGGCCATGACATTACAGAACGTCTCCAGGTTTGGCTAAACAAAATAGTCTTTCTTTACATTAGTTTAAAATGGAAATCATGACTCCATGAGGAGAACTGGATGTCTGTTGTATACAGTTAAAGGAAAATTAGGCATGCAGAAGAAGAAGAAGAAGAAGAAGAAGAAGAAGAAGAAGAAGAGAGAGAGAGAGAGAGAGAGAGAGAGAGAGAGAGAGAGAGAGAGATAAAATCAAAGATAGGTGATGAACAGAATGTAACGTAGTGAATTCACATACATAAAATATTAATTCCTCTAAGTAATGTCATTAGAGAGAGAGAGAGAGAGAGAGAGAGAGAGAGAGAGAGAGAGAGACGAAAGCCCACTCACTGAAGACGAAGGGGGCGAAAGCTGTGGAAAAACAGTCTCTCCCAATTTCGCTAAATGTTCTGCTCGCCCCAAGACAAGGCGACAGATGTTCCCTGGCGGACTCGTGCCTAATGCGGACTGACTCCTCATCACTAGTTTTCGTCCGACTTCGTTTGGCCTTCGCCTGCCTTCGACGCGGATCTTTTCCGTCTCTAGTTCCGTCCGTCCTTTGGGCCGCTGATTGAAAGGACAAACACACACAAAAGCCTCAGTTACGATATCTGAAGAAGGAGAAGGGACGCGTTCTTGAGCATCAATATTTATAACGAGCCGTCGAGCGGCTGAAGAATAAATACTACGACGTATTTCTTACGTCTCATCTTCATCTGTCTTGGAGTCGTATGGCTTCGTTCAGAGAGAGAGGGGGAGGGAGGGGAAGCGTTTCGTTCCGTTCCATTGCGCACTTGCGAACGAAAAGAATAGGTAAGCAAGGCGCACGTGCCATAGTAGATTAATTACTCCGATCAAACCGGAGCGAAGTCTGCCCTGAAGAAAATGGGGGGGGGGGGGGCGATTTCGCCACAAAAACGGACGAGGGGGGAACGAGCAGATGTGACAGACGCGAGAAAAGGAAGATAAAGAAACTGATTACGTTCCTCATCCTCCATTGAAAGGTGACTGCTCGACTGTCATAGGCCTCTCGTTCATGGCCGCAAAATTGATTACAAGCGATGACAAGGAATTCTAGGCGTCTAAGCAGATCTAAACAGGACATAATGACGTGATGATTGAATTCAGTCGCGCAAAACTGCTTGCTATGAAAAGACTTTCTGTACATCACTATAATTGTACTGTCTCCTAAGATGTAGATACAATTATTATTATTATTATCTCTTTTTTTATCTTTTTTTTTTTTTTGCAAGAAATAGACATACATCTGATAAGTAAATTTACCCAGCCTCTCTCTAACCATTGTTTCTTGAAATGAAAACATAAAATAAAGAAATGGAATTATTTATGAATATGTTAAGCAATTTCCATTTACACTGTTAGTGTAATTAAATTTCTATCCATAGTACTTTGTTTTTTTTAGTTACGAAAGGGATAAAATTGAGGAATGACTGAAAATAGGAAACGGGCAAATCTATGAATTATGATAAAAAGAGCAAAATAGATTGAGCGTTAATAATAATGCCATTCGAATTAGTGGAAGGGAACCTATAGCCAATAAGCGCTTATAAGCTGAAAATTTTTCAGTAAAGAGGGGCCCCATATCTATTGGAGGACAAATTAATATCAAGCATATAACAAGGACAAAATTAGAACATCTTATCCAGTGGCTCTTGTATCTTATCCCTAACTTAAAAAAGTTACCAAGGGGTAATCAGTAAATTTTAGCAAAAGTTAATTGCAGCGAATTAATTAGTTTGTTAAATATTTTACTTAATTTTAGTTATGGAGGTAATTTTATCTCTGAGACGAGCGGCCAGAGAAGTACTTTGTTTTGTGTTTAATAAGATACTAATACACACACACACGTGAGAGAGGCCTATCAGAAAACCATGATAAAGCGTCGTTCAAAACTCTAGTAGCAACGAAGAAACTTCGGCGCAGGCACGAGAGGTCAACTTTGTTATCGAAACACACGATTAGCGCAATCCTGAAGGTAACATCCGCAAAGATGGCTCGAATTATCAAAAGTAAAAAAA
>NC_087221.1:45677409-45694909 GCF_015104395.2 Macrobrachium nipponense
ATTTACTGGAACTTCAATAAATAAAAAGATATGAGATTAGTCGTAGCCGCGAAAACTGGGGATGAGGAAGTGGAACAAACCGACACAAAGATAAATCGATAAGCAAAAGGATATATATATAGACGAGAAAACAAAGGATCAAGGATAAGTATGCATAAATGAATGGAGAGATAAGTGAAGAAACTGGTGAATTCTTGTTAAATGTCAGGTACAAAGACTTCTCCCTGGATGCTGGCGAGGGTTGTAAACAGCTTCTTCTCCTTCTATTTCATTAAGGAGATAATTTGTCATATTATGGTTTTGATTGGGGAAATATGCAGGCCTCTCTCTCTCTCTCTCTCTCTCTCTCTCTCTCTCTCTCTCTCTCTCTTCTACACAAATGCTTACATGTATAAGTTTTCGCAGAGGCGCTCGCCCACTCTTCACATTAACTTTAACCTTTCCTAAAAAAATTTACATATATACACACACACCATCTCTCTCTCTCTCTCTCTGTATATATATATATATATGTGTGTGTGTGTGTGTGTGTGAGTGTGTGCATGTAAGTAGTCAAATCATTATATAAGTTCACTGTCATTGTAATTTTCTTGACGTCACACTTATGAAGTTGCTCCTACCTAACTCTCCAGACGACCAGCGCCTCGCAACAACTGTCCTCTATTGATTTTACCTGAATTTTACGAACAGATTAGAAGCCAACGGACCTTATTTTCTACAGTCGCCTTCATTCTAAATTAAGAAACGTCCCAGATGCATGTCGGGGCATAAACGGCGAGGAAGCTTAGTACCTCCATAATCCTCGAAACGCGACGGGCGTCGGCGATCAAGCATAAATTGTGCGATGCTTAAAAAAAACATCCTGGGAGTTCCTCTTAACCGGGACCCAACAGACTTACTGCTGTAGAGAACGTTCCCCGCAGACCGGAGACGTCCGGGAGGCCTCATCTGATCTCGCTGTCCGCTAAGTAAAGACCGTCACTGTCTAATTTCTCTAGGAGAGGAACGTCCAGCGAGAATAGGAATGGCCCTCTTTAGCGACGGCCCTTCCCTTGAACACCCCCAGCCCCCCCCCCCACCACCACCCGTCACTTCAACCTCGACTTAAAAAAAAAAAAATTAAAAAAGCTTTCCGCCCGCTTTTAATAATCAGCGTGAGACGCGCTATCAGCGTCAAGATCTGGCTGGCTGGTTCGAGGATAACGCCTTCGTGCAGGTCTTCACGTCGGCTGGTTCTTTCATCTCCCTTTTTATTTACTTTAGCGAACGCAAGTTTATACAGATTGTTTGTGCGATTCTCATTATCAGCTTGTTTTCATTGTGGTGCAATATAGGAATCGTACTATAGTAGATTCACATCAGGCCAGTCCCTTACGACGCTCCTGATTGGCTGTTGCTAAGCCAGTCATGAAGCTGGAAACTCTCAGTCTCTCGAGAGAGAGTTCATAGAGGCAGGATGTATGTTCCACCTCTCCTGGGGGATGCTTTTGAAAAGACGTATCCCTCAGGAGAAGTGGAACATACTACAACCTGCCTACGTGAAGTATTTAGGATGACTGAGAGTTTCCAACTCCGTGATTGGCTTAGCAACAGCCAATCAGGAGCGTCGTTAGGGACTGGCCTAGACATCAAATGCACGGCTGATGTGAATCTACTATAGGTAAAAGTGGCTTGTCAATGATCTACCCACTGATCTACCAGCAAAGGAGCGCCTTCTGATATCATTCCCAAACTTAAAAATTGAAATTGATTTGGGCTAGTCAGCTATCTACCAGCGAAGAAGCTTCACCAGACGTCTCAGCCATTACCAGAGTGATCACTGACGTCGCTGGTAGATACAGAATGATCGCCCACGAAGGAAATATCTCGAAGGCTGATGGGGAAAATGACAAACCGCTCGCTACCTCCTCCTCCTCCTCCTCCTCCTCCTCACCTGTTAATGGTACGACGTGTTGCGACGTTCGCAAAGCCTACGTACGGACGGACCGTCTCGCATCTCACGGCCGCGTCGCAATGCTTCAGGGAGATAACGGGTAGAAGAGTGACGTCCCCAGCATCCCATTCTTTATCTCCGGGACTCGGACGAGACTTATCACACGCTACGGAGGGACTTTATGGTTAGTGGCTTCCTCTTCTTCTTCTTCTTCTGCTGTCCGTCCGTCAAGTCTCTCCCCTATCGAAAGAAACTTGTCTCTCGAGAATCAAGATCGTATTCATGAGGCTTTTGCTTAAGCTGGGTCGTAAACAAGTCGTCCCCGGCCTGTTTTATCTGGATTAATAAGAGAGTAAATACTTCGCGCCGCCAGATTCTACCCGGCGATAATGTAATAACTCAGTGATTAACAGAAATCTGATTAGCATTCATCATGATCACTATATAAAAGAATTTTATTTTCGTTTTATAAAACAAGCTCGCTTGCGTACGCACCCACCCACCCCCCCACCCATCCCCCCTCTCACCCACACGCGGAGAATAAGCCGGTTACGAGGAAATAAAACTATAAATTGGGATTGGACCAGGAAATACCCTCGTAAAATGGGGTATTTGCAAATATGGTGCCATGATCCAATTTTCGGGAGAGGGGTGGGTCTGTCATTATGGGTTGAGGGGAGGGGAGGAGGTTGGGGGTGGGGGTGGGGGCAGGAGGGGGTCGGGGGGGAGGGTGATCTCCCAATCTACAAAAATGAATGGGGCGATTGTTCCCTACACGAACCGCGTCACCTTACCCGCTGGGTTCTCGTTAATTACCGAAAAACGCAAAGGAAAGTATGGGTCCTGGTATGGGGGGTGGCTCCCCTACAGAACGGAGTGTTCACCATTTCGATACGGTGCGTTAAGTGGGGCCCGAGAGAGCCGAACTTTCGTCACCTTCCTTACAGCGAATATTTTCATCCAGTTATCAGCAACTGGGTGAGATGACCAGGGAGTATTATAGCCAGTTATGAAGGAGCTAAGGCCTTACAGCCATATAGGAATGTGACTGCATATTCAACTCTATGTCAGCTTGCAACTGCTCTATTTCTGTTTATGTTTATATGTATATATGCGTGTTGATAATGCTTGCTGTGACGGTATTGCTATTAATCGATTGCTTCAACATAAAAAGACACACACACATACACACACACACACACACACACACACACACACACATATATATATATATATATATATACTATATATATATATAGATAGATAGAATGTATATATATATATATATTTATATATATATATATTATATATATATATATATATATATAATATGTATGTATATATGTATGTGTATACATATATCCATTTACATATATATATATATATATATATATATCATATATATTTTTTTTTTTTTTTTTTTTTTATATGTGTGTGTGTATAAATCCACTCGCCCTCTCTATGCCTAAAAAAATAATAAAGTGCACTTGGTTTATATGTTAACAAATCGTTAATGCTTGACAACCTTCAATATTGCCACTTCGAGACCTAATTGTATCACTCTTATCGTACAATAACATTCTTCTCGCAATCATTAATATTATAGACCTTATCAAACACTGAAGATTCTTCTATTAAATAAATACACATTTACGACCCACGTTTATTTTCAGGTCAGTCCGCCAATGCCAGCGTCTCCGACTACAAACTTTTGCAAGATTTAACACACATTTATGTTCGCGTGTGTCATTATCAGCTGAGGTCCGCGAGTTATCGTGTAGTAAACAACGAGGGCCATTATAATCAAAATGGTCTGGAATCCTGAACGGCAGGGCGTTGGTCGAGTTCTCTAGCTAAGTAAACAATCGAACGGAGGGCTTATAATTACATACTATTTGATAATAAAAGCGCGTGAGGGAGATTGCCTCTACCTGATAAAAAGGGGGTGAATTGTCCGTGTACATATTCAGAGGGTAGAGCTCTGAAGGGCAAATTCTCCGCCCGTCAGATTTTAGTAGTTGCAGATTATAACAACAACCATGGATTATAAAAAGCGTTTTGTTGGCTTTTGTGCGGTTGTGAGATCAGCTACTTTACTACTCTTTATTGTTCGTGCAAACATTAATATATAATTTTTACGATAATACATACATAGATTTTAGTAGTTGCAGATTATAACAACCATGGATTATAAAGCGTGTTTGTTGTGGGCTTTCGTGTGGTTGTGAGATCAGCTACTTTACTACTCTTTATTGTTCGTGCAAACATTAATATATAATTTTACGATAATACATAGTGTGCAAGGATTTGAGTGTCTGCTCTCAAAGCTGCGAGGCATCGATGTTTTTCTGCAGTGTGGAACATAAGCATTTTTTTTTTCTTGAAGAGTTTCAGTTTTCATAAAATCCTATTTTTCCGGTTTTGAGCTTCCTATGGGGATTCATTTGTTCCATATATTGGTTCTGGAGGTTTACTTCAGGCCTGCTACTCCCTTTCACACATGATACTCATGAAGAGAGAGAGATTGAGAGCCATCTTACTAACATCATGGAAAAGGAGAGAACACAGGCAAGCATAAGACGCCCGGACATAAAAAACAGCCTGAGAAATTCAGAATCGTTATCATTAAAATTTGTTTAAATTTCAAATAAGATTTTAATGTTACCAAAATGAATATAAATTCAATCATTTTGTCTAAATACAGAACAGAATTAGCTAGAAATGCCACAGCACATTCTACAGAACAGAATTAGCTAGAAATGTCACAGCACATTCTAATCACTTGGTTGTTAGAAGTTTGACGGATGGAAACTAAAATCCTTTAGATATTGAAAACTTGAAACGGGCGTCATCAGAATTTGAGAGTTTGGTTTGCATTGGAACAGTAAAAAAAAAAAAAAAAGAAAAAAAAATTACGAATTTCAAGTAGCGAGCGGTAATGTTAAACCACTTTTTTGAGGTATGAAAGTACAGCAGGTTTTAAATAATTCATAGCATAGTAATCTAAGAGTGGAGGAGGTTTAATAATTATTACAAGAGAGCAGGGATTACTTTTTTTTTAAAGAAAAAGGAGGTATTGGGTTTAATTATAATTCGGCAGAGATCAAATGAGCTACAAGAATGCGGTGAGATGAGATTATAGAGACTATAATATATATATATATATATATATATATATATATATATATATATATATATATATATATATATATATATATATATATATATATGTGTGTGTGTGTGTGTGTGTGTGTGTGTGTGTTATATATATACATCGAACTACAAATGTCCTAAAATCTAATTCGCTCTACCTCGGTTAACATATGGAAATACATTAATTCCGAGGTAGAGCGAATTAGATATTAAAGGACATTTGTAGCTCGATGTATGTATATGAATCACGGTAAGTGATATTACACACACACACACAAACACACACATATATATTATATATATATATATATATATATATAATTATATTATATATATCACTGAATTTACACACACACGCACACACAAAAACACAGTCCCCATTTTCCCACCGTCATCATCTCTCTCTCTCTCTCGTCTCTCTCTCTCTCTCTCTCTCTCTCTCTCTCTCTCTCTATATATATATATATATATATATATATATATATATATATATATATATATATATATATATATATATATATATATTTTTTTCACCTTTTCTTCCTCGCTGCCTCCTGCCCTTTATATACACATCTTCAATCTCTCACTCTGTCCCGAGATCCCCAAGCGAGGGCGGCCGAAGAAGGTAAACACGATTATAATTTACTCTTTCCCCTCCCCTGCATAAACCACCCATCATTAAATTGGAAACTGGAAATCTATTACAAGCCGCTGATTCCAGCGCCCCGCCGTTTAACGAGTTCCTCCTACGCCCGGAGAGAGCATGCGCGAAGGGGGGAAACATTTCCTTATAGACCTTTTTGGAAGCCTCCGACGATGATAAAATATATGACCTTGATTTAATGAGCTATAATTCTGCTGCTGAATATCCATTAAGCTTATAATGTATAGAAAGGATTCTCAGTTTTTTCCTTTTTTTTTTTTTTTTTTTTTTTTTTGAGGTAAGCACGTCTTCTTTCTCCTCTTTTCGACCCGTTTGCTGTTTAATCGGGTATTAAAGGTAGCTCGTTACGGCGATGCCTTTGGAGTATTTTTTTTTCTTTTTTAATCATTTATATATTATTACGAGATATTTTCAGAGGGTAAGTCTTATCAAAACATGCCTATGGAACGCAGACCACGAGCATTGATTGGTTGATAGGGGAGGTCAGTGCATCGCTTAATAAGATCTCTCTCTCTCTCTCTCTCTCTCTCTCTCTCTCTCTCTCTCTCACCTTAAGTGGAATGAACATTGTTGAACGTATCAAGTATTTTACCGTTAATATCAATATTTTGACTTCGTCCCTCTCAGTTGCTTGAAAATTGTTATGACACAGAAATGATATACGGGTATAATCTGAAGATTATATATATATGTATATGTGTACACATATGTATAAATATACATACATACATATATATGTATATGTATTGTGACGGCTTTATGGCCAAGGTTTAGAGAATATAAAGTTCTTCCATAGGTCACATAAAATAAGAAAGGTTTAAATTTAAAACAGAACAAAAATTTGGCCCTTTAATTTTAATAATGAAACAAGTTTACATAATTACGTTAATACCTCTTACCGCATAAAACAAGAAACACTCAAACAATCCTGCACCGCACAAATAAAATAAATAAACCTTATTAACTAAATTTTAAATATACGTTACGTTACCAGCTTCACAAAGGTTCACTCAAAATTTATATAACAGAACATTAATACATTACAAAAACTGAAGAATAAGAAGACAGCTACTCCAATAGGACACTTATCACAGTAGAGGACCAGGTGAGACTAACTATGCAGGAAATGGGTGGTCCGAAGAAAACTAAAAGAAGGCGGGGAAAACCAAAAGCACTCTGAAAACGGGAAAACTAAAAATATAACTAGGGATCTTAAAAAACAGTACAGGAATGAACTGTACATTTCCACAAAATGAAAATCATAGCTATACAAAATTAAGATTCAATCTGGCAGATGGGTGACACCATCCCCCTTAGAGGACGAGCCCAACAGAGTGGCTCGTAGAAAAGAGGCCAATAAGGCGAAGACGGACGATACTGTAGACTGTAAAGGGGGGGTGGTATCATGTTAAGGAGGCA
Organism: Macrobrachium nipponense; assembly: GCF_015104395.2. Classification (NCBI taxonomy): domain Eukaryota; kingdom Metazoa; phylum Arthropoda; class Malacostraca; order Decapoda; family Palaemonidae; genus Macrobrachium; species Macrobrachium nipponense. The sequence continues at coordinate 45,684,579 of NC_087221.1, forward strand.
GTCGCGATAAGGCATCTGCCATGATGTTCTCTGTTCCTCTGATGTGGCGGATCTGCAGAGGGAACTTCTGCAGATAGATGGACCAGCGTAGTAGACGTTGGTTGTGGGACTTCATCTTATCGAGGAAGGTCAAGGGGTTGTGGTCGGGTGAAGACTAGTACCTCAGCAGCACCTAGTAAGTAGCATTCATATTTTTGCAGGGCGAGTACCAAACTAAGTGCTTCCTTCTCAATGGTGCTGTAGGACTTTTGGTGATGCTTGAACTTAGTGGAGGTGTAGCTGACTGGGTGAAGTATACCGTCTGACTCTTGGAGTAGCACCCCTCCAGCTCCTGCATCACTAGCATTCTGTCTTGCTAGACCATGCCGGAGAAGATATTCGACTTCCTCCTTCATTTTGTTCTTTATCTCAGGACCCACACGATAGGACTGCTGACGAATGGGTGTTGTACCAGGAACCAGCTCGATGTCATGTAGCAGCAAATCACTTTTCCTGGGAAAATCATTAGTGTTGAATGGCTAGAGATTACATTCTTTAAGTCTTGCGACTGCCCAGGAGAGAGGTGGCTCAAGAACAGATCCAGGTTATTTAGAACCTCGTATTGGTTTGTGGCATGGAGGAAGCAATAAGGTCTTCCAATGAATTTCCTCTCCTGGTGTCTACTTAAAATTAAGATTAACAACAGTCTCACTAGAACCATTTCCAGTTTCCTAGAGTGATATGCCTTTAGTAAATTAACTTTAATGATATGAGTGGGTTTTCTACGATCTGGAGTTTTGATAATGTAGGTATTATTGTTTACATTTTTTATGATTGGATAGGGCCCACAAAACTTAGCTTTAAGAGGGGAACCAGGGACAGGAAGGTAGGCTAACACAAGTCATTAGGTTTAAATTTTCTACTTTACAAGCTTTATCATAGTTTCTCTTCATTAAGATCTGTGATCCCTTAATTTCTCCCCAGCAATTTTCCTAACCTGCGTTAATGTGCTTTTAAGTTATCATATATTGTTGAATGGTTTGGCTAGACTCAGAAGGAGTGTTCAACCATTCCTCTTTAATTACAGAAAGGTCCTCTAACTGACCTCCCAAACAACATCTCGTAGGGTGAAAAACCAAGGGACTCATGGGGAACTTCCTGATAGCAAATAGAAGAAAATCAATGCCCTCATCCCACTCAAGTTTTTCAACACAAAATTTCCTAAGCATACTCTTGAAAGTTTGGTGCCAACGCTCGAGGGCACCCTGAGACTCTGGGTGATAGGCAGCAGACAAGGTTTGTTTGATATTTAGTTCTTTAAGTACCTGGACAAAAAGGTCACTGGTGAAATTTGAACCTCGATCACTTTGTATTTCCTTTGGGATACCGAAATTCGTGAAAACTTTAAGTAAAGAATTAGCAATGTTCTTAGCAGAAATGTTACGAAGAGGGATGGCAATAGGGTATCGGGTCGTAGGACATATTATAGTGAGCAAGTATTGATTACCTTTCTTGGTTTTTGGTATAAAGGACCAACGTTATCTATAAATTATCTTACTAAAAGGTTGTTCATCAGGGACTAAGATCTGTTGTAAAGGTGCCTTGGGTATTACCTGGTTAGGTTTTCCTGATATCTGACATACATGACAAGTGCGAACAAATTTTGCTACATCCTTTTTCATATTGGGCCAAAAGAAACAATTCAAAATCTTACAATAGGTCTTATGAATTCCTAAATGTCCTCCATAGGCATCATGAGCTATTTCCATTACAGAATTCCTAACAGAAAGAGGTAGCACAATTTGTCGCTTTTCACTCCAGGTGTCTTCACTAGATCTCTTAAGGGGTACGGTAAAACCTCATTAACAAATCAGATTCCAAAGTAAAAACAGTGGGGATTTGTTAATCTCATTCTAGAAACCGCTTTGTCATGAAGCTTACTTAAAGTGTTATCGTGCTTCTGAGCTTCAATAAGGTTATCTCGACTCATAACATTTCGTGCTTCGAAATTTACAGAAGTGACTTTAGATTCATCCGAACTAGATTTCTGGCTACGAGTGACAACACAAGAAGGATTTACAGAGCAATCGGGATCAGGTTCAAGGTTTTGACCTACAGGTTTTTCCATTACAATGACATTGGGAACTACCAGACGTCCTGCAGGTCATTAGCCAATATAAAGTTACACCTTTTACTGGAAATTCAATATCTCTTATGCCTACCAGCACGTTACCCTTCTTTATAGGACAATCAAGAAGAACATTAGCAAGGGGAACTTTAGATATTTGTGAAAGGTCTTTCACGAGAAACATGTTCATTAGTTAAGTTAGCTTCAATATTTGGGAGAGCACTCTCAAAAGTAAGCTTTGCGATGCACCTGTGTCACGAAGTATCCTGACTTTACTATACTTATCCCCATCAGAGTTCAAAGATACAGTTCCATCAAAAGTAAAATCATCAATAGATATTTACAGGCTTTTTCAGAATGGATATGGGAAAACAGGCTTAATCTGACCATCTGTTTTACCTTTAACGTTAAGAAAAGGGTTAAATGGGAAAATTCCGAAAAGGCAAGAAGTTTACATTTAGGATCTGGACAGTTTTTAATTGTGTGACCCTCCTTCTTACAATAACTACAACGTACATTAGACGCTTTGCCGTATCAGTCAGAGTTTCAGAGTTTTTAACAATGGAGATGGTTTTACATTCTGGTCGGTTTCTCTTACTGTTGCCAAATTTATGTATTAAAGAGTAAGTGTCTGCTAGAGTAAGTGCCTTTAACAAGTCTTTTTCTTCCCTATCCTCTAAATACATCATAATGTTCAAAGGAAGCTTTCGTTTAAACTCTTCAAGTACAATCAAATTCTCTAATTCAGCAAAAGTACTTACTGCAGCAGATTTTACCCATTTCCTAAACTCCCTTAATTTCTCTGAAGCGAATTCTACATAGGTTTGAGTTGTGAACTTCGTTTTGTTACGAAAGGTCTGACGATATCCCTCGACAGAGATTGAAAAAGCATCCAAAATTGCTTGTTTAACATTCTGGAAATCTGTAGTATTTTCGAGATGTCTACAAACTTTCGCAGCTTTCCCAGTTAATTTCGGCCTTAATAGCCAAACCCACTGATCGCGTGGCCAATCCAAATGCAAGGCAATCTCTTCAAAAGTCTTAAAATAATCTTCAGGGTCATAATCTGTGAATGTGGGAACCAACTTAATGTTTTTTGCTAAATCAAAGGGTTTCTCCCGAGCTTCCAAAACCGAAATTTCATGTTCCTTATTCTCTCTAGAAAGCTTTGCTTTTTCTTGTTCAAATTTAAGTGCTAACGACGCTTCATAGTCTAGTTTTTCTTTCTCTCTCTCTAAAGCTAACTGAAGTCTAGCTTTCTCCATCTCGAATTCTAATTTAAGTCTCGACATTTGTCTCTCAGATTCTAACCTTTTCTCTTCTGCTTGTCTCTCCGATTCCAATTTCTGTGCCGCTAGTTTCTCGCGTTCAAGGGAAATGCGCTCATATTCTAACTGCTGCTCGTGGGCTAGTACTGATGGTTCACGAGTTATATACTGTCTAGCTTCATTGCCTAGTTTACCCACACGCATATAATCCTCAAGAATCTGATTGCGAATTTCATTCTTCCGCATGCTACTCCTAGTTGCAATTGATAAATGACTAGCTAACTCGAGAAGCTCTAGTTTCTTAGCATTTTGGATACTAGCTAACTCAGCAGAGGGATCCGCAGCAAACTTCTGAACGGTAAATTGAGCCATGGTTAAAGTTAAAGAAAACTTCCTTTAGTAAACAATTGAATTCCTGTTTTACAATTATAATAGACTAACACGTTCCTGCTGCCATTCAAGTAAATGCATTACAAACCACAATACAAAATTATCATGTTAGCGAGTTTATAGTTTCCCGACAAAATTACACGACAAGCATTACAAGTAATAAGATTATTTTAGGGTTTAGGGTAATGGGACAGTCCCGATTCGAAAGCAAAAGGTAACAAAGAACAAGAGGGAGTGAAAATTTTTACATTCCCGATTCAAGCTGATATGGAGGAACTAAGGAAATAACCCGTTGGTCCTAAACAAGCGTTATTTACTCCAAACAAATTGAATGACAACTTACAAACTTTGTACGTCGGCGCAGAGAAAAAAATAAAGTAAATAAAGGTTTAAACGATTCCTCACCTATCGTCTAAACTACGCGATCCTGGTATTGTCCAACCCAGGGGAAATGACTGCACAAGTCGTAGTTGTAATTATAAAAGGACAAAATATGGATAAGAGCTTCCGGATAGCTCTCGTGAGTCTCCATGAGTCGTTGACTCTGTGAGGGCGAAAATGAAAATATACTACTGCGTTAGCATTACCCAAAAGAGCAGAACCGTCTATAAACAATAATACGGAAAAAGGTTTCACAGCGCGCACATATATATCATTACCCCTAATAACAGGTATTCAGAATGTTTACAATAAATCTTGAGTGAAACTAAAAATATTGAACACGATTTGCGGCGACAATTGTCTAACTGAATGAATCCCCAATACGGTAAACAAAATATCTCCCGGACAGGCCCCCAATTTATGTGACGGCTTTATGGCCAAGGTTAAGAGAATATAAAGTTCTTCCATAGGTCACATAAAATAAGAAAGGTTTAATTTCAAAACAGAACAAAAATTAGCACTTTAATATTTAATAATGAAACAAGTTTACAGTAATTAACGTTAATACCTCTTACCGCATCAAACAAGAAACACTCAAACAATCCTGCACCGCACAAATAACAAAATAAATAAACCTTATTAACTAAATTTTAAATATACGTTACGTTACCAGCTTCACAAAGGTTCACTCAAAATTTATATAACAGAACATTAATACATTACAAAAACTGAAGAATAAGAAGACAGCTACTCCAATAGGACACTTATCACAGTAGAGGACCAGGTGAGACTAACTATGCAGGAAATGGGTGGTCCGAAGAAAACTAAAAGAAGGCGGGGAAAACCAAAAGCACTCTGAAAACGGGAAAACTAAAAATATAACTAGGGATCTTAAAAACAGGTACAGGTATGAACTGTACATTTCCACAAAAATGAAAATCATAGCTATACAAAATTAAGATTTCAATCTGGCAGATGGGTGACAGTATACACACATAAGTAGGAGTGTATGTTTGTGCACGTGTTTAATTTATGAAGACTAGCTTGTTAGGTTACTATTCTGTTATAAGCTTCATAAAGGCGAGTTCCCCTCGGCCACTGTCTTATCTACTTATTAATCGGAGAATCTTCTTATCTCGAGAAGGAGAAGAATTCGAACCTTCTTTCTTTTTAGAAGACGCATTTCCACCCCCTTCAGATCTTCTTCTTTTTTTTATTTCTCCTTTTCCTTCAAGTCAGTCATCCTTAATTTCGAGCGTCTCAGAGACAGGGACAATATCAGACCTCAAATCCCACATCGGTCGCTAATTGATTTACTATTAAAAAAAATCTCGTTATCTCGAGATAAGGACCATGAGATGTGGGTATCATGAATCAATAGGAAATTAAAAGCTTTGTCCGGGCGCACGTATGTCCGAGAGCCTCCCAAAAATAGAAAGAAAAAATAAAACTATCACCGATATTGTATTCAGATAGTGGCTCCACTATATATTCACTTTATGACGAGTCCAAGCATAAAGAAGTCAATATCTTCTAGCCAGTGTCAACGTTATCTCTATCCACTACTGGTAGCTGGCTGGGTATCGGTCCTCTCTTGATTAAATCTTGGCCTGGGTTCGACATTCTCGATTATGTTGTGCGTAGGTTCCTTTTCCTGGTTTGCACAGGTGTCGAGGAATATTGGAATACGTTGTACGTGCGTTTGTAAGTACGTTCCCTTTCCTAGTTTTCATTGGTGTCTATAAATTAAGAAGAATTTTAGGAATGCCACCGTATCGTATTCTCATGCCGTACGAATTTTTATTTTATCCATTTTGAAAGATCTCTTACATTTCTCTGCTGGCAAATTCGTTTCCGACAGCAAGGCTTTTTCTAAGTTCGCCTTTTACGACATTAAATTTGCTTTTCAGTTGATTTTTATTTTAAATGCTTTTATTCATCCATCTGATGTGTCTTATTTTCCCTTCTTCCCTCTTTGGTCAATATATATTATTGTTTTAGCCCTATTCATCCTTCAGTATCCTTCACCATTCATTTGTACCCTACGAATATTTATTACATTGTATTTGTTTCTGTCTCCTCTGTCTTTGATTTTCAAAACGCTTTCGTCCTTGAGGTCTCTTTTATTTTCCCATCCTCCCTCTTTGGTCAATACGTATCATTCTTTTAGTCCTATTCATCCTTTCGTACCCTTCATCCCTCATCTGTACCCTACGAATCTCTTTAGCATCCTACATCCCGAGAGACGTCTCGTTATCTCTCGTAATCTGCGAGGATTTCCCTCGTTCACTGAGATATTCATCTCATGGACGAACTCCAAGTTGCAATAATTCTTTTTCGCCTAAAAAGATCAGCTCATATATAGCGAGGTTTAAGGAAGGAGGCGAAGTGGAAATAAATGAGAAAAGAATGCGCATGCCTTAGTTCCTTGGTATGGTTTTATTGAAATATTGCTTTGTACTGTAGGATTTAGCCTAGAGGAGTTATTTTGGTACTTATGTCATTCGCTGGTTAGCTTTTTGTCATAGACGTGTTTGTTTTGTTTTTCATAATATACGAAGGTAGGTATAGGATACACATACTGTAATATATGCACGCAAATACATACAGGCTCACACGTGTGTGTGTGTGTGTGTGTGTGTCTGTGTGTGTGTAACAGAACACTCTATTCTAATCAGTCTTTGCCATAAGTCTCTCTTCATCATGAACAATTTTCATTAATCTAAATTTGTTTTCCTTTTTTTACACGACATCTCTTTTAATTCTATTAAAGTAAAATTATCCATTAGTTATCCTTTTTGACTGTTCAGTATAAAATTTATCATTTACTTTTTGTATAAGGCCTTTTTCTGTGTAAATAAAGCAAGGATGCATGATTTTATATATATATATTTATTTAAATTAATATCTTATTTTTTTATTATTATTATATATTATATATATATATATGTATTCTATATTAAAATTAATATATATATTATATTATATTGTATATATAGATATATATATCATATATATATAAGGAACAGGACAGCGAGAAGACTGGGGGTTATTTCTTCTTTTTAATTAAACGAACGTTTCGGAATCCTTTCCCATCTTCAGGGCTATAAATCGAACTGATTTTTACAATATTAAAAGGTATGCTAAAATAAGCTAATTATTATAAGAAATCTAGTTTTGTAATATAACAGTCATTAAGCTAAAAGAAAAATAAAGACTGCAAAGCGACTTTAAGCTAAAAGAAAATTAAAACACTACATAAGTCAGTGAAATAACAGACCAAAAAGAAAGGCAAAAAACACAAAAAATATTATTGTACGTATGTGTGTGTATACCAACAAATTGAAAACCCCGAAACAAATTTATTGGGGCACACCAAACACACACACACACACACACACACACACACACACAGGCACACACTCGCACGCAAACTCCCATCAATTTCGAATACAGTCCGTATCACGGAAATTGTAGGTTTGGTGGCCGTCTCACCTATCTATTATGAAGTTGCTATCTGTAATATCCATCATTGGTTTACGTTCCTGCGTCTTGCTTATCGTTCGGTTTGCTTTGGTCGTTATCTTGTATCATCATCGTCATCATCATCCTCTTCATTTTGAATTTCGTACGCTCTATATCGTTTTTTTTTTTTCGGGTTTTGGAGAGGTAGGGGTTGTGTGGGGAGAATGCTTGATTGGCTGGGAAGGGGGGGAGGATGGTGGCAGGGTTTGTCTGTCCGATCTACAAATACTCCTTATCTCTCGTCGAGTGGATTGGCTTGTTCGGGTCTACGTCAGATGTTTGTTTTTCCCTGTTTGTTTTCGATGTTTGTGTTAGACGTTATGAGGGCAGTGTTTGTTTCTGTTATCGTCTAGTGGGTGTCTCTCCATTATGGAATTTATCGTTCGTTGTTTATATAATAAACAAATAATCGACATACTCCTTGGCGCTTGAAAGCACTATCCTGCAAGCATTTCCTTAATAATGACTTGTCATCGTGAGTTCTTGCATTTACGTGAATACATTTTATGTTTATAATAATAATAATAATAATAATAATATAATAATGAATAATAATAATAATAATAATAATAATAATGATATTTCTATCTTTATTATACTGTACTATTCCTACTACTACCAGAAATTGTTTTATTCTAGTGTTATATTGAAGAATTTCAATTTTTACCATTCTTCTTATGAATACGAACCTTATTCATCATTGCAACATGATCTGTGGGGTGTGTGGTTAGAGCCCAAAAAGTATAGGAGAAAGCTAGTCATAAGACAGACATCCAATACTTGTCGATTTACCAGTATACGTAATTCTGTTTCCATTCGCTCTGTCGATTTACCAATTCGTCATTCTTTCTCCTGTTCGCTTTTGTAACCGATATCATCTCTCGCATGAAACCATTAACCCACAATGGACAGCTGTTAAGATCGATCTAATACTTCGATCATTTTTTTTTTTTTCGACACGACGCATTACTGTCGACGGAGTCCCTTCTCCCCCGGAATGAATCTATCAGCTCAAGACCTTTGATGACCGCTTCTGGGCGTATATGATCACGGGCCCTTGAATCGGTAATGGTACCCCGTGAAATATATAACATACATTACGGTGATTTTATCGCGACCTTTCTTCTACTTTACATTTCCGAAGAGCATCCATCAGGGTCGTCACGCATTACCGGTATCGAAAGTCTCCTCCATGACAAATGGAGTTGCCGAGGGTCATTTTTCTTTGTTCTGTTTCAATCACGACTTCGTTTCGATAACTTGCAAAAATCAACTATGAATTCTCGGAGTTTGAGGACGTACTGTTAATTCAAAGGAGATCGAGTGAGAGATTCATGTAAACTGATTTCGACTTAACTGGACATGCTCCAGTGGAATTCAGGACCTGTACTTGAGATCGAGTATCAAAATCATCCCATCTTCACCGTGATAGCTGGTTGTCAAGTGTGTAACAACGTGACTATTTTACAAATGAATAAGTAAATTACAATTTACTCTTTAATTTTCTTAATTCCAAAGTATTATGCAACAGATACTCGTTAATATCAAAGGGTATTTATGGCTTAATATTTGAGAGTATTAAGACTCCATACGTGAATCATACTTGTTAGGGATATATTATAGCCCCCCACCACACACACACACACACAGACACACACACACACACACACATATATATATATATATATATATATATATATATATATATATAGATATTTTATATAAATATATATATATATAATTATATATATATATAATACATATATAATAGATAGATATACTAGATAGATAGATAGATAGATAGATATAGCTGTGTGTGTGAGTTTGTCCCTAACAAGTATAATTCACGCATGGAGTCCTTTATACTCTCAAATATTACGACATATCTAATAATATATATATATATATTTATATATATATATATATATTTATATTATAAATTATATTATTATAATATATATATGTGTGTGTGTGTGTGTGTGTGTGTGTCTATATGTATATATATATATATATATATATATATATATATATATATATATATCATGGTTTTCACAACTAAGTAAAAGCCTCTTTCCATTCTCCCTCCCTTTATATCTTCTTGTCCTCCTCCTCATCCTCTTACTCCTCCTCCTCCTCCATCTTCTTTCATGCCTTCTTCTTCTTCTCCTTGTCCTCCTCCTTATCTCTTACTCCTCCTCCTCCTCCATTTTCTTCCTCGTTTTCATCTTCTTCTTTTTCTCCTTATCCTTCTTATCAGACGAGACTGCATTGCCGAGGACGGCCAACAACCAACGCATGCGCAAACATTTCATCAGGCTGCGCTAACTAGATTCGGGCCGAGTTGAATGATGATGAAGTAGCCAAGATAATGATTGGAGCTAGGCTATCACTGTAATGAATATTAAAAGAGCGCCGTAATTCATCTGCCCTCAGAAGGAGGGAAGGAATTATCACGGGAGAATCGGCGTTTCTTGATGAAGTATGATGCAATGGGCGGAATACGAGGGGAAAATGTTATTACAATTATTATACTCCCTGGATTCAGCCGAAAATATGGAAATGGCTTCAATCCGTCTTGCTCGATTTAAAAATAGGTATAACGAATATTTTCGCATATAAATCATTGCGGATTTATCATAGTGTCTTCCAATATTAGTGAC